>NW_027646297.1:600000-951257 GCF_951394435.1 Stenella coeruleoalba
CTCGTTTACCGTACAAGTTCAATATCACAGAAAGTGAAAAATGCATAAAGAACTTGTGGTACTTACGTACAATGCAGTATCACTCAGCAATGAAATCTATGTCATCAGGCCCGTAGCAGCATAATGAGTAGATTCAGGTACGATGATTCTAACTGAAATAAGTCACACAGAAAAAGAAACATCATAAGATATCACTAATACACGGAATGTAAACTTGGCTACACAGGAACTGCATTCCAAAACAGAACAGGGTCTCAAATTTAGAAAACCAACTTATGCTTGCTTAAGGGGAAAGGTGAGTTGGGGTGCTGCATAAAACCAGAGATTGAAATGAGCACAGATAAAGTTCCTTAAGCCAAATATGGAATAGACAAGAGCTACTCCTTGCTCAACGAAATGGACTAAACACCGCATATTAAACGCCTAAGAATGTACCTGACTAGTAAGTATCTTAAAACCTATGGATTGCTATGTCTCCGAAAGAGAATCAAGCATGTGTACAGGGGCATAAACGCAGCAGTGATAGGATTGGAGAGGTTCGGTGAGCAAATGAAGACCCTTTGAAATCATATTGCATGGTACCCATTCCACGGGTTTCAATTACCCAGGTTTTAGGTATTCTTCCTTCAGCTAAAACATGCATGTGGAACCCAAGTATGATCAACCATGTGAACGGGAGACGTGTTCAAATATGTCTCAGTTTTCCTCCCCTGGTACTCGGGTGCAACATTCCAGACGCTTTACTAACACTCTCCCCACTTGGAGAGTCAGCGCCTTTAACCTCCTGTTTGGCCCAGTTTGCAATTTCTGCGGAAGATGAACAGGAATAGCGAGAACCAATGAGAGACTAGCTGGAGGTGTCTGGACGGGCAAATTTAACTGTCATTTCACACCAGGAAGAGGAAATAACCAAAGGCTCAGCGTGCCGTGCTGGATCCAGATTAGGGCCTGAAGCCATCCTGCGGTGTTGCGGCCAGGTCACAAGAAAGCGAGTTGAAGAAAGGAGCTCAGGGGCACTGTAATTCACAAACCTGCAGAGTTATAAATGACAGCTATCGTCCAAAAATAGACTGAAGTAAGGCTGCCAAGAGGACTTGAAAGCGGGGCAGAATTGCAGGAAACCGATTTCAGGAGGTAGACTGGAATTGCATTGAAAGCATAGGAAAAGAGGCAGAACGTCCACAATGATGCACTTGGCCAAAAAGGGCGTATGCGTTTTTTCCTGAATATATTCAGGAAAAAACGCATACGCCCTTTTTGGCTAACCAAGCAAACTTGCAAAGGAAATCTGCACTACAATGAAGTCTCACTTCCCCCCGGTCAAAAGGGCCATCTGAAAAAAGTGTAAAATCCAGAAAGGCAGGACAGGCCATGGAGAACTGGGAGCCTTGTTATGCTGATGGGCGGGATGTAAATTGCCAACAGACACTCGGGAGAAGTGTATGGTGTTTCCTGAAACATCTAAAAAACAAAGCAACAGAGCCTAGGGCACTTCCACTTATGGTCCTATAGCTTAGGGAAATTAAAATCAAAAAGACACAGCCACCCCAAAGTTTGGGACGCCTCTGTTTACAAGAACCTCGTTTACCGTACAAGTTCAATATCACAGAAAGTGAAAAATGCATAAAGAACTTGTGGTACTTACGTACAATGCAGTATCACTCAGCAATGAAATCTATGTCATCAGGCCCATAGCAGCATAATGAGTAGATTCAGGTACGATGATTCTAACTGAAATAAGTCACACAGAAAAAGAAACATCATAAGATATCACTAATACACGGAATGTAAACTTGGCTACACAGGAACTGCATTCCAAAACAGAACAGGGTCTCAAATTTAGAAAACCAACTTATGCTTGCTTAAGGGGAAAGGTGAGTTGGGGTGCTGCATAAAACCAGAGATTGAAATGAGCACAGATAAAGTTCCTTAAGCCAAATATGGAATAGACAAGAGCTACTCCTTGCTCAACGAAATGGACTAAACACCGCATATTAAACGCCTAAGAATGTACCTGACTAGTAAGTATCTTAAAACCTATGGATTGCTATGTCTCCGAAAGAGAATCAAGCATGTGTACAGGGGCATAAACGCAGCAGTGATAGGATTGGAGAGGTTCGGTGAGCAAATGAAGACCCTTTGAAGTCATATTGCATGGTACCCATTCCACGGGTTTCAACTACCCAGGTTTTAGGTATTCTTCCTTCAGCTAAAACATGCATGTGGAACCCAAGTATGATCAACCATGTGAACGGGAGACGTGTTCAAATATGTCTCAGTTTTCCTCCCCTGGTACTCGGGTGCAACATTCCAGACGCTTTACTAACACTCTCCCCACTTGGAGAGTCAGCGCCTTTAACCTCCTGTTTGGCCCAGTTTGCAATTTCTGCGGAAGATGAACAGGAATAGCGAGAACCAATGAGAGACTAGCTGGAGGTGTCTGGACGGGCAAATTTAACTGTCATTTCCCACCAGGAAGAGGAAATAACCAAAGGCTCAGCGTGCCGTGCCGGATCCAGATTAGGGCCTGAAGCCATCCTGCGGTGTTGCGGCCAGGTCACAAGAAAGCGAGTTGAAGAAAGGAGCTCAGGGGCACTGTAATTCACAAACCTGCAGAGTTATAAATGACAGCTATCGTCCAAAAATAGACTGAAGTAAGGCTGCCAAGAGGACTTGAAAGCGGGGCAGAATTGCAGGAAACCGATTTCAGGAGGTAGACTGGAATTGCATTGAAAGCATAGGAAAAGAGGCAGAACGTCCACAATGATGCACTTGGCCAAAAAGGGCGTATGCGTTTTTTCCTGAATATATTCAGGAAAAAACGCATACGCCCTTTTTGGCCAACCAAGCAAGCTTGCAAAGGAAATCTGCACTACAATGAAGTCTCACTTCCCCCCGGTCAAAAGGGCCATCTGAAAAAAGGGTAAAATCCAGAAAGGCAGGACAGGCCATGGAGAACTGGGAGCCTTGTTATGCTGAAGGGCGGGATGTAAATTGCCAACAACCACTCGGGAGAAGTGTATGGTGTTTCCTGAAACATCTAAAAAACAAAGCAACAGAACCTAGGGCACTTCCACTTATGGTCCTATAGCTTAGGGAAATTAAAATCAAAAAGACACAGCCACCCCAAAGTTTGGAACGGCTCTGTTTACAAGAACCTCGTTTACAGTACAAGTTCAACATCGCAGAAAGTGAAAAATGGGTAAAGAAGTTGTGGTATTTACTTACAAAACAATATCACTCAGCAATGAAATCTGTGTCATCAGGCCCTTAGCAGCACAATGAGTGGATTCAGGTATGATGATTCTAACTGAAATAAGTCACACAGAAAAAGAAACATCATAAGATATCAGTAATACACGGAATGTAAACTTGGCTACACAGGAACTGAATTACAGAACAGAACAGTGTCTCAAATTTAGAAAACCAACTTATGCTTGCTTAAGGGGAAAGGTGAGTTGGGGTGCTGCATAAAACCAGAGATTGAAATGAGCACAGATAAAGTTCCTTAAGCCAAATATGGAATAGACAAGAGCTACTCCTTGCTCAACGAAATGGACTCAACACCGCATATTAAACGCCTAAGAATGTACCTGACTAGTAAGTATCTTAAAACCTATGGATTGCTATGTCTCCGAAAGAGAATCAAGCATGTGTACAGGGGCATAAACGCAGCAGTGATAGGATTGGAGAGGTTCGTGAGCAAATGAAGACCCTTTGAAGTCATATTGCATGGTACCCATTCCACGGGTTTCAACTACCCAGGTTTTAGGTATTCTTCCTTCAGCTAAAACATGCATGTGGAACCTAGAGTATGATCAACCATGTGATCGGGAGACGTGTTCAAATATGTCCCAGTTTTCGTACCCTGGTACTCAGGTGCAACATTCCAGACGCTTTACTAACACTCTCCCCACTTGGAGAGTCAGCGCCTTTAACCTCCTGTTTGGCCCAGTTTGCAATTTCTGCGGAAGATGAACAGGAATAGCGAGAACCAATGAGAGACTAGCTGGAGGTGTCTGGACGGGCAAATTTAACTCTCATTTCCCACCAGGAAGAGGAAATAACCAAAGGCTCAGCGTGCCGTGCCAGATCCAGATTAGGGCCTGAAGCCATCCTGCGGTGTTGCGGCCAGGTCACAAGAAAGCGAGTTGAAGAAAGGAGCTCAGGGGCACTGTAATTCACAAACCTGCAGAGTTATAAATGACAGCTATCGTCCAAAAATAGACTGAAGTAAGGCTGCCAAGAGGACTTGAAAGCGGGGCAGAATTGCAGGAAACTGATTTCAGGAGGTAGACTGGAATTGCATTGAAAGCATAGGAAAAGAGGCAGAACGTCCACAATGATGCACTTGGCCAAAAAGGGCGTATGCGTTTTTTCCTGAATATATTCAGGAAAAAACGCATACGCCCTTTTTGGCCAACCAAGCAAGCTTGCAAAGGAAATCTGCACTACAATGAAGTCTCACTTCCCCCCGGTCAAAAGGGCCATCTGAAAAAAGGGTAAAATCCAGAAAGGCAGGACAGGCCATGGAGAACTGGGAGCCTTGTTATGCTGAAGGGCGGGATGTAAATTGCCAACAACCACTCGGGAGAAGTGTATGGTGTTTCCTGAAACATCTAAAAAACAAAGCAACAGAACCTAGGGCACTTCCACTTATGGTCCTATAGCTTAGGGAAATTAAAATCAAAAAGACACAGCCACCCCAAAGTTTGGAACGGCTCTGTTTACAAGAACCTCGTTTACAGTACAAGTTCAACATCGCAGAAAGTGAAAAATGGGTAAAGAAGTTGTGGTATTTACTTACAAAACAATATCACTCAGCAATGAAATCTGTGTCATCAGGCCCTTAGCAGCACAATGAGTGGATTCAGGTATGATGATTCTAACTGAAATAAGTCACACAGAAAAAGAAACATCATAAGATATCAGTAATACACGGAATGTAAACTTGGCTACACAGGAACTGAATTACAGAACAGAACAGTGTCTCAAATTTAGAAAACCAACTTATGCTTGCTTAAGGGGAAAGGTGAGTTGGGGTGCTGCATAAAACCAGAGATTGAAATGAGCACAGATAAAGTTCCTTAAGCCAAATATGGAATAGACAAGAGCTACTCCTTGCTCAACGAAATGGACTCAACACCCCATATTAAACGCCTAAGAATGTACCTGACTAGTAAGTATCTTAAAACCTATGGATTGCTATGTCTCCGAAAGAGAATCAAGCATGTGTACAGGGGCATAAACGCAGCAGTGATAGGATTGGAGATGTTCGGTGAGCAAATGAAGACCCTTTGAAGTCATATTGCATGGTACCCATTCCACGGGTTTCAACTACCCAGGTTTTAGGTATTCTTCCTTCAGCTAAAACATGCATGTGGAACCCAGAGTATGATCAACCATGTGATCGGGAGACGTGTTCAAATATGTCTCAGTTTTCGTACCCTGGTACTCGGGTGCAACATTCCAGACGCTTTACTAACACTCTCCCGACTTGAAGAGTCAGTCCCTTTAACCTCCTGTTTGGCCCAGTTTGCAATTTCTGTGGAAGATGAACAGGAATAGCGAGAACCAATGAGAGACTAGCTGGAGGTGTCTGGATTGGCAAATTTAACTCTCATTTCCCACCAGGAAGAGGAATTAACCAAAGGCTCAGCGTGCCGTGCCGGAACCAGATTAGGGCCTGAAGCCATCCTGCGGTGTTGCGGCCAGCTCAAAAGAAAGCGAGTTGAAGAAAGGAGCTCAGGGGCACTGTAATTCACAAACCTGCAGAGTTATAAATGACAGCTATCGTCCAAAAATAGACTGAAGTAAGGCTGCCAAGAGGACTTGAAAGCGGGGCAGAATTGCAGGAAACCGATTTCAGGAGGTAGACTGGAATTGCATTGAAAGCATAGGAAAAGAGGCAGAACGTCCACAATGATGCACTTGGCCAAAAAGGGCGTATGCGTTTTTTCCTGAATATATTCAGGAAAAAACGCATACGCCCTTTTTGGCCAACCAAGCAAGCTTGCAAAGGAAATCTGCACTACAATGAAGTCTCACTTCCCCCCGGTCAAAAGGGCCATCTGAAAAAAGGGTAAAATCCAGAAAGGCAGGACAGGCCATGGAGAACTGGGAGCCTTGTTATGCTGAAGGGCGGGATGTAAATTGCCAACAACCACTCGGGAGAAGTGTATGGTGTTTCCTGAAACATCTAAAAAACAAAGCAACAGAACCTAGGGCACTTCCACTTATGGTCCTATAGCTTAGGGAAATTAAAATCAAAAAGACACAGCCACCCCAAAGTTTGGAACGGCTCTGTTTACAAGAACCTCGTTTACAGTACAAGTTCAACATCGCAGAAAGTGAAAAATGGGTAAAGAAGTTGTGGTATTTACTTACAAAACAATATCACTCAGCAATGAAATCTGTGTCATCAGGCCCTTAGCAGCACAATGAGTGGATTCAGGTATGATGATTCTAACTGAAATAAGTCACACAGAAAAAGAAACATCATAAGATATCAGTAATACATGGAATGTAAACTTGGCTACACAGGAACTGAATTACAGAACAGAACAGTGTCTCAAATTTAGAAAACCAACTTATGCTTGCTTAAGGGGAAAGGTGAGTTGGGGTGCTGCATAAAACCAGAGATTGAAATGAGCACAGATAAAGTTCCTTAAGCCAAATATGGAATAGACAAGAGCTACTCCTTGCTCAACGAAATGGACTCAACACCCCATATTAAACGCCTAAGAATGTACCTGACTAGTAAGTATCTTAAAACCTATGGATTGCTATGTCTCCGAAAGAGAATCAAGCATGTGTACAGAGGCATAAACGCAGCAGTGATAGGATTGGAGATGTTCGGTGAGCAAATGAAGACCCTTTGAAGTCATATTGCATGGTACCCATTCCACGGGTTTCAACTACCCAGGTTTTAGGTATTCTTCCTTCAGCTAAAACATGCATGTGGAACCCAGAGTATGATCAACCATGTGATCGGGAGACGTGTTCAAATATGTCTCAGTTTTCCTCCCCTGGTACTCGGGTGCAACATTCCAGACGCTTTACTAACACTCTCCCCACTTGGAGAGTCAGCGCCTTTAACCTCCTGTTTGGCCCAGTTTGCAATTTCTGCGGAAGATGAACAGGAATAGCGAGAACCAATGAGAGACTAGCTGGAGGTGTCTGGACGGGCAAATTTAACTCTCATTTCCCACCAGGAAGAGGAAATAACCAAAGGCTCAGCGTGCCGTACCGGAATCAGATTAGGGCCTGAAGCCATCCTGCGGTGTTGCGGCCAGCTCAAAAGAAAGCGAGTTGAAGAAAGGAGCTCAGGGGCACTGTAATTCACAAACCTGCAGAGTTATAAATGACAGCTATCGTCCAAAAATAGACTGAAGTAAGACTGCCAAGAGGACTTGAAAGCAGGGCAGAATTGCAGGAAACCGATTTCAGGAGGTAGACTGGAATTGCATTGAAAGCATAGGAAAAGAGGCAGAACGTCCACAATGATGCACTTGGCCAAAAAGGGCGTATGCGTTTTTTCCTGAATATATTCAGGAAAAAACGCATACGCCCTTTTTGGCCAACCAAGCAAGCTTGCAAAGGAAATCTGCACTACAATGAAGTCTCACTTCCCCCCGGTCAAAAGGGCCATCTGAAAAAAGTGTAAAATCCAGAAAGGCAGGACAGGCCATGGAGAACTGGGAGCCTTGTTATGCTGATGGGCGGGATGTAAATTGCCAACAACCACTCGGGAGAAGTGTATGGTGTTTCCTGAAACATCTAAAAAACAAAGCAACAGAGCCTAGGGCACTTCCACTTATGGTCCTATAGCTTAGGGAAATTAAAATCAAAAAGACACAGCCACCCCAAAGTTTGGAACGGCTCTGTTTACAAGAACCTCGTTTACAGTACAAGTTCAACATCGCAGAAAGTGAAAAATGGATAAAGAAGTTGTGGTATTCACTTACAATGCAGTATCACTCAGCAATGAAATCTGTGTCATCAGGCCCGTAGCAGCACAATGAGTGGATTCAGGTATGATGATTCTAACTGAAATAAGTCACACAGAAAAAGAAACATCATAAGATATCAGTAATACACGGAATGGAAACTTGGCTACACAGGAACTGAATTACAGAACAGAACAGGGTCTCAAATTTAGAAAACCAACTTATGCTTGCTTAAGGGGAAAGGTGAGTTGGGGTGCTGCATAAAACCAGAGATTGAAATGAGCACAGATAAAGTTCCTTAAGCCAAATATGGAATAGACAAGAGCTACTCCTTGCTCAACGAAATGGACTCAACACCTCATATTAAACGCCTAAGAATGTACCTGACTAGTAAGTATCTTAAAACCTATGGATTGCTATGTCTCCGAAAGAGAATCAAGCATGTGTACAGGGGCATAAACGCAGCAGTGATAGGATTGGAGAGGTTCGGTGAGCAAATGAAGACCCTTTGAAGTCATATTGCATGGTACCCATTCCACGGGTTTCAACTACCCAGGTTTTAGGTATTCTTCCTTCAGCTAAAACATGCATGTGGAACCCAGAGTATGATCAACCATGTGATCGGGAGACGTGTTCAAATATGTTTCAGTTTTCCTCCCCTGGTACTCGGGTGCAACATTCCAGACGCTTTACTAACACTCTCCCCACTTGGAGAGTCAGCGCCTTTAACCTCCTGTTTGGCCCAGTTTGCAATTTCTGCGGAAGATGAACAGGAATAGCGAGAACCAATGAGAGACTAGCTGGAGGTGTCTGGACGGGCAAATTTAACTCTCATTTCCCACCAGGAAGAGGAAATAACCAAAGGCTCAGCGTGCCGTACCGGAACCAGATTATGGCCTGAAGCCACCCTGCGGTGTTGCGGCCAGCTCAAAAGAAAGCGAGTTGAAGAAAGGAGCTCAGGGGCACTGTAATTCACAAACCTGCAGAGTTATAAATGACAGCTATCGTCCAAAAATAGACTGAAGTAAGGCTGCCAAGAGGACTTGAAAGCGGGGCAGAATTGCAGGAAACCGATTTCAGGAGGTAGACTGGAATTGCATTGAAAGCATAGGAAAAGAGGCAGAACGTCCACAATGATGCACTTGGCCAAAAAGGGCGTATGCATTTTTTCCTGAATATATTCAGTAAAAAACACATACGCCCTTTTTGGCCAACCAAGCAAGCTTGCAAAGGAAATCTGCACTACAATGAAGTCTCACTTCCCCCCGGTCAGAAGGGCCATCTGTAAAAAGTGTAAAATCCAGAAAGGTAAAAGGCCATTGAGAACTGGGAGCCTTGTTATGCTGATGGGCGGGATGTAAATTGCCAAGAACCACTTGGGAGAAGTGTATGGTGTTTCCTGAAACATCTAAAAAACAAAGCAAGAGAGCCTAGGGCACTTCCACTTATGGTCCTATAGCTTAGGGAATTTAAAATCAAAAAGACACAGCCACCCCAAAGTTTCGAATGGCTCTGTTTACAAGAACCTCGTTTACAGTACAAGTTCAACATCGCAGAAAGTGAAAAATGGATAAAAAAGTTGTGGTATTTACTTACAAAGCAACATCACTCAGCAATGAAATCTGTGTCATCAGGCCCTTAGCAGCACAATGAGTGGATTCAGGTATGATGATTCTAACTGAAATAAGTCACACAGAAAAAGAAACATCATAAGATATCAGTAATACACGGAATGTAAACTTGGCTACACAGGAACTGAATTACAGAACAGAACAGGGTCTCAAATTTAGAAAACCAACTTATGCTTGCTTAAGGGGAAAGGTGAGTTGGGGTGCTGCATAAAACCAGAGATTGAAATGAGCACAGATAAAGTTCCTTAAGCCAAATATGGAATAGACAAGAGCTACTCCTTGCTCAAAGAATTGGACTCAACACCGCATATTAAACGCCTAAGAATGTACCTGACTAGTAAGTATCTTAAAACCTATGGATTGCTATGTCTCCGAAAGAGAATCAAGCATGTGTACAGGGGCATAAACGCAGCAGTGATAGGATTGGAGAGGTTCGGTGAGCAAATGAAGACCCTTTGAAATCATATTGCATGGTACCCATTACACGGGTCTCAACTCTCCAGGTTTAAGGTATTCTTCCTTCAGCTAAAACATGCATGTGGAACCCGTAGTATGATCAACCATGTGAACGGGAGACGTGTTCAAATATGTCTCAGTTTTCCTACCCTGGTACTCGGGTGCAACATTCCAGACGCTTTACTAACACTCTCCCGACTTGGAGAGTCAGTCCCTTTAACCTCCTGTTTGGCCCAGTTTGCAATTTCTGCGGAAGATGAACAGGAATAGCGAGAACCAATGAGAGACTAGCTGGAGGTGTCTGAACGGGCAAATTTAACTCTCATTTCCCACCAGGAAGAGGAATTAACCAAAGGTTCAGCGTGCCGTGCCGGAACCAGGTTAGGGCCTGAAGACATCCTGCGTTGTTGCGGCCAGGTCACAAGAAAGCGAGTTGAAGAAAGGAGCTCAGGGGCACTGTAATTCACAAACCTGCAGAGTTATAAATGACAGCTATCGTCCAAAAATAGACTGAAGTAAGGCTGCCAAGAGGACTCGAAAGCGGGGCAGAATTGCAGGAAACCGATTTCAGGAGGTAGATTGGAATTGCATTGAAAGCATAGGAAAAGAGGCAGAACGTCCACAATGATGCACTTGGCCAAAAAGGGCGTATGCGTTTTTTCCTGAATATATTCAGGAAAAAACGCATACGCCCTTTTTGGCCAACCAAGCAAACTTGCAAAGGAAATCTGCACTACAATGAAGTCTCACTTCCCCCCGGTCAAAAGGGCCATCTGAAAAAAGTGTAAAATCCAGAAAGGCTGGACAGGCCATGGAGAACTGGGAGCCTTGTTATGCTGATGGGCGGGATGTAAATTGCCAACAGACACTCGGGAGAAGTGTATGGTGTTTCCTGAAACATCTAAAAAACAAAGCAACAGAGCCTAGGGCACTTCCACTTATGGTCCTATAGCTTAGGGAAATTAAAATCAAAAAGACACAGCCACCCCAAAGTTTGGGACGCCTCTGTTTACAAGAACCTCGTTTACCGTACAAGTTCAATATCACAGAAAGTGAAAAATGGATAAAGAACTTGTGGTACTTACGTACAATGCAGTATTACTCAGCAATGAAACCTATGTCATCAGGCCCGTAGCAGCATAATGAGTGGATTCAGGTATGATGATTCTAACTGAAATAAGTCACACAGAAAAAGAAACATCATAAGATATCAGTAATACACGGAATGTAAACTTGGCTACACAGGAACTGAATTACAGAACAGAACAGGGTCTCAAATTTAGAAAACCAACTTATGCTTGCTTAAGGGGAAAGGTGAGTTGGGGTGCTGCATAAAACCAGAGATTGAAATGAGCACAGATAAAGTTCCTTAAGCCAAATATGGAATAGACAAGAGCTACTCCTTGCTCAACGAAATGGACTCAACACCGCATATTAAACGCCTAAGAATGTACCTGACTAGTAAGTATCTTAAAACCTATAGACTGCTATGTCTCCGAAAGAGAATCAAGCATGTGTACAGGGGCATAAACGCAGCAGTGATAGGATTGGAGAGGTTCGGTGAGCAAATGAAGACCCTTTGAAGTCACATTGCATGGTACCCATTCCACGGGTTTCAACTACCCAGGTTTTAGGTATTCTTCCTTCAGCTAAAACATGCATGTGGAACCCAGAGTATGATCAACCATGTGATCGGGAGACGTGTTCAAATATGTCTCAGTTTTCCTCCCCTGGTACTCGGGTGCAACATTCCAGACGCTTTACTAACACTGTCCCCACTTGGAGAGTCAGCGCCTTTAACCTCCTGTTTGGCCCAGTTTGCAATTTCTGCGGAAGATGAACAGGAATAGCGAGAACCAATGAGAGACTAGCTGGAGGTGTCTGGACGGGCAAATTTAACTCTCATTTCCCACCAGGAAGAGGAAATAACCAAAGGCTCAGCGTGCCGTACCGGAATCAGATTAGGGCCTGAAGCCATCCTGCGGTGTTGCGGCCAGCTCAAAAGAAAGCGAGTTGAAGAAAGGAGCTCAGGGGCACTGTAATTCACAAACCTGCAGAGTTATAAATGACAGCTATCGTCCAAAAATAGACTGAAGTAAGGCTGCCAAGAGGACTTGAAAGCAGGGCAGAATTGCAGGAAACCGATTTCAGGAGGTAGACTGGAATTGCATTGAAAGCATAGGAAAAGAGGCAGAACGTCCACAATGATGCACTTGGCCAAAAAGGGCGTATGCGTTTTTTCCTGAATATATTCAGGAAAAAACGCATACGCCCTTTTTGGCCAACCAAGCAAGCTTGCAAAGGAAATCTGCACTACAATGAAGTCTCACTTCCCCCCGGTCAAAAGGGCCATCTGAAAAAAGGGTAAAATCCAGAAAGGCAGGACAGGCCATGGAGAACTGGGAGCCTTGTTATGCTGAAGGGCGGGATGTAAATTGCCAACAACCACTCGGGAGAAGTGTATGGTGTTTCCTGAAACATCTAAAAAACAAAGCAACAGAACCTAGGGCACTTCCACTTATGGTCCTATAGCTTAGGGAAATTAAAATCAAAAAGACACAGCCACCCCAAAGTTTGGAACGGCTCTGTTTACAAGAACCTCGTTTACAGTACAAGTTCAACATCGCAGAAAGTGAAAAATGGGTAAAGAAGTTGTGGTATTTACTTACAAAACAATATCACTCAGCAATGAAATCTGTGTCATCAGGCCCTTAGCAGCACAATGAGTGGATTCAGGTATGATGATTCTAACTGAAATAAGTCACACAGAAAAAGAAACATCATAAGATATCAGTAATACATGGAATGTAAACTTGGCTACACAGGAACTGAATTACAGAACAGAACAGTGTCTCAAATTTCGAAAACCAACTTATGCTTGCTTAAGGGGAAAGGTGAGTTGGGGTGCTGCATAAAACCAGAGATTGAAATGAGCACAGATAAAGTTCCTTAAGCCAAATATGGAATAGACAAGAGCTACTCCTTGCTCAACGAAATGGACTCAACACCCCATATTAAACGCCTAAGAATGTACCTGACTAGTAAGTATCTTAAAACCTATGGATTGCTATGTCTCCGAAAGAGAATCAAGCATGTGTACAGAGGCATAAACGCAGCAGTGATAGGATTGGAGATGTTCGGTGAGCAAATGAAGACCCTTTGAAGTCATATTGCATGGTACCCATTCCACGGGTTTCAACTACCCAGGTTTTAGGTATTCTTCCTTCAGCTAAAACATGCATGTGGAACCCAGAGTATGATCAACCATGTGATCGGGAGACGTGTTCAAATATGTCTCAGTTTTCCTCCCCTGGTACTCGGGTGCAACATTCCAGACGCTTTACTAACACTCTCCCCACTTGGAGAGTCAGCGCCTTTAACCTCCTGTTTGGCCCAGTTTGCAATTTCTGCGGAAGATGAACAGGAATAGCGAGAACCAATGAGAGACTAGCTGGAGGTGTCTGGACGGGCAAATTTAACTCTCATTTCCCACCAGGAAGAGGAAATAACCAAAGGCTCAGCGTGCCGTACCGGAATCAGATTAGGGCCTGAAGCCATCCTGCGGTGTTGCGGCCAGCTCAAAAGAAAGCGAGTTGAAGAAAGGAGCTCAGGGGCACTGTAATTCACAAACCTGCAGAGTTATAAATGACAGCTATCGTCCAAAAATAGACTGAAGTAAGACTGCCAAGAGGACTTGAAAGCAGGGCAGAATTGCAGGAAACCGATTTCAGGAGGTAGACTGGAATTGCATTGAAAGCATAGGAAAAGAGGCAGAACGTCCACAATGATGCACTTGGCCAAAAAGGGCGTATGCGTTTTTTCCTGAATATATTCAGGAAAAAACGCATACGCCCTTTTTGGCCAACCAAGCAAGCTTGCAAAGGAAATCTGCACTACAATGAAGTCTCACTTCCCCCCGGTCAAAAGGGCCATCTGAAAAAAGTGTAAAATCCAGAAAGGCAGGACAGGCCATGGAGAACTGGGAGCCTTGTTATGCTGATGGGCGGGATGTAAATTGCCAACAACCACTCGGGAGAAGTGTATGGTGTTTCCTGAAACATCTAAAAAACAAAGCAACAGAGCCTAGGGCACTTCCACTTATGGTCCTATAGCTTAGGGAAATTAAAATCAAAAAGACACAGCCACCCCAAAGTTTGGAACGGCTCTGTTTACAAGAACCTCGTTTACAGTACAAGTTCAACATCGCAGAAAGTGAAAAATGGATAAAGAAGTTGTGGTATTCACTTACAATGCAGTATCACTCAGCAATGAAATCTGTGTCATCAGGCCCGTAGCAGCACAATGAGTGGATTCAGGTATGATGATTCTAACTGAAATAAGTCACACAGAAAAAGAAACATCATAAGATATCAGTAATACACGGAATGGAAACTTGGCTACACAGGAACTGAATTACAGAACAGAACAGGGTCTCAAATTTAGAAAACCAACTTATGCTTGCTTAAGGGGAAAGGTGAGTTGGGGTGCTGCATAAAACCAGAGATTGAAATGAGCACAGATAAAGTTCCTTAAGCCAAATATGGAATAGACAAGAGCTACTCCTTGCTCAACGAAATGGACTCAACACCTCATATTAAACGCCTAAGAATGTACCTGACTAGTAAGTATCTTAAAACCTATGGATTGCTATGTCTCCGAAAGAGAATCAAGCATGTGTACAGGGGCATAAACGCAGCAGTGATAGGATTGGAGAGGTTCGGTGAGCAAATGAAGACCCTTTGAAGTCATATTGCATGGTACCCATTCCACGGGTTTCAACTACCCAGGTTTTAGGTATTCTTCCTTCAGCTAAAACATGCATGTGGAACCCAGAGTATGATCAACCATGTGATCGGGAGACGTGTTCAAATATGTTTCAGTTTTCCTCCCCTGGTACTCGGGTGCAACATTCCAGACGCTTTACTAACACTCTCCCCACTTGGAGAGTCAGCGCCTTTAACCTCCTGTTTGGCCCAGTTTGCAATTTCTGCGGAAGATGAACAGGAATAGCGAGAACCAATGAGAGACTAGCTGGAGGTGTCTGGACGGGCAAATTTAACTCTCATTTCCCACCAGGAAGAGGAAATAACCAAAGGCTCAGCGTGCCGTACCGGAACCAGATTATGGCCTGAAGCCACCCTGCGGTGTTGCGGCCAGCTCAAAAGAAAGCGAGTTGAAGAAAGGAGCTCAGGGGCACTGTAATTCACAAACCTGCAGAGTTATAAATGACAGCTATCGTCCAAAAATAGACTGAAGTAAGGCTGCCAAGAGGACTTGAAAGCGGGGCAGAATTGCAGGAAACCGATTTCAGGAGGTAGACTGGAATTGCATTGAAAGCATAGGAAAAGAGGCAGAACGTCCACAATGATGCACTTGGCCAAAAAGGGCGTATGCATTTTTTCCTGAATATATTCAGTAAAAAACACATACGCCCTTTTTGGCCAACCAAGCAAGCTTGCAAAGGAAATCTGCACTACAATGAAGTCTCACTTCCCCCCGGTCAGAAGGGCCATCTGTAAAAAGTGTAAAATCCAGAAAGGTAAAAGGCCATTGAGAACTGGGAGCCTTGTTATGCTGATGGGCGGGATGTAAATTGCCAAGAACCACTTGGGAGAAGTGTATGGTGTTTCCTGAAACATCTAAAAAACAAAGCAAGAGAGCCTAGGGCACTTCCACTTATGGTCCTATAGCTTAGGGAATTTAAAATCAAAAAGACACAGCCACCCCAAAGTTTCGAATGGCTCTGTTTACAAGAACCTCGTTTACAGTACAAGTTCAACATCGCAGAAAGTGAAAAATGGATAAAAAAGTTGTGGTATTTACTTACAAAGCAATATCACTCAGCAATGAAATCTGTGTCATCAGGCCCTTAGCAGCACAATGAGTGGATTCAGGTATGATGATTCTAACTGAAATAAGTCACACAGAAAAAGAAACATCATAAGATATCAGTAATACACGGAATGTAAACTTGGCTACACAGGAACTGAATTACAGAACAGAACAGGGTCTCAAATTTAGAAAACCAACTTATGCTTGCTTAAGGGGAAAGGTGAGTTGGGGTGCTGCATAAAACCAGAGATTGAAATGAGCACAGATAAAGTTCCTTAAGCCAAATATGGAATAGACAAGAGCTACTCCTTGCTCAAAGAATTGGACTCAACACCGCATATTAAACGCCTAAGAATGTACCTGACTAGTAAGTATCTTAAAACCTATGGATTGCTATGTCTCCGAAAGAGAATCAAGCATGTGTACAGGGGCATAAACGCAGCAGTGATAGGATTGGAGAGGTTCGGTGAGCAAATGAAGACCCTTTGAAATCATATTGCATGGTACCCATTACACGGGTCTCAACTCTCCAGGTTTAAGGTATTCTTCCTTCAGCTAAAACATGCATGTGGAACCCGTAGTATGATCAACCATGTGAACGGGAGACGTGTTCAAATATGTCTCAGTTTTCCTACCCTGGTACTCGGGTGCAACATTCCAGACGCTTTACTAACACTCTCCCGACTTGGAGAGTCAGTCCCTTTAACCTCCTGTTTGGCCCAGTTTGCAATTTCTGCGGAAGATGAACAGGAATAGCGAGAACCAATGAGAGACTAGCTGGAGGTGTCTGAACGGGCAAATTTAACTCTCATTTCCCACCAGGAAGAGGAATTAACCAAAGGTTCAGCGTGCCGTGCCGGAACCAGGTTAGGGCCTGAAGACATCCTGCGTTGTTGCGGCCAGGTCACAAGAAAGCGAGTTGAAGAAAGGAGCTCAGGGGCACTGTAATTCACAAACCTGCAGAGTTATAAATGACAGCTATCGTCCAAAAATAGACTGAAGTAAGGCTGCCAAGAGGACTCGAAAGCGGGGCAGAATTGCAGGAAACCGATTTCAGGAGGTAGATTGGAATTGCATTGAAAGCATAGGAAAAGAGGCAGAACGTCCACAATGATGCACTTGGCCAAAAAGGGCGTATGCGTTTTTTCCTGAATATATTCAGGAAAAAACGCATACGCCCTTTTTGGCCAACCAAGCAAACTTGCAAAGGAAATCTGCACTACAATGAAGTCTCACTTCCCCCGGTCAAAAGGGCCATCTGAAAAAAGTGTAAAATCCAGAAAGGCTGGACAGGCCATGGAGAACTGGGAGCCTTGTTATGCTGATGGGCGGGATGTAAATTGCCAACAGACACTCGGGAGAAGTGTATGGTGTTTCCTGAAACATCTAAAAAACAAAGCAACAGAGCCTAGGGCACTTCCACTTATGGTCCTATAGCTTAGGGAAATTAAAATCAAAAAGACACAGCCACCCCAAAGTTTGGGACGCCTCTGTTTACAAGAACCTCGTTTACCGTACAAGTTCAATATCACAGAAAGTGAAAAATGGATAAAGAACTTGTGGTACTTACGTACAATGCAGTATTACTCAGCAATGAAACCTATGTCATCAGGCCCGTAGCAGCATAATGAGTGGATTCAGGTATGATGATTCTAACTGAAATAAGTCACACAGAAAAAGAAACATCATAAGATATCAGTAATACACGGAATGTAAACTTGGCTACACAGGAACTGAATTACAGAACAGAACAGGGTCTCAAATTTAGAAAACCAACTTATGCTTGCTTAAGGGGAAAGGTGAGTTGGGGTGCTGCATAAAACCAGAGATTGAAATGAGCACAGATAAAGTTCCTTAAGCCAAATATGGAATAGACAAGAGCTACTCCTTGCTCAACGAAATGGACTCAACACCGCATATTAAACGCCTAAGAATGTACCTGACTAGTAAGTATCTTAAAACCTATAGACTGCTATGTCTCCGAAAGAGAATCAAGCATGTGTACAGGGGCATAAACGCAGCAGTGATAGGATTGGAGAGGTTCGGTGAGCAAATGAAGACCCTTTGAAGTCACATTGCATGGTACCCATTCCACGGGTTTCAACTACCCAGGTTTTAGGTATTCTTCCTTCAGCTAAAACATGCATGTGGAACCCAGAGTATGATCAACCATGTGATCGGGAGACGTGTTCAAATATGTCTCAGTTTTCCTCCCCTGGTACTCGGGTGCAACATTCCAGACGCTTTACTAACACTGTCCCCACTTGGAGAGTCAGCGCCTTTAACCTCCTGTTTGGCCCAGTTTGCAATTTCTGCGGAAGATGAACAGGAATAGCGAGAACCAATGAGAGACTAGCTGGAGGTGTCTGGACGGGCAAATTTAACTCTCATTTCCCACCAGGAAGAGGAAATAACCAAAGGCTCAGCGTGCCGTACCGGAATCAGATTAGGGCCTGAAGCCATCCTGCGGTGTTGCGGCCAGCTCAAAAGAAAGCGAGTTGAAGAAAGGAGCTCAGGGGCACTGTAATTCACAAACCTGCAGAGTTATAAATGACAGCTATCGTCCAAAAATAGACTGAAGTAAGGCTGCCAAGAGGACTTGAAAGCAGGGCAGAATTGCAGGAAACCGATTTCAGGAGGTAGACTGGAATTGCATTGAAAGCATAGGAAAAGAGGCAGAACGTCCACAATGATGCACTTGGCCAAAAAGGGCGTATGCGTTTTTTCCTGAATATATTCAGGAAAAAACGCATACGCCCTTTTTGGCCAACCAAGCAAGCTTGCAAAGGAAATCTGCACTACAATGAAGTCTCACTTCCCCCCGGTCAAAAGGGCCATCTGAAAAAAGGGTAAAATCCAGAAAGGCAGGACAGGCCATGGAGAACTGGGAGCCTTGTTATGCTGATGGGCGGGATGTAAATTGCCAACAACCACTCGGGAGAAGTGTATGGTGTTTCCTGAAACATCTAAAAAACAAAGCAACAGAACCTAGGGCACTTCCACTTATGGTCCTATAGCTTAGGGAAATTAAAATCAAAAAGACACAGCCACCCCAAAGTTTGGATCGGCTCTGTTTACAAGAACCTCGTTTACAGTACAAGTTCAACATCGCAGAAAGTGAAAAATGGATAAAGAAGTTGTGGTATTTACTTACAAAGCAATATCACTCAGCAATGAAATCTGTGTCATCAGGCCCTTAGCAGCACAATGAGTGGATTCAGGTATGATGATTCTAACTGAAATAAGTCACACAGAAAAAGAAACATCATAAGATATCAGTAATACACGGAATGAAAACTTGGCTACACAGGAACTGAATTACAGAACAGAACAGGGTCTCAAATTTCGAAAACCAACTTATGCTTGCTTAAGGGGAAAGGTGAGTTGGGGTGCTGCATAAAACCAGAGATTGAAATGAGCACAGATAAAGTTCCTTAAGCCAAATATGGAATAGACAAGAGCTACTCCTTGCTCAACGAAATGGACTCAACACCCCATATTAAACGCCTAAGAATGTACCTGACTAGTAAGTATCTTAAAACCTATGGATTGCTATGTCTCCGAAAGAGAATCAAGCATGTGTACAGGGGCATAAACGCAGCAGTGATAGGATTGGAGAGGTTCGGTGAGCATATGAAGACCCTTTGAAGTCATATTGCATGGTACCCATTACACGGGTCTCAACTCTCCAGGTTTAAGGTATTCTTCCTTCAGCTAAAACATGCATGTGGAACCCAGAGTATGATCAACCATGTGAACGGGAGACGTGTTCAAATATATCTCAGTTTTCCTCCCCTGGTACTCGGGTGCAACATTCCAGACGCTTTACTAACACTCTCCCGACTTGGAGAGTCAGTCCCTTTAACCTCCTGTTTGGCCCAGTTTGCAATTTCTGCGGAAGATGAACAGGAATAGCGAGAACCAATGAGAGACTAGCTGGAGGTGTCTGCACGGGCAAATTTACCTCTCATTTCCCACCAGGAAGAGGAATTAACCAAAGGCTCAGCATGCCGGGCCGGAACCAGATTAGGCCCTGAAGCCATCCTGCGGTGTTGCGGCCAGGTCACAAGAAAGCGAGTTGAAGAAAGGAGCTCAGGGGCACTGTAATTCACAAACCTGCAGAGTTATAAATGACAGCTATCGTCCAAAAATAGACTGAAGTAAGGCTGCCAAGAGGACTTGAAAGCGGGGCAGAATTGCAGGAAACCGATTTCAGGAGGTAGACTGGAATTGCATTGAAAGCATAGGAAAAGAGGCAGAACGTCCACAATGATGCACTTGGCCAAAAAGGGCGTATGCGTTTTTTCCTGAATATATTCAGGAAAAAACGCATACGCCCTTTTTGGCCAACCAAGCAAGCTTGCAAAGGAAATCTGCACTACAATGAATTCTCACTTTCCCCCGGTCAAAAGGGCCATCTGAAAAAAGTGTAAAATCCAGAAAGGCAGGACAGGCCATTGAGAACTGGGAGCCTTGTTATGCTGATGGGCGGGATGTAAATTGCCAACAGACACTTGGGAAAAGTGTATGGTGTTTCCTGAAACATCTAAGAAACAAAGAAACAGAGCCTAGGGCACTTCCACTTATGGTCCTATAGCTTAGGGAAATTAAAATCAAAAAGACACAGCCACCGCAAAGTTTGGAACGGCTCTGTTTACAAGAACCTCGTTTACAGTACAAGTTCAACATCGCAGAAAGTGAAAAATGGATAAAGAAGTTGTGGTATTCACCTACAAAGCAATATCACTCAGCAATGAAATCTATGTCATCAGGCCCTTAGCAGCACAATGAGTGGATTCAGGTATGATGATTGTAACTGAAATAAGTCACACAGAAAAAGAAACATCATAAGATATCAGTAATACACGGAATGTAAACTTGGCTACACAGGAACTGAATTACAGAACAGAACAGGGTCTCAAATTTAGAAAACTAACTTATGCTTGCTTAAGGGGAAAGGTGAGTTGGGGTGCTGCATAAAACCAGAGATTGAAATGAGCACAGATAAAGTTCCTTAAGCCAAATATGGAATAGACAAGAGCTACTCCTTGCTCAACGAAATGGACTCAACACCGCATATTAAACGCCTAAGAATGTACTTGACTAGTAAGTATCTTAAAACCTATGGATTGCTATGTCTCCGAAAGAGAATCAAGCATGTGTACAGGGGCATAAACGCAGCAGTGATAGGATTGGAGAGGTTCGGTGAGCAAATGAAGACCCTTTGAAGTCATATTGCATGGTACCCATTCCACGGGTTTCAACTACCCAGGTTTAAGGTATTCTTCCTTCAGCTAAAACATGCATGTGGAACCTAGATTATGATCAACCATGTGATGGGGAGACGTGTTCAAATATGTCTCAGTTTTCGTACCCTGGTACTCGGGTGCAACATTCCAGACGCTTTACTAACACTCTCCCGACTTGGAGAGTCAGTCCCTTTAACCTCCTGTTTGGCCCAGTTTGCAATTTCTGCGGAAGATGAACAGGAATAGCGAGAACCAATGAGAGACTAGCTGGAGGTGTCTGCACGGGCAAATTTACCTCTCATTTCCCACCAGGAAGAGGAATTAACCAAAGGCTCAGCATGCCGGGCCGGAACCAGATTAGGCCCTGAAGCCATCCTGCGGTGTTGCGGCCAGGTCACAAGAAAGCGAGTTGAAGAAAGGAGCTCAGGGGCACTGTAATTCACAAACCTGCAGAGTTATAAATGACAGCTATCGTCCAAAAATAGACTGAAGTAAGGCTGCCAAGAGGACTTGAAAGCGGGGCAGAATTGCAGGAAACCGATTTCAGGAGGTAGACTGGAATTGCATTGAAAGCATAGGAAAAGAGGCAGAACGTCCACAATGATGCACTTGGCCAAAAAGGGCGTATGCGTTTTTTCCTGAATATATTCAGGAAAAAACGCATACGCCCTTTTTGGCCAACCAAGCAAGCTTGCAAAGGAAATCTGCACTACAATGAATTCTCACTTTCCCCCGGTCAAAAGGGCCATCTGAAAAAAGTGTAAAATCCAGAAAGGCAGGACAGGCCATTGAGAACTGGGAGCCTTGTTATGCTGATGGGCGGGATGTAAATTGCCAACAGACACTTGGGAAAAGTGTATGGTGTTTCCTGAAACATCTAAGAAACAAAGAAACAGAGCCTAGGGCACTTCCACTTATGGTCCTATAGCTTAGGGAAATTAAAATCAAAAAGACACAGCCACCGCAAAGTTTGGAACGGCTCTGTTTACAAGAACCTCGTTTACAGTACAAGTTCAACATCGCAGAAAGTGAAAAATGGATAAAGAAGTTGTGGTATTCACCTACAAAGCAATATCACTCAGCAATGAAATCTATGTCATCAGGCCCTTAGCAGCACAATGAGTGGATTCAGGTATGATGATTGTAACTGAAATAAGTCACACAGAAAAAGAAACATCATAAGATATCAGTAATACACGGAATGTAAACTTGGCTACACAGGAACTGAATTACAGAACAGAACAGGGTCTCAAATTTAGAAAACTAACTTATGCTTGCTTAAGGGGAAAGGTGAGTTGGGGTGCTGCATAAAACCAGAGATTGAAATGAGCACAGATAAAGTTCCTTAAGCCAAATATGGAATAGACAAGAGCTACTCCTTGCTCAACGAAATGGACTCAACACCGCATATTAAACGCCTAAGAATGTACTTGACTAGTAAGTATCTTAAAACCTATGGATTGCTATGTCTCCGAAAGAGAATCAAGCATGTGTACAGGGGCATAAACGCAGCAGTGATAGGATTGGAGAGGTTCGGTGAGCAAATGAAGACCCTTTGAAGTCATATTGCATGGTACCCATTCCACGGGTTTCAACTACCCAGGTTTAAGGTATTCTTCCTTCAGCTAAAACATGCATGTGGAACCTAGATTATGATCAACCATGTGATGGGGAGACGTGTTCAAATATGTCTCAGTTTTCGTACCCTGGTACTCGGGTGCAACATTCCAGACGCTTTACTAACACTCTCCCGACTTGGAGAGTCAGTCCCTTTAACTTCCTGTTTGGCCCAGTTTGCAATTTCTGCGGAAGATGAACAGGAATAGCGAGAACCAATGAGAGGCTAGCTGGAGGTATCTGGACGGGCAAATTTAACTCTCATTTCCCACCAGGAAGAGGAATTAACCAAAGGCTCAGCGTGCCGTGCCGGATCCAGATTAGGGCCTGAAGCCATCCTGCGGTGTTGCGGCCAGGTCACAAGAAAGCGAGTTGAAGAAAGGAGCTCAGGGGCACTGTAATTCACAAACCTGCAGAGTTATAAATGACAGCTATCGTCCAAAAATAGACTGAAGTAAGGCTGCCAAGAGGACTTGAAAGCGGGGCAGAATTGCAGGAAACCGATTTCAGGAGGTAGACAGGAATTGCATTGAAAGCATAGGAAAAGAGGCAGAACGTCCACAATGATGCACTTGGCCAAAAAGGGCGTATGCGTTTTTTCCTGAATATATTCAGGAAAAAACGCATACGCCCTTTTTGGCCAACCAAGCAAGCTTGCAAAGGAAATCTGCACTACAATGAATTCTCACTTTCCCCCGGTCAAAAGGGCCATCTGAAAAAAGTGTAAAATCCAGAAAGGCAGGACAGGCCATTGAGAACTGGGAGCCTTGTTATGCTGATGGGCGGGATGTAAATTGCCAAGAACCACTTGGGAGAAGTGTATGGTGTTTCCTGAAACAACTAAAAAACAAAGCAACAGAGCCTAGGGCACTTCCACTTATGGTCCTATAGCTTAGGGAAATTAAAATCAAAAAGACACAGCCACCCCAAAGTTTGGAACGGCTCTGTTTACAAGAACCTCGTTTACAGTACAAGTTCAACATCGCAGAAAGTGAAAAATGGATAAAGAAGTTGTGGTATTTACTTACAAAGCAATATCACTCAGCAATGAAATCTGTGTCATCAGGCCCTTAGCAGCACAATGAGTGGATTCAGGTATGATGATTCTAACTGAAATAAGTCACACAGAAAAAGAAACATCATAAGATATCAGTAATACACGGAATGGAAACTTGGCTACACAGGAAATGAATTACAGAAGAGAACAGGGTCTCAAATTTAGAAAACCAACTTATGCTTGCTTAAGGGGAAAGGTGAGTTGGGGTGCTGCATAAAACCAGAGATTGAAATGAGCACAGATAAAGTTCCTTAAGCCAAATATGGAATAGACAAGAGCTACTCCTTGCTCAACGAAATGGACTCAACACCGCATATTAAACGCCTAAGAATGTACCTGACTAGTAAGTATCTTAAAACCTATGGATTGCTATGTCTCCGAAAGAGAATCAAGCATGTGTACAGGGGCATAAACGCAGCAGTGATAGGATTGGAGAGGTTCGTGAGCAAATGAAGACCCTTTGAAGTCATATTGCATGGTACCCATTCCACGGGTTTCAACTACCCAGGTTTTAGGTATTCTTCCTTCAGCTAAAACATGCATGTGGAACCCAAGTATGATCAACCATGTGAACGGGAGACGTGTTCAAATATGTCTCAGTTTTCTTCCCCTGGTACTCGGGTGCAACATTCCAGACGCTTTACTAACAATCTCCCGACTTGGAGAGTCAGTCCCTTTAAACTCCTGTTTGGCCCAGTTTGCAATTTCTGCGGAAGATGAACAGGAATAGCGAGAACCAATGAGAGGCTAGCTGGAGGTGTCTGGACGGGCAAATTCAACTCTCATTTCCCACCAAGAAGAGGAATTAACCAAAGGCTCAGCATGCCGGGCCGGAACCAGATTAGGGCCTGAAGCCATCCTGCGGTGTTGCGGCCAGGTCACAAGAAAGCGAGTTGAAGAAAGGAGCTCAGGGGCACTGTAATTCACAAACCTGCAGAGTTATAAATGACAGCTATCGTCCAAAAATAGACTGAAGTAAGGCTGCCAAGAGGACTTGAAAGCGGGGCAGAATTGCAGGAAACCGATTTCAGGAGGTAGACTGGAATTGCATTGAAAGCATAGGAAAAGAGGCAGAACGTCCACAATGATGCACTTGGCCAAAAAGGGCGTATGCGTTTTTTCCTGAATATATTCAGGAAAAAACGCATACGCCCTTTTTGGCCAACCAAGCAAGCTTGCAAAGGAAATCTGCACTACAATGAAGTCTCACTTCCCCCTGGTCAAAAGGGCCATCTGAAAAAAGTGTAAACTCCAGAAAGGCAGGACAGGCCATGGAGAACTGGGAGCCTTGTTATGCTGATGGGCGGGATGTAAATTGCCAACAACCACTCGGGAGAAGTGTATGGTGTTTCCTGAAACATCTAAAAAACAAAGCAACAGAGCCTAGGGCACTTCCACTTATGGTCCTATAGCTTAGGGAATTTAAAATCAAAAAGACACAGCCACCCCAAAGTTTGGATCGGCTCTGTTTACAAGAACCTCGTTTACAGTACAAGTTCAACATCGCAGAAAGTGAAAAATGGATAAAGAAATTGTGGTATTTACTTACAAAGCAATATCACTCAGCAATGAAATCTGTGTCATCAGGCCCTTAGCAGCACAATGAGTGGATTCAGGTATGATGATTCTAACTGAAATAAGTCACACAGAAAAAGAAACATCATAAGATATCAGTAATACACGGAATGTAAACTTGGCTACACAGGAACTGAATTACAGAACAGAACAGGGTCTCAAATTTCGAAAACCAACTTATGCTTGCTTAAGGGGAAAGGTGAGTTGGGGTGCTGCATAAAACCAGAGATTGAAATGAGCACAGATAAAGTTCCTTAAGCCAAATATGGAATAGACAAGAGCTACTCCTTGCTCAACGAAATGGACTCAACACCGCATATTAAACGCCTAAGAATGTACCTGACTAGTAAGTATCTTAAAACCTATGGATTGCTATGTCTCCGAAAGAGAATCAAGCATGTGTACAGGGGCATAAACGCAGCAGTGATAGGATTGGAGAGGTTCGTGAGCAAATGAAGACCCTTTGAAGTCATATTGCATGGTACCCATTCCACGGGTTTCAACTACCCAGGTTTTAGGTATTCTTCCTTCAGCTAAAACATGCATGTGGAACCCAAGTATGATCAACCATGTGAACGGGAGACGTGTTCAAATATGTCTCAGTTTTCTTCCCCTGGTACTCGGGTGCAACATTCCAGACGCTTTACTAACACTCTCCCGACTTGGAGAGTCAGTCCCTTTAACCTCCTGTTTGGCCCAGTTTGCAATTTCTGCGGAAGATGAACAGGAATAGCGAGAACCAATGAGAGGCTAGCTGGAGGTGTCTGGACGGGCAAATTCAACTCTCATTTCCCACCAGGAAGAGGAATTAACCAAAGGCTCAGCATGCCGGGCCGGAACCAGATTAGGGCCTGAAGCCATCCTGCGGTGTTGCGGCCAGGTCACAAGAAAGCGAGTTGAAGAAAGGAGCTCAGGGGCACTGTAATTCACAAACCTGCAGAGTTATAAATGACAGCTATCGTCCAAAAATAGACTGAAGTAAGGCTGCCAAGAGGACTTGAAAACGGGGCAGAATTGCAGGAAACCGATTTCAGGAGGTAGACTGGAATTGCATTGAAAGCATAGGAAAAGAGGCAGAACGTCCACAATGATGCACTTGGCCAAAAAGGGCGTATGCGTTTTTTCCTGAATATATTCAGGAAAAAACGCATACGCCCTTTTTGGCCAACCAAGCAAGCTTGCAAAGGAAATCTGCACTACAATGAAGTCTCACTTCCCCCTGGTCAAAAGGGCCATCTGAAAGAAGTGTAAAATCCAGAAAGGCAGGACAGGCCATGGAGAACTGGGAGCCTTGTTATGCTGATGGGCGGGATGTAAATTGCCAACAACCACTCGGGAGAAGTGTATGGTGTTTCCTGAAACATCTAAAAAACAAAGCAACAGAGCCTAGGGCACTTCCACTTATGGTCCTATAGCTTAGGGAATTTAAAATCAAAAAGACACAGCCACCCCAAAGTTTGGAACGGCTCTGTTTACAAGAACCTCGTTTACAGTACAAGTTCAACATCGCAGAAAGTGAAAAATGGATAAAAAAGTTGTGGTATTTACTTAAAAAGCAACATCACTCAGCAATGAAATCTGTGTCATCAGGCCCTTAGCAGCACAATGAGTGGATTCAGGTATGATGATTCTAACTGAAATAAGTCACACAGAAAAAGAAACATCATAAGATATCAGTAATACACGGAATGTAAACTTGGCTACACAGGAACTGAATTACAGAACAGAACAGGGTCTCAAATTTTGAAAACCAACTTATGCTTGCTTAAGGGGAAAGGTGAGTTGGGGTGCTGCATAAAACCAGAGATTGAAATGAGCACAGATAAAGTTCCTTAAGCCAAATATGGAATAGACAAGAGCTACTCCTTGCTCAACGAAATGGACTCAACACCGCATATTAAACGCCTAAGAATGTACCTGACTAGTAAGTATCTTAAAACCTATGGATTGCTATGTCTCCGAAAGAGAATCAAGCATGTGTACAGGGGCATAAACGCAGCAGTGATAGGATTGGAGAGATTCGGTAAGCAAATGAAAACCCTTTGAAGTCATATTGCATGGTACCCATTCCACGGGTTTCAACTACCCAGGTTTTAGGTATTCTTCCTTCAGCTAAAACATGCATGTGGAACCCAAGTATGATCAACCATGTGAACGGGAGACGTGTTCAAATATGTCTCAGTTTTCTTCCCCTGGTACTCGGGTGCAACATTCCAGACGCTTTACTAACACTCTCCCGACTTGGAGAGTCAGTCCCTTTAACCCCCTGTTTGGCCCAGTTTGCAATTTCTGCGGAAGATGAACAGGAATAGCGAGAACCAATGAGAGGCTAGCTGGAGGTGTCTGGACGGGCAAATTCAACTCTCATTTCCCACCAGGAAGAGGAATTAACCAAAGGCTCAGCATGCCGGGCCGGAACCAGATTAGGGCCTGAAGCCATCCTGCGGTGTTGCGGCCAGGTCACAAGAAAGCGAGTTGAAGAAAGGAGCTCAGGGGCACTGTAATTCACAAACCTGCAGAGTTATAAATGACAGCTATCGTCCAAAAATAGACTGAAGTAAGGCTGCCAAGAGGACTTGAAAGCGGGGCAGAATTGCAGGAAACCGATTTCAGGAGGTAGACTGGAATTGCATTGAAAGCATAGGAAAAGAGGCAGAACGTCCACAATGATGCACTTGGCCAAAAAGGGCGTATGCGTTTTTTCCTGAATATATTCAGGAAAAAACGCATACGCCCTTTTTGGCCAACCAAGCAAGCTTGCAAAGGAAATCTGCACTACAATGAAGTCTCACTTCCCCCCGGTCAAAAGGGCCATCTGAAAAAAGTGTAAAATCCAGAAAGGCAGGACAGGCCATGGAGAACTGGGAGCCTTGTTATGCTGATGGGCGGGATGTAATTTGCCAAAAACCACTCAGGAGAAGTGTATGGTGTTTCCTGAAACATCTAAAAAACAAAGCAACAGAACCTAGGGCACTTCCACTTATGGTCCTATAGCTTAGGGAAATTAAAATGAAAAAGACACAGCCACCCCAAAGTTTGGAACGGCTCTGTTTACAAGAACCTCGTTTACAGTACAAGTTCAACATCGCAGAAAGTGAAAAATGGATAAAGAAGTTGTGGTATTTACTTACAAAGCAATATCACTCAGCAATGAAATCTGTGTCATCAGGCCCTTAGCAGCACAATGAGTGGATTCAGGTATGATGATTCTAACTGAAATAAGTCACACAGAAAAAGAAACATCATAAGATATCACTAATACACGGAATGTAAACTTGGCTACACAGGAACTGCATTCCAAAACAGAACAGGGTCCCAAATTTAGAAAACCAACTTATGCTTGCTTAAGGGGAAAGGTGAGTTGGGGTGCTGCATAAAACCAGAGATTGAAATGAGCACAGATAAAGTTCCTTAAGCCAAATATGGAATAGACAAGAGCTACTCCTTGCTCAACGAAATGGACTCAAAACCCCATATTAAACGCCTAAGAATGTACCTGACTAGTAAGTATCTTAAAACCTATGGATTGCTATGTCTCCAAAAGAGAATCAAGCGTGTGTACAGGGGCATAAACGCAGCAGTGATAGGATTGGAGAGGTTCGGGGAGCAAATGAAGACCCTTTGAAGTCATATTGCATGGTACCCATTACACGGGTCTCAACTCTCCAGGTTTAAGGTATTCTTCCTTCAGCTAAAACATGCATGTGGAACCCAGAGTATGATCAACCATGTGAACGGGAGACGTGTTCAAATATGTCTCAGTTTTCCTCCCCTGGTACTCGGGTGCAACATTCCAGACGCTTTACTAACACTCTCCCGACTTGGAGAGTCAGTCCCTTTAACCTCCTGTTTGGCCCAGTTTGCAATTTCTGCGGAAGATGAACAGGAATAGCGAGAACCAATGAGAGGCTAGCTGGAGGTGTCTGGACGGGCAAATTCAACTCTCATTTCCCACCAGGAAGAGGAATTAACCAAAGGCTCAGCATGCCGGGCCGGAACCAGATTAGGGCCTGAAGCCATCCTGCGGTGTTGCGGCCAGGTCACAAGAAAGCGAGTTGAAGAAAGCAACTCAGGGGCACTGTAATTCACAAACCTGCAGAGTTATAAATGACAGCTATCGTCCAAAAATAGACTGAAGTAAGGCTGCCAAGAGGACTTGAAAACGGGGCAGAATTGCAGGAAACCGATTTCAGGAGGTAGACTGGAATTGCATTGAAAGCATAGGAAAAGAGGCAGAACGTCCACAATGATGCACTTGGCCAAAAAGGGCGTATGCGTTTTTTCCTGAATATATTCAGGAAAAAACGCATACGCCCTTTTTGGCCAACCAAGCAAGCTTGCAAAGGAAATCTGCACTACAATGAAGTCTCACTTCCCCCTGGTCAAAAGGGCCATCTGAAAAAAGTGTAAAATCCAGAAAGGCAGGACAGGCCATGGAGAACTGGGAGCCTTGTTATGCTGATGGGCGGGATGTAAATTGCCAACAACCACTCGGGAGAAGTGTATGGTGTTTCCTGAAACATCTAAAAAACAAAGCAACAGAGCCTAGGGCACTTCCACTTATGGTCCTATAGCTTAGGGAATTTAAAATCAAAAAGACACAGCCACCCCAAAGTTTGGAACGGCTCTGTTTACAAGAACCTCGTTTACAGTACAAGTTCAACATCGCAGAAAGTGAAAAATGGATAAAGAAGTTGTGGTATTTACTTAAAAAGCAATATCACTCAGCAATGAAATCTGTGTCATCAGGCCCTTAGCAGCACAATGAGTGGATTCAGGTATGATGATTCTAACTGAAATAAGTCACACAGAAAAAGAAACATCATAAGATATCAGTAATACACGGAATGTAAACTTGGCTACACAGGAACTGAATTACAGAACAGAACAGGGTCTCAAATTTCGAAAACCAACTTATGCTTGCTTAAGGGGAAAGGTGAGTTGGGGTGCTGCATAAAACCAGAGATTGAAATGAGCACAGATAAAGTTCCTTAAGCCAAATATGTAATAGACAAGAGCTACTCCTTGCTCAACGAAATGGACTCAACACCGCATATTAAACGCCTAAGAATGTACCTGACTAGTAAGTATCTTAAAACCTATGGATTGCTATGTCTCCGAAAGAGAATCAAGCATGTGTACAGGGGCATAAATGCAGCAGTGATAGGATTGGAGAGGTTCGGTAAGCAAATGAAAACCCTTTGAAGTCATATTGCATGGTACCCATTCCACGGGTTTCAACTACCCATGTTTTAGGTATTCTTCCTTCAGCTAAAACATGCATGTGGAACCCAAGTATGATCAACCATGTGAACGGGAGACATGTTCAAATATGTCTCAGTTTTCTTCCCCTGGTACTCGGGTGCAACATTCCAGACGCTTTACTAACACTCTCCCGACTTGGAGAGTCAGTCCCTTTAACCTCCTGTTTGGCCCAGTTTGCAATTTCTGCGGAAGATGAACAGGAATAGCGAGAACCAATGAGAGGCTAGCTGGAGGTGTCTGGACGGGCAAATTTAACTCTCATTTCCCACCAGGAAGAGGAAATAACCAAAGGCTCAGTGTGCCGTACCGGAACCAGATTAGGGCCTGAAGCCATCCTGCGGTGTTGCGGCCAGCTCACAAGAAAACGAGTTGAAGAAAGGAGCTCAGGGGCACTGTAATTCACAAACCTGCAGAGTTATAAATGACAGCTATCGTCCAAAAATAGACTGAAGTAAGGCTGCCAAGAGGACTTGAAAGCGGGGCAGAATTGCAGGAAACCGATTTCAGGAGGTAGACTGGAATTGCATTGAAAGCATAGGAAAAGAGGCCGAACGTCCACAATGATGCACTTGGCCAAAAAGGGCGTATGCGTTTTTTCCTGAATATATTCAGGAAAAAACGCATACGCCCTTTTTGGCCAACCAAGCAAGCTTGCAAAGGAAATCTGTACTACAATGAAGTCTCACTTCCCCCCGGTCAAAAGGGCCATCTGAAAAAAGTGTAAAATCCAGAAAGGCAGGACAGGCCATGGAGAACTGGGAGCCTTGTTATGCTGATGGGCGGGATGTAAATTGCCAACAACCACTCGGGAGAAGTGTATGGTGTTTCCTGAAACATCTAAAATACAAAGCAACAGAACCTAGGGCACTTCCACTTATGGTCCTATAGCTTAGGGAAATTAAAATCAAAAAGACACAGCCACCCCAAAGTTTGGAACGGCTCTGTTTACAAGAACCTCGTTTACAGTACAAGTTCAACATCGCAGAAAGTGAAAAATGGATAAAGAAGTTGTGGTATTTACTTACAAAGCAATATCACTCAGCAATGAAATCTGTGTCATCAGGCCCTTAGCAGCACAATGAGTGGATTCAGGTATGATGATTCTAACTGAAATAAGTCACACAGAAAAAGAAACATCATAAGATATCAGTAATACACGGAATGTAAACTTGGCTACACAGGAACTGAATTACAGAACAGAACAGGGTCTCAAATTTAGAAAACCAACTTATGCTTGCTTAAGGGTAAAGGTGAGTTGGGGTGCTGCATAAAACCAGAGATTGAAATGAGCACAGATAAAGTTCCTTAAGCCAAATATGGAATAGACAAGAGCTACTCCTTGCTCAACGAAATGGACTCAACACCGCATATTAAACGCCTAAGAATGTACCTGACTAGTAAGTATCTTAAAACCTATAGATTGCTATGTCTCCGAAAGAGAATCAAGCATGTGTACAGGGGCATAAACGCAGCAGTGATAGGATTGGAGAGGTTCAGTGATCAAATGAAGACCCTTTGAAGTCATATTGCATGGTACCCATTCCACGGGTTTCAACTACCCAGATTTTAGGTATTCTTCCTTCAGCTAAAACATGCATGTGGAACCCAGAGTATGATCAACCATGTGATCTGGAGACGTGTTCAAATATGTCTCAGTTTTCCTCCCCTGGTACTCGGGTGCAACATTCCAGATGCTTTACTAACACTCTCCCGACTTGGAGAGTCAGTCCCTTTAACCTCCTGTTTGGCCCAGTTTGCAATTTCTGCGGAAGATGAACAGGAATAGCGAGAACCAATGAGAGGCTAGCTGGAGGTGTCTGGACGGGCAAATTCAACTCTCATTTCCCACCAGGAAGAGGAATTAACCAAAGGCTCAGCATGCCGGGCCGGAACCAGATTAGGGCCTGAAGCCATCCTGCGGAGTTGCGGCCAGGTCACAAGAAAGCGAGTTGAAGAAAGGAGCTCAGGGGCACTGTAATTCACAAACCTGCAGAGTTATAAATGACAGCTATCGTCCAAAAATAGACTGAAGTAAGGCTGCCAAGAGGACTTGAAAGCGGGGCAGAATTGCAGGAAACCGATTTCAGGAGGTAGACTGGAATTGCATTGAAAGCATAGGAAAAGAGGCAGAACGTCCACAATGATGCACTTGGCCAAAAAGGGCGTATGCGTTTTTTCCTGAATATATTCAGGAAAAAACGCATACGCCCTTTTTGGCCAACCAAGCAAGCTTGCAAAGGAAATCTGCACTACAATGAAGTCTCACTTCCCCCCGGTCAAAAGGGCCATCTGAAAAAAGTGTAAAATCCAGAAAGGCAGGACAGGCCATGGAGAACTGGGAGCCTTGTTATGCTGATGGGCGGGATGTAAATTGCCAAGAACCACTTGGGAGAAGTGTATGGTGTTTCCTGAAACAACTAAAAAACAAAGCAACAGAACCTAGGGCACTTCCACTTATGGTCCTATAGCTTAGGGAAATTAAAATGAAAAAGACACAGCCACCCCAAAGTTTGGAACGGCTCTGTTTACAAGAACCTCGTTTACAGTACAAGTTCAACATCGCAGAAAGTGAAAAATGGATAAAGAAGTTGTGGTATTTACTTACAAAGCAATATCACTCAGCAATGAAATCTGTGTCATCAGGCCCTTAGCAGCACAATGAGTGGATTCAGGTATGATGATTCTAACTGAAATAAGTCACACAGAAAAAGAAACATCATAAGATATCACTAATACACGGAATGTAAACTTGGCTACACAGGAACTGCATTCCAAAACAGAACAGGGTCTCAAATTTAGAAAACCAACTTATGCTTGCTTAAGGGGAAAGGTGAGTTGGGGTGCTGCATAAAACCAGAGATTGAAATGAGCACAGATAAAGTTCCTTAAGCCAAATATGGAATAGACAAGAGCTACTCCTTGCTCAACGAAATGGACTCAAAACCCCATATTAAACGCCTAAGAATGTACCTGACTAGTAAGTATCTTAAAACCTATGGATTGCTATGTCTCCAAAAGAGAATCAAGCGTGTGTACAGGGGCATAAACGCAGCAGTGATAGGATTGGAGAGGTTCGGGGAGCAAATGAAGACCCTTTGAAGTCATATTGCATGGTACCCATTACACGGGTCTCAACTCTCCAGGTTTAAGGTATTCTTCCTTCAGCTAAAACATGCATGTGGAACCCAGAGTATGATCAACCATGTGAACGGGAGACGTGTTCAAATATGTCTCAGTTTTCCTCCCCTGGTACTCGGGTGCAACATTCCAGACGCTTTACTAACACTCTCCCGACTTGGAGAGTCAGTCCCTTTAACCTCCTGTTTGGCCCAGTTTGCAATTTCTGCGGAAGATGAACAGGAATAGCGAGAACCAATGAGAGGCTAGCTGGAGGTGTCTGGACGGGCAAATTCAACTCTCATTTCCCACCAGGAAGAGGAATTAACCAAAGGCTCAGCATGCCGGGCCGGAACAAGATTAGGGCCTGAAGCCATCCTGCGGTGTTGCGGCCAGGTCACAAGAAAGCGAGTTGAAGAAAGCAACTCAGGGGCACTGTAATTCACAAACCTGCAGAGTTATAAATGACAGCTATTGTCCAAAAATAGACTGAAGTAAGGCTGCCAAGAGGACTTGAAAACGGGGCAGAATTGCAGGAAACCGATTTCAGGAGGTAGACTGGAATTGCATTGAAAGCATAGGAAAAGAGGCAGAACGTCCACAATGATGCACTTGGCCAAAAAGGGCGTATGCGTTTTTTCCTGAATATATTCAGGAAAAAACGCATACGCCCTTTTTGGCCAACCAAGCAAGCTTGCAAAGGAAATCTGCACTACAATGAAGTCTCACTTCCCCCTGGTCAAAAGGGCCATCTGAAAAAAGTGTAAAATCCAGAAAGGCAGGACAGGCCATGGAGAACTGGGAGCCTTGTTATGCTGATGGGCGGGATGTAAATTGCCAACAACCACTCGGGAGAAGTGTATGGTGTTTCCTGAAACATCTAAAAAACAAAGCAACAGAGCCTAGGGCACTTCCACTTATGGTCCTATAGCTTAGGGAATTTAAAATCAAAAAGACACAGCCACCCCAAAGTTTGGAACGGCTCTGTTTACAAGAACCTCGTTTACAGTACAAGTTCAACATCGCAGAAAGTGAAAAATGGATAAAGAAGTTGTGGTATTTACTTAAAAAGCAATATCACTCAGCAATGAAATCTGTGTCATCAGGCCCTTAGCAGCACAATGAGTGGATTCAGGTATGATGATTCTAACTGAAATAAGTCACACAGAAAAAGAAACATCATAAGATATCAGTAATACACGGAATGTAAACTTGGCTACACAGGAACTGAATTACAGAACAGAACAGGGTCTCAAATTTCGAAAACCAACTTATGCTTGCTTAAGGGTAAAGGTGAGTTGGGGTGCTGCATAAAACCAGAGATTGAAATGAGCACAGATAAAGTTCCTTAAGCCAAATATGGAATAGACAAGAGCTACTCCTTGCTCAACGAAATGGACTCAACACCGCATATTAAACGCCTAAGAATGTACCTGACTAGTAAGTATCTTAAAACCTATGGATTGCTATGTCTCCGAAAGAGAATCAAGCATGTGTACAGGGGCATAAACGCAGCAGTGATAGGATTGGAGAGGTTCGGTAAGCAAATGAAAACCCTTTGAAGTCATATTGCATGGTACCCATTCCACGGGTTTCAACTACCCAGGTTTTAGGTATTCTTCCTTCAGCTAAAACATGCATGTGGAACCCAAGTATGATCAACCATGTGAACGGGAGACATGTTCAAATATGTCTCAGTTTTCTTCCCCTGGTACTCGGGTGCAACATTCCAGACGCTTTACTAACACTCTCCCGACTTGGAGAGTCAGTCCCTTTAACCTCCTGTTTGGCCCAGTTTGCAATTTCTGCGGAAGATGAACAGGAATAGCGAGAACCAATGAGAGGCTAGCTGGAGGTGTCTGGACGGGCAAATTTAACTCTCATTTCCCACCAGGAAGAGGAAATAACCAAAGGCTCAGTGTGCCGTACCAGAACCAGATTAGGGCCTGAAGCCATCCTGCGGTGTTGCGGCCAGCTCACAAGAAAACGAGTTGAAGAAAGGAGCTCAGGGGCACTGTAATTCACAAACCTGCAGAGTTATAAATGACAGCTATCGTCCAAAAATAGACTGAAGTAAGGCTGCCAAGAGGACTTGAAAGCGGGGCAGAATTGCAGGAAACCGATTTCAGGAGGTAGACTGGAATTGCATTGAAAGCATAGGAAAAGAGGCCGAACGTCCACAATGATGCACTTGGCCAAAAAGGGCGTATGCGTTTTTTCCTGAATATATTCAGGAAAAAACGCATACGCCCTTTTTGGCCAACCAAGCAAGCTTGCAAAGGAAATCTGTACTACAATGAAGTCTCACTTCCCCCTGGTCAAAAGGGCCATCTGAAAAAAGTGTAAAATCCAGAAAGGCAGGACAGGCCATGGAGAACTGGGAGCCTTGTTATGCTGATGGGCGGGATGTAAATTGCCAACAACCACTCGGGAGAAGTGTATGGTGTTTCCTGAAACATCTAAAATACAAAGCAACAGAACCTAGGGCACTTCCACTTATGGTCCTATAGCTTAGGGAAATTAAAATCAAAAAGACACAGCCACCCCAAAGTTTGGAACGGCTCTGTTTACAAGAACCTCGTTTACAGTACAAGTTCAACATCGCAGAAAGTGAAAAATGGATAAAGAAGTTGTGGTATTTACTTACAAAGCAATATCACTCAGCAATGAAATCTGTGTCATCAGGCCCTTAGCAGCACAATGAGTGGATTCAGGTATGATGATTCTAACTGAAATAAGTCACACAGAAAAAGAAACATCATAAGATATCAGTAATACACGGAATGTAAACTTGGCTACACAGGAACTGAATTACAGAACAGAACAGGGTCTCAAATTTAGAAAACCAACTTATGCTTGCTTAAGGGTAAAGGTGAGTTGGGGTGCTGCATAAAACCAGAGATTGAAATGAGCACAGATAAAGTTCCTTAAGCCAAATATGGAATAGACAAGAGCTACTCCTTGCTCAACGAAATGGACTCAACACCGCATATTAAACGCCTAAGAATGTACCTGACTAGTAAGTATCTTAAAACCTATAGATTGCTATGTCTCCGAAAGAGAATCAAGCATGTGTACAGGGGCATAAACGCAGCAGTGATAGGATTGGAGAGGTTCAGTGAGCAAATGAAGACCCTTTGAAGTCATATTGCATGGTACCCATTCCACGGGTTTCAACTACCCAGATTTTAGGTATTCTTCCTTCAGCTAAAACATGCATGTGGAACCCAGAGTATGATCAACCATGTGATCTGGAGACGTGTTCAAATATGTCTCAGTTTTCCTCCCCTGGTACTCGGGTGCAACATTCCAGATGCTTTACTAACACTCTCCCGACTTGGAGAGTCAGTCCCTTTAACCTCCTGTTTGGCCCAGTTTGCAATTTCTGCGGAAGATGAACAGGAATAGCGAGAACCAATGAGAGGCTAGCTGGAGGTGTCTGGACGGGCAAATTCAACTCTCATTTCCCACCAGGAAGAGGAATTAACCAAAGGCTCAGCATGCCGGGCCGGAACCAGATTAGGGCCTGAAGCCATCCTGCGGAGTTGCGGCCAGGTCACAAGAAAGCGAGTTGAAGAAAGGAGCTCAGGGGCACTGTAATTCACAAACCTGCAGAGTTATAAATGACAGCTATCGTCCAAAAATAGACTGAAGTAAGGCTGCCAAGAGGACTTGAAAGCGGGGCAGAATTGCAGGAAACCGATTTCAGGAGGTAGACTGGAATTGCATTGAAAGCATAGGAAAAGAGGCAGAACGTCCACAATGATGCACTTGGCCAAAAAGGGCGTATGCGTTTTTTCCTGAATATATTCAGGAAAAAACGCATACGCCCTTTTTGGCCAACCAAGCAAGCTTGCAAAGGAAATCTGCACTACAATGAAGTCTCACTTCCCCCCGGTCAAAAGGGCCATCTGAAAAAAGGGTAAAATCCAGAAAGGCAGGACAGGCCATGGAGAACTGGGAGCCTTGTTATGCTGATGGGCGGGATGTAAATTGCCAAGAACCACTTGGGAGAAGTGTATGGTGTTTCCTGAAACAACTAAAAAACAAGCAACAGAACCTAGGGCACTTCCACTTATGGTCCTATAGCTTAGGGAAATTAAAATGAAAAAGACACAGCCACCCCAAAGTTTGGAACGGCTCTGTTTACAAGAACCTCGTTTACAGTACAAGTTCAACATCGCAGAAAGTGAAAAATGGATAAAGAAGTTGTGGTATTTACTTACAAAGCAATATCACTCAGCAATGAAATCTGTGTCATCAGGCCCTTAGCAGCACAATGAGTGGATTCAGGTATGATGATTCTAACTGAAATAAGTCACACAGAAAAAGAAACATCATAAGATATCACTAATACACAGAATGTAAACTTGGCTATACAGGAACTGCATTCCAAAACAGAACAGGGTCTCAAATTTAGAAAACCAACTTATGCTTGCTTAAGGGGAAAGGTGAGTTGGGGTGCTGCATAAAACCAGAGATTGAAATGAGCACAGATAAAGTTCCTTAAGCCAAATATGGAATAGACAAGAGCTACTCCTTGCGCAACGAAATGGACTCAACACCGCATATTAAACGCCTAAGAATGTACCTGACTAGTAAGTATCTTAAAACCTATGGATTGCTATGTCTCCGAAAGAGAATCAAGCATGTGTACATGGGCATAAATGCAGCAGTGATAGGATTGGAGGGGTTCGTGAGCAAATGAAGACCCTTTGAAGTCATATTGCATGGTACCCATTCCACGGGTCTCAACTCTCCAAGTTTAAGGTATTGTTCCTTCAGCTAAAACATGCATGTGGAACCTAGATTATGATCAACCACGTGATCGGGAGACGTGTTCAAATATGTCTCAGTTTTCGTACCCTGGTACTCGGGTTCAACATTGCAGACGCTTTACTAACACTCTCCCCGCTTGGAGAGTCAGTCCCTTTAACCTCCTGTTTGGCCCAGTTTGCAATTTCTGTGGAAGATGAACAGGAATAGCAAGAACCAATGAGAGACTAGCTGGAGGTGTCTGGATGGGCAAATTTAACTCTCATTTCCCACCAGGAAGAGGAATTAACCAAAGGCTCAGCGTGCCATGCCAGAACCAGATTAGGGCCTGTAGACATCCTGCGGTGTTGTGGCCAGCTCAAAAGAAAGCGAGTTGAAGAAAGGAGCTCAGGGGCACTGTAATTCACAAACCTGCAGAGTTATAAATGACAGCTATCGTCCAAAAATAGACTGAAGTAAGGCTGCCAAGAGGACTTGAAAGCGGGGCAGAATTGCAGGAAACCGATTTCAGGAGGTAGACTGGAATTGCATTAAAGGCATAGGAAAAGAGGCAGAACGTCCACAATGATGCACTTGGCCAAAAAGGGCGTATGCGTTTTTTCCTGAATATATTCAGGAAAAAACGCATACGCCCTTTTTGGCCAACCAAGCAAACTTGCAAAGTAAATCTGCACTACAATGAAGTCTCACTTCTCCCCGGTCAAAAGGGCCATCTGAAAAAAGTGTAAACTCCAGAAAGGCTGGACAGGCCATGGAGAACTGGGAGCCTTGTTATGCTGATGGGCGGGATGTAAATTGCCAACAGACGCTCAGGAGAAGTGTATGGTGTTTCCTGAAACATCTAAAAAACAAAGCATCAGAGCCTAGGGCACTTCCACTTATGGTCCTATAGCTTAGGGAAATTAAAATGAAAAAGACACAGCCACCCCAAAGTTTGGAACGGCTCTGTTTACAAGAACCTCGTTTACAGTACAAGTTCAACATCGCAGAAAGTGAAAAATGGATAAAAAAGTTGTGGTATTTACTTACAAAGCAATATCACTCAGCAATGAAATCTGTGTCATCAGGCCCTTAGCAGCACAATGAGTGGATTCAGGTATGATGATTCTAACTGAAATAAGTCACACAGAAAAAGAAACATCATAAGATATCACTAATACACGGAATGTAAACTTGGCTACACAGGAACTGCATTCCAAAACAGAACAGGGTCTCAAATTTAGAAAACCAACTTATGCTTGCTTAAGGGGAAAGGTGAGTTGGGGTGCTGCATAAAACCAGAGATTGAAATGAGCACAGATAAAGTTCCTTAAGCCAAATATGGAATACACAAGAGCTACTCCTTTCTCAACGAAATGGACACAAAACCCCATATTAAACGCCTAAGAATGCACCTGACTAGTAAGTATCTTAAAACCTATGGATTGCTATGTCTCCGAAAGAGAATCAAGCATGTGTACAGGGGCATAAACGCAGCAGTGATAGGATTGGAGAGGTTCGGTGAGCAAATGAAGACCCTTTGAAGTCATATTGCATGGTACCCATTCCACGGGTTTCAACTACCCAGGTTTAAGGTATTCTTCCTTCATCTAAAACATGCAAGTGGAACCTAGAGTATGATCAACCATGTGATCGGGAGACGTGTTCAAATATGTCTCAGTTTTCGTACCCTGGTACTCGGGTGCAACATTCCAGACGCTTTACTAACACTCTCCCCACTTGGAGAGTCAGTCCCTTTAACTTCCTGTTTGGCCCAGTTTGCAATTTCTGTGGAAGATGAACAGGTATAGCGAGAACCAATGAAAGACTAGCTGGAGGTGTCTGGATGGGCAAATATAACTCTCATTTCCCACCAGGAAGAGGAATTAACCAAAGGCTCAGCATGCCGTGCCGGAACCAGATTAGGGCCTGAAGACATCCTGCGGTGTTGCGGCCAGGTCACAAGAAAGCGAGTTGAAGAAAGGAGCTCAGGGGCACTGTAATTCACAAACCTGCAGAGTTATAAATGACAGCTATCGTCCAAAAATAGACTGAAGTAAGGCTGCCAAGAGGACTTGAAAGCGGGGCAGAATTGCAGGAAACCGATTTCAGGAGGTAGACTGGAATTGCATTGAAAGCATAGGAAAAGAGGCAGAACGTCCACAATGATGCACTTGGCCAAAAAGGGCGTATGTGTTTTTTCCTGAATATATTCAGGAAAAAACGCATACGCCCTTTTTGGCCAACCAAGCAAGCTTGCAAAGGAAATCTGCACTACAATGAAGTCTCACTTCCCCCCGGTCAAAAGGGCCATCTGAAAAAAGTGTAAAATCCAGAAAGGCAGGACACGCCATGGAGAACTGGGAGCCTTGTTATGCTGATGGGCGGGATGTAAATTGCCAACAACCACTTGGGAGAAGTGTATGGTGTTTCCTGAAACATCTAAAAAACAAAGCAACAGAACCTAGGGCACTTCCACTTATGGTCTTATAGCTTAGGGAAATTAAAATCAAAAAGACACAGCCACCCCAAAGTTTGGAACGGCTCTGTTTACAAGAAACTCATTTACAGTACAAGTTCAACATCGCAGAAAGTGAAAAATGGATAAAGAAGTTGTGGTATTTACTTACAAAGCAATATCACTCAGCAATGAAATCTGTGTCATCAGGCCCTTAGCATCACAATGAGTGGATTCAGGTATGATGATTCTAACTGAAATAAGTCACACAGAAAAAGAAACATCATAAGATATCAGTAATACACGGAATGGAAACTTGGCTACACAGGAACTGAATTACAGAACAGAACAGGGTCTCAAATTTAGAAAACCAACTTATGCTTGCTTAAGGGTAAAGGTGAGTTGGGGTGCTGCATAAAACCAGAGATTGAAATGAGCACAGATAAAGTTCCTTAAGCCAAATATGGAATAGACAAGAGCTACTCCTTGCTCAACGAAATGGACTCAACACCGCATATTAAACGCCTAAGAATGTACCTGACTAGTAAGTATCTTAAAACCTATGGATTGCTATGTCTCCGAAAGAGAATCAAGCATGTGTACATGGGCATAAATGCAGCAGTGATAGGATTGGAGGGGTTCGTGAGCAAATGAAGACCCTTTGAAGTCATATTGCATGGTACCCATTCCACGGGTCTCAACTACCCAGGTTTAAGGTATTGTTCCTTCAGCTAAAACATGCATGTGGAACCTAGATTATGATCAACCATGTGATCGGGAGACGTGTTCAAATATGTCTCAGTTTTCGTACCCTGGTACTCGGGTTCAACATTCCAGACGCTTTACTAACACTCTCCCCACTTGGAGAGTCAGTCCCTTTAACCTCCTGTTTGGCCCAGTTTGCAATTTCTGTGGAAGATGAACAGGAATAGCGAGAACCAATGAGAGACTAGCTGGAGGTGTCTGGATGGGCAAATTTAACTCTCATTTCCCACCAGGAAGAGGAATTAACCAAAGGCTCAGCGTGCCGTGCCGGAACCAGATTAGGGCCTGTAGACATCCTGCGGTGTTGCGGCCAGGTCACAAGAAAGCGAGTTGAAGAAAGGAGCTCAGGGGCACTGTAATTCACAAACCTGCAGAGTTATAAATGACAGCTATCGTCCAAAAATAGACTGAAGTAAGGCTGCCAAGAGGACTTGAAAGCGGGGCAGAATTGCAGGAAACCGATTTCAGGAGGTAGACTGGAATTGCATTGAAAGCATAGGAAAAGAGGCAGAACGTCCACAATGATGCACTTGGCCAAAAAGGGCGTATGCGTTTTTTCCTGAATATATTCAGGAAAAAACGCATACGCCCTTTTTGGCCAACCAAGCAAGCTTGCAAAGGAAATCTGCACTACAATGAAGTCTCACTTCCCCCCTGTCAAAAGGGCCATCTGAAAAAAGTGTAAAATCCAGAAAGGCAGGACAGGCCATGGAGAACTGGGAGCCTTGTTATGCTGATGGGCGGGATGTAAATTGCCAACAACCACTTGGGAGAAGTGTATGGTGTTTCCTGAAACAACTAAAAAACAAAGCAACAGAACCTAGGGCACTTCCACTTATGGTCCTATAGCTTAGGGAAATTAAAATCAAAAAGACACAGCCACCCCAAAGTTTGGAACGGCTCTGTTTACAAGAACCTCGTTTACAGTACAAGTTCAACATCGCAGAAAGTGAAAAATGGATAAAGAATTTGTGGTATTTACTTACAAAGCAATATCACTCAGCAATGAAATCTGTGTCATCAGGCCCTTAGCAGCACAATGAGTGGATTCAGGTATGATGATTCTAACTGAAATAAGTCACACAGAAAAAGAAACATCATAAGATATCAGTAATACACGGAATGGAAACTTGGCTACACAGGAACTGAATTACAGAACAGAACAGGGTCTCAAATTTAGAAAACCAACTTATGCTTGCTTAAGGGGAAAGGTGAGTTGGGGTGCTGCATAAAACCAGAGATTGAAATGAGCACAGATAAAGTTCCTTAAGCCAAATATGGAATAGACAAGAGCTACTCCTTGCTCAACGACATGGACTCAACACCCCATATTAAACGCCTAAGAATGTACCTGACTAGTAAGTATCTTAAAACCTATGGATTGCTATGTCTCCGAAAGAGAATCAAGCATGTGTACAGGGGCATAAACGCAGCAGTGATAGGATTGGAGAGGTTCGTGAGCAAATGAAGACCCTTTGAAGTCATATTGCATGGTACCCATTCCACGGGTTTCAACTACCCAGGTTTAAGGTATTCTTCCTTCAGCTAAAACATGCATGTGGAACCTAGAGTATGATCAACCATGTGATCGGGAGACGTGTTCAAATATGTCTCAGTTTTCGTACCCTGGTACTCGGGTGCAACTTTTCAGACGCTTTACTAACACTCTCCCGACTTGGAGAGTCAGTCCCTTTAACCTCCTGTTTGGCCCAGTTTGCAATTTCTGTGGAAGATGAACAGGAATAACGAGAACCAATGAAAGAATAGCTGGAGGTGTCTGGATGGGCAAATTTAACTCTCATTTCCCACCAGGAAGAGAAATTAACCAAAGGCTCAGCGTGCCGTGCCAGAACCAGATTAGGGCCTGAAGACATCCTGCGGTGTTGCGGCCAGGCCATAAGAAAGCGAGTTGAAGAAAGGAGCTCAGGGGCACTGTAATTCACAAACCTGCAGAGTTATAAATGACAGCTATCGTCCAAAAATATACTGAAGTAAGGCTGCCAAGAGGACTTGAAAGCGGGGCAGAATTGCAGGAAACCGATTTCAGGAGGTAGACTGGAATTGCATTGAAAGCATAGGAAAAGAGGCAGAACGTCCACAATGATGCACTTGGCCAAAAAGGGCGTATGCGTTTTTTCCTGAATATATTCAGGAAAAAAAGCATACGCCCTTTTTGGCCAACCAAGCAAACTTGCACAGGAAATCTGCACTATAATGAAGTCGCACTTCCCCCCGGTCAAAAGGGCCATCTGAAAAAAGTGTAAAATCCAGAAAGGCAGGACAGGCCATGGAGAACTGGGAGCCTTGTTATGCTGATGGGCGGGATGTAAATTGCCAACAGACACTCAGGAGAAGTGTATGGTGTTTCCTGAAACATCTAAAAAACAAAGCAACAGAGCCGAGGGCACTTGCGCTTATGGTCCTATAGCTTAGGGAAATTAAAATCAAAAAGACACAGCCACCCCAAAATTTGGGACGCCTCCGTTTACAAGAACCTCGTTTACCGTACAAGTTCAATATCACAGAAAGTGAAAATGGATAAAGAACTTGTGGTACTTACGTACAATGCAGTATCACTCAGCAATGAAATCTGTGTCATCAGGCCCTTAGCATCACAATGAGTGGATTCAGGTATGATGATTCTAACTGAAATAAGTCACACAGAAAAAGAAACATCATAAGATATCAGTAATACACGGAATGTAAACTTGGCTACACAGGAACTGAATTACAGAACAGAACAGGGTCTCAAATTTAGAAAACCAACTTATGCTTGCTTAAGGGGAAAGGTGAGTTGGGGTGCTGCATAAAACCAGAGATTGAAATGAGCACAGATAAAGTTCCTTAAGCCAAATATGGAATAGACAAGAGCTACTCCTTGCTCAACGAAATGGACTCAACACCGCATATTAAACGCCTAAGAATGTACCTGACTAGTAAGTATCTTAAAACCTATGGATTGCTATGTCTCCGAAAGAGAATCAAGCATGTGTACATGGGCATAAATGCAGCAGTGATAGGATTGGAGGGGTTCGTGAGCAAATGAAGACCCTTTGAAGTCATATTGCATGGTACCCATTCCACGGGTCTCAACTCTGCAGGTTTAAGGTATTGTGCCTTCAGCTAAAACATGCATGTGGAACCTAGATTATGATCAACCATGTGATCGGGAGACGTGTTCAAATATGTCTCAGTTTTCGTACCCTGGTACTCGGGTTCAACATTCCAGACGCTTTACTAACACTCTCCCCACTTGGAGAGTCAGTCCCTTTAACCTCCTGTTTGGCCCAGTTTGCAATTTCTGTGGAAGATGAACAGGAATAGCGAGAACTAATGAGAGACTAGCTGGAGGTGTCTGGATGGGCAAATTTAACTCTCATTTCCCACCAGGAAGAGGAATTAACCAAAGGCTCAGCGTGCCGTGCCGGAACCAGATTAGGGCCTGTAGACATCCTGCGGTGTTGCGGCCAGGTCACAAGAAAGCGAGTTGAAGAAAGGAGCTCAGGGGCACTGTAATTCACAAACCTGCAGAGTTATAAATGACAGCTATCGTCCAAAAATAGACTGAAGTAAGGCTGCCAAGAGGACTTGAAAGCGGGGCAGAATTGCAGGAAACCGATTTCAGGAGGTAGACTGGAATTGCATTGAAAGCATAGGAAAAGAGGCAGAACGTCCACAATGATGCACTTGGCCAAAAAGGGCGTATGCGTTTTTTCTTGAATATATTCAGGAAAAAACGCATACGCCCTTTTTTGCCAACCAAGCAAACTTGCAAAGGAAATCTGCACTACAATGAAGTCTCACTTCTCCCCGGTCAAAAGGGTCATCTGAAAAAAGTGTAAACTCCAGAAAGGCAGGACAGGCCATGGAGAACTGGGAGCCTTGTTATGCTGATGGGCGGGATGTAAATTGCCAACAGACACTCAGGAGAAGTGTATGGTGTTTCCTGAAACATCTAAAAAACAAAGCATCAGAGCCTAGGGCACTTCCACTTATGGTCCTATAGCTTAGGGAAATTAAAATCAAAAAGACACAGCCACCCCAAAGTTTGGGACACCTCCTTTTACAAGAACCTCGTTTACCGTACAAGTTCAATATCACAGAAAGTGAAAAATGGATAAAGAACTTGTGGTACTTACGTACAATGCAGTATCACTCAGCAATGAAATCTATGTCATCAGGCCCGTAGCAGCATAATGAGTGGATTCAGGTATGATGATTCTAACTGAACAAAGTCACACAGAAAAAGAAACATCATAAGATATCACTAATACACGGAATGTAAACTTGGCTACACAGGAACTGCATTCCAAAACAGAACAGGGTCTCAAATTTAGAAAACCAACTTATGCTTGCTTAAGGGGAAAGGTGAGTTGGGGTGCTGCATAAAACCAGAGATTGAAATGAGCACAGATAAAGTTCCTTAAGCCAAATATGGAATAGACAAGAGCTACTCCTTGCTCTACGAAATGGACTCAAAACCCCATATTAAACGCCTAAGAATGTACCTGACTAGTAAGTATCTTAAAACCTATGGATTGCTATGTCTCCGAAAGAGAATCAAGCATGTGTACAGGGGCATAAACGCAGCAGTGATAGGATTGGAGAGGTTCGGTGAGCAAATGAAGACCCTTTGAAGTCATATTGCATGGTACCCATTACACGGGTCTCAACTCTCCAGGTTTAAGGTATTCTTCCTTCAGCTAAAACATGCATGTGGAACCCAGAGTATGATCAACCATGTGAACGGGAGACGTGTTCAAATATGTCTCAGTTTTCCTCCCCTGGTACTCGGGTGCAACATTCCAGACGCTTTACTAACACTCTCCCGACTTGGAGAGTCAGTCCCTTTAACCTCCTGTTTGGCCCAGTTTGCAATTTCTGCGGAAGATGAACAGGAATAGCGAGAACCAATGAGAGGCTAGCTGGAGGTGTCTGGACGGGCAAATTCAACTCTCATTTCCCACCAGGAAGAGGAATTAACCAAAGGCTCAGCATGCCGGGCCGAAAGCAGATTAGGGCCTGAAGCCATCCTGCGGTGTTGCGGCCAGGTCACAAGAAAGCGAGTTGAAGAAAGGAACTCAGGGGCACTGTAATTCACAAACCTGCAGAGTTATAAATGACAGCTATCGTCCAAAAATAGACTGAAGTAAGGCTGCCAAGAGGACTTGAAAGCGGGGCAGAATTGCAGGAAACCGATTTCAGGAGGTAGACTGGAATTGCATTGAAAGCATAGGAAAAGAGGCAGAACGTCCACAATGATGCACTTGGCCAAAAAGGGCGTATGCGTTTTTTCCTGAATATATTCAGGAAAAAACGCATACGCCCTTTTTGGCCAACCAAGCAAGCTTGCAAAGGAAATCTGCACTACAATGAAGTCTCACTTCCCCCCGGTCAAAAGGGCCATCTGAAAAAAGTGTAAAATCCAGAAAGGCAGGACAGGCCATGGAGAACTGGGAGCCTTGTTATGCTGATGGGCGGGATGTAAATTGCCAAGAACCACTTGGGAGAAGTGTATGGTGTTTCCTGAAACAACTAAAAAACAAAGCAACAGAACCTAGGGCACTTCCACTTATGGTCCTATAGCTTAGGGAAATTAAAATGAAAAAGACACAGCCACACCAAAGTTTGGAACGGCTCTGTTTACAAGAACCTCGTTTACAGTACAAGTTCAACATCGCAGAAAGTGAAAAATGGATAAAGAAGTTGTGGTATTTACTTACAAAGCAATATCACTCAGCAATGAAATCTGTGTCATCAGGCCCTTAGCAGCACAATGAGTGGATTCAGGTATGATGATTCTAACTGAAATAAGTCACACAGAAAAAGAAACATCATAAGATATCACTAATACACGGAATGTAAACTTGGCTACACAGGAACTGCATTCCAAAACAGAACAGGGTCTCAAATTTAGAAAACCAACTTATGCTTGCTTAAGGGGAAAGGTGAGTTGGGGTGCTGCATAAAACCAGAGATTGAAATGAGCACAGATAAAGTTCCTTAAGCCAAATATGGAATAGACAAGAGCTACTCCTTGCTCAACGAAATGGACTCAAAACCCCATATTAAACGCCTAAGAATGTACCTGACAAGTAAGTATCTTAAAACCTATGGATTGCTATGTCTCCAAAAGAGAATCAAGCGTGTGTACAGGGGCATAAACGCAGCAGTGATAGGATTGGAGAGGTTCGGTGAGCAAATGAAGACCCTTTGAAGTCATATTGCATGGTACCCATTACACGGGTCTCAACTCTCCAGGTTTAAGGTATTCTTCCTTCAGCTAAAACATGCATGTGGAACCCAGAGTATGATCAACCATGTGAACGGGAGACGTGTTCAAATATGTCTCAGTTTTCCTCCCCTGGTACTCGGGTGCAACATTCCAGACGCTTTACTAACACTCTCCCGACTTGGAGAGTCATTCCCTTTAACCTCCTGTTTGGCCCAGTTTGCAATTTCTGTGGAAGATGAACAGGAATATCGAGAACCAATGAAAGAATAGCTGGAGGTGTCTGGACGGGCAAATTTAACTCTCATTTCCCACCAGGAAGAGGAATTAACCAAAGGCTCAGCGTGCCGTGCCAGAACCAGATTAGGGCCTGAAGCCATCCTGCGGTGTTGCGGCCAGGTCACAAGAAAGCGAGTTGAAGAAAGGAGCTCAGGGGCACTGTAATTCACAAACCTGCAGAGTTATAAATGACAGCTATCGTCCAAAAATAGACTGAAGTAAGGCTGCCAAGAGGACTTGAAAGCGGGGCAGAATTGCAGGAAACCGATTTCAGGAGGTAGACTGGAATTGCATTGAAAGCATAGGAAAAGAGGCAGAACGTCCACAATGATGCACTTGGCCAAAAAGGGCGTATGCGTTTTTTCCTGAATATATTCAGGAAAAAACGCATACGCCCTTTTCGGCCAACCAAGCAAACTTGCAAAGGAAATCTGCACTACAATGAAGTCTCACTTCCCCCCGGTCAAAAGGGCCATCTGAAAAAAGTGTAAAATCCAGAAAGGCAGGACAGGCCATGGAGAACTGGGAGCCTTGTTATGCTGATGGGCGGGATGTAAATTGCCAGCAGACACTCAGGAGAAGTGTATGGTGTTTCCTGAAACATCTAAAAAACAAAGCAACAGAGCCGAGGGCACTTGCGCTTATGGTCCTATAGCTTAGGGAAATTAAAATCAAAAAGACACAGCCACCCCAAAGTTTGGGACGCCTCCGTTTACAAGAACCTCGTTTACCGTACAAGTTCAATATCACAGAAAGTGAAAAATGGATAAAGAACTTGTGGTACTTACGTACAATGCAGTATCACTCAGCAATGAAATCTATGTCATCAGGCCCGTAGCAGCATAATGAGTGGATTCAGGTACGATGATTCTAACTGAAATAAGTCACACAGAAAAAGAAACATCATAAGATATCACTAATACACGGAATGTAAACTTGGCTACACATGAACTGCATTCCAAAACAGAACAGGGTCTCAAATTTAGAAAACCAACTTATGCTTGCTTAAGGTGAAAGGTGAGTTGGGGTGCTGCATAAAACCAGAGATTGAAATGAGCACAGATAAAGTTCCTTAAGCCAAATATGTAATACACAAGAGCTACTCCTTGCTCAACGAAATGGACACAAAACCCCATATTAAACGCCTAAGAATGCACCTGACTAGTAAGTATCTTAAAACCTATGGATTGCTATGTCTCCGAAAGAGAATCAAGCATGTGTACAGGGGCATAAATGCAGCAGTGATAGGATTGGAGGGGTTCGTGAGCAAATGAAGACCCTTTGAAGTCATATTGCATGGTACCCATTCCACGGGTCTCAACTACCCAGGTTTAAGGTATTGTTCCTTCAGCTAAAACATGCATGTGGAACCTAGATTATGATCAACCATGTGATCGGGAGACGTGTTCAAATATGTCTCAGGATTCGTACCCTGGTACTCGGGTTCAACATTCCAGACGCTTTACTAACACTCTCCCCACTTGGAGAGTCAGTCCCTTTAACCTCCTGTTTGGCCCAGTTTGCAATTTCTGTGGAAGATGAACAGGAATAGCGAGAACCAATGAGAGACTAGCTGGAGGTGTCTGGATGGGCAAATTTAACTCTCATTTCCCACCAGGAAGAGGAATTAACCAAAGGCTCAGCGTGCCGTGCCGGAACCAGATTAGGGCCTGTAGACATCCTGCGGTGTTGCGGCCAGGTCACAAGAAAGCGAGTTGAAGAAAGGAGCTCAGGGGCACTGTAATTCACAAACCTGCAGAGTTATAAATGACAGCTATCGTCCAAAAATAGACTGAAGTAAGGCTGCCAAGAGGACTTGAAAGCGGGGCAGAATTGCAGGAAACCGATTTCAGGAGGTAGACTGGAATTGCATTGAAAGCATAGGAAAAGAGGCAGAACGTCCACAATGATGCACTTGGCCAAAAAGGGCGTATGCGTTTTTTCCTGAATATATTCAGGAAAAAACGCATACGCCCTTTTTGGCCAACCAAGCAAGCTTGCAAAGGAAATCTGCACTACAATGAAGTCTCACTTCCCCCCGGTCAAAAGGGCCATCTGAAAAAAGTGTAAAATCCAGAAAGGCAGGACAGGCCATGGAGAACTTGGAGCCTTGTTATGCTGATGGGCGGGATGTAAATTGCCAACAACCACTTGGGAGAAGTGTATGGTGTTTCCTGAAACAACTAAAAAACAAAGCAACAGAACCTAGGGCACTTCCACTTATGGTCCTATAGCTTAGGGAAATTAAAATCAAAAAGACAGAGCCACCCCAAAGTTTGGAACGGCTCTGTTTACAAGAACCTCGTTTACAGTACAAGTTCAACATCGCAGAAAGTGAAAAATGGATAAAGAATTTGTGGTATTTACTTACAAAGCAATATCACTCAGCAATGAAATCTGTGTCATCAGGCCCTTAGCAGCACAATGAGTGGATTCAGGTATGATGATTCTAACTGAAATAAGTCACACAGAAAAAGAAACATCATAAGATATCAGTAATACACGGAATGGAAACTTGGCTACACAGGAACTGAATTACAGAACAGAACAGGGTCTCAAATTTAGAAAACCAACTTATGCTTGCTTAAGGGGAAAGGTGAGTTGGGGTGCTGCATAAAACCAGAGATTGAAATGAGCACAGATAAAGTTCCTTAAGCCAAATATGGAATAGACAAGAGCTACTCCTTGCTCAACGACATGGACTCAACACCCCATATTAAACGCCTAAGAATGTACCTGACTAGTAAGTATCTTAAAACCTATGGATTGCTATGTCTCCGAAAGAGAATCAAGCATGTGTACAGGGGCATAAACGCAGCAGTGATAGGATTGGAGAGGTTCGTGAGCAAATGAAGACCCTTTGAAGTCATATTGCATGGTACCCATTCCACGGGTTTCAACTACCCAGGTTTAAGGTATTCTTCCTTCAGCTAAAACATGCATGTGGAACCTAGAGTATGATCAACCATGTGATCGGGAGACGTGTTCAAATATGTCTCAGTTTTCGTACCCTGGTACTCGGGTGCAACTTTTCAGACGCTTTACTAACACTCTCCCGACTTGGAGAGTCAGTCCCTTTAACCTCCTGTTTGGCCCAGTTTGCAATTTCTGTGGAAGATGAACAGGAATAGCGAGAACAAATGAAAGAATAGCTGGAGGTGTCTGGATGGGCAAATTTAACTCTCATTTCCCACCAGGAAGAGAAATTAACCAAAGGCTCAGCGTGCCGTGCCAGAACCAGATTAGGGCCTGAAGACATCCTGCGGTGTTGCGGCCAGGCCATAAGAAAGCGAGTTGAAGAAAGGAGCTCAGGGGCACTGTAATTCACAAACCTGCAGAGTAATAAATGACAGCTATCGTCCAAAAATATACTGAAGTAAGGCTGCCAAGAGGACTTGAAAGCGGGGCAGAATTGCAGGAAACCGATTTCAGGAGGTAGACTGGAATTGCATTGAAAGCATAGGAAAAGAGGCAGAACGTCCACAATGATGCACTTGGCCAAAAAGGGCGTATGCGTTTTTTCCTGAATATATTCAGGAAAAAACGCATACGCCCTTTTTGGCCAACCAAGCAAACTTGCACAGGAAATCTGCACTACAATGAAGTCGCACTTCCCCCCGGTCAAAAGGGCCATCTGAAAAAAGTGTAAAATCCAGAAAGGCAGGACAGGCCATGGAGAACTGGGAGCCTTGTTATGCTGATGGGCGGGATGTAAATTGCCAACAGACACTCAGGAGAAGTGTATGGTGTTTCCTGAAACATCTAAAAAACAAAGCAACAGAGCCGAGGGCACTTGCGCTTATGGTCCTATAGCTTAGGGAAATTAAAATCAAAAAGACACAGCCACCCCAAAATTTGGGACGCCTCCGTTTACAAGAACCTCGTTTACCGTACAAGTTCAATATCACAGAAAGTGAAAAATGGATAAAGAACTTGTGGTACTTACGTACAATGCAGTATCACTCAGCAATGAAATCTGTGTCATCAGGCCCTTAGCATCACAATGAGTGGATTCAGGTATGATGATTCTAACTGAAATAAGTCACACAGAAAAAGAAACATCATAAGATATCAGTAATACACGGAATGTAAACTTGGCTACACAGGAACTGAATTACAGAACAGAACAGGGTCTCAAATTTAGAAAACCAACTTATGCTTGCTTAAGGGGAAAGGTGAGTTGGGGTGCTGCATAAAACCAGAGATTGAAATGAGCACAGATAAAGTTCCTTAAGCCAAATATGGAATAGACAAGAGCTACTCCTTGCTCAACGAAATGGACTCAACACCGCATATTAAACGCCTAAGAATGTACCTGACTAGTAAGTATCTTAAAACCTATGGATTGCTATGTCTCCGAAAGATAATCAAGCATGTGTTCATGGGCATAAATGCAGCAGTGATAGGATTGGAGGGGTTCGTGAGCAAATGAAGACCCTTTGAAGTCATATTGCATGGTACCCATTCCATGGGTCTCAACTCTCCAGGTTTAAGGTATTGTGCCTTCAGCTAAAACATGCATGTGGAACCTAGATTATGATCAACCATGTGATCGGGAGACGTGTTCAAATATGTCTCAGTTTTCGTACCCTGGTACTCGGGTTCAACATTCCAGACGCTTTACTAACACTCTCCCCACTTGGAGAGTCAGTCCCTTTAACCTCCTGTTTGGCCCAGTTTGCAATTTCTGTGGAAGATGAACAGGAATAGCGAGAACCAATGAGAGACTAGCTGGAGGTGTCTGGATGGGCAAATTTAACTCTCATTTCCCACCAGGAAGAGGAATTAACCAAAGGCTCAGCGTGCCGTGCCGGAACCAGATTAGGGCCTGTAGACATCCTGCGGTGTTGCGGCCAGCTCAAAAGAAAGCGAGTTGAAGAAAGGAGCTCAGGGGCACTGTAATTCACAAACCTGCAGAGTTATAAATGACAGCTATCATCCAAAAATAGACTGAAGTAAGGCTGCCAAGAGGACTTGAAAGCGGGGCAGAATTGCAGGAAACCGATTTCAGGAGGTAGACTGGAATTGCATTGAAGGCATAGGAAAAGAGGCAGAACGTCCACAATGATGCACTTGGCCAAAAAGTGCGTATGCGTTTTTTCCTGAATATATTCAGGAAAAAACGCATACGCCCTTTTTGGCCAACCAAGCAAACTTGCAAAGGAAATCTGCACTACAATGAAGTCTCACTTCTCCCCGGTCAAAAGGGTCATCTGAAAAAAGTGTAAACTCCAGAAAGGCAGGACAGGCCATGGAGAACTGGGAGCCTTGTTATGCTGATGGGCGGGATGTAAATTACCAACAGACACTCAGGAGAAGTGTATGGTGTTTCCTGAAACATCTAAAAAACAAAGCATCAGAGCCTAGGGCACTTCCACTTATGGTCCTATAGCTTAGGGAAATTAAAATCAAAAATACACAGCCACCCCAAAGTTTGGGACGCCTCCGTTTACAAGAACCTCGTTTACCGTACAAGTTCAATATCACAGAAAGTGAAAAATGGATAAAGAACTTGTGGTACTTACGTACAATGCAGTATCACTCAGCAATGAAATCTATGTCATCAGGCCCGTAGCAGCATAATGAGTGGATTCAGGTACGATGATTCTAACTGAAATAAGTCACACAGAAAAAGAAACATCATAAGATATCACTAATACACGGAATGTAAACTTGGCTACACAGGAACTGCATTCCAAAACAGAACAGGGTCTCAAATTTAGAAAACCAACTTATGCTTGCTTAAGGTGAAAGGTGAGTTGGGGTGCAGCATAAAACCAGAGATTGAAATGAGCACAGATAAAGTTCCTTAAGCCAAATATGGAATACACAAGAGCTACTCCTTGCTCAACGAAATGGACTCAAAACCCCATATTAAACCCCTAAGAATGTACCTGACTCGTAAGTATCTTAAAACCTATGGATTGCTATGTCCCCGAAAGAGAATCAAGCATGTGTACAGGGGCATAAACGCAGCAGTGATAGGATTGGAGAGGTTCGTGAGCAAATGAAGACCCTTTGAAGTCATATTGCATGGTACCCATTCCACGGGTTTCAACTACCCAGGTTTAAGGTATTCTTCCTTCATCTAAAACATGCATGTGGAACCTAGAGTATGATCAACCATGTGATCGGGAGACGTGTTCAAATATGTCTCAGTTTTCGTACCCTGGTACTCGGGTGCAACATTCCAGACGCTTTACTAACACTCTCCCCACTTGGAGAGTCAGTCCCTTTAACTTCCTGTTTGGCCCAGTTTGCAATTTCTGTGGAAGATGAACAGGAATAGCGAGAACCAATGAAAGACTAGCTGGAGGTGTCTGGATGGGCAAATATAACTCTCATTTCCCACCAGGAAGAGGAATTAACCAAAGGCTCAGTGTGCCGTGCCAGAACCAGATTAGGGCCTGAAGACATCCTGCGGTGTTGCGGCCAGGTCACAAGAAAGCGAGTTGAAGAAAGGAGCTCAGGGGCACTGTAATTCACAAACCTGCAGAGTTATAAATGACAGCTATCGTCCAAAAATAGACTGAAGTAAGGCTGCCAAGAGGACTTGAAAGCGGGGCAGAATTGCAGGAAACCGATTTCAGGAGGTAGACTGGAATTGCATTGAAAGCATAGGAAAAGAGGCAGAACGTCCACAATGATGCACTTGGCCAAAAAGGGCGTATGCGTTTTTTCCTGAATATATTCAGGAAAAAACGCATACGCCCTTTTTGGCCAACCAAGCAAGCTTGCAAAGGAAATCTGCACTACAATGAAGTCTCACTTCCCCCCGGTCAAAAGGGCCATCTGAAAAAAGTGTAAACTCCAGAAAGGCAGGACAGGCCATGGAGAACTGGGAGCCTTGTTATGCTGATGGGCGGGATGTAATTTGCCAACAACCACTCGGGAGAAGTGTATGGTGTTTCCTGAAACATCAAAAAACAAAGCAACAGAACCTAGGGCACTTCCACTTATGGTCTTATAGCTTAGGGAAATTAAAATGAAAAAGACACAGCCACCCCAAAGTTTGGAACGGCTCTGTTTACAAGAACCTCGTTTACAGTACAAGTTCAACATCGCAGAAAGTGAAAAATGGATAAAGAAGTTGTGGTATTTACTTACAAAGCAATATCACTCAGCAATGAAATCTGTGTCATCAGGCCCTTAGCAGCACAATGAGTGGATTCAGGTATGATGATTCTAACTGAAATAAGTCACACAGAAAAAGAAACATCATAAGATATCACTAATACACGGAATGTAAACTTGGCTACACAGGAACTGCATTCCAAAACAGAACAGGGTCTCAAATTTAGAAAACCAACTTATGCTTGCTTAAGGTGAAAGGTGAGTTGGGGTGCTGCATAAAACCAGAGATTGAAATGAGCACAGATAAAGTTCCTTAAGCCAAATATGGAATAGACAAGAGCTACTCCTTGCTCAACGAAATGGACTCAAAACCCCATATTAAACGCCTAAGAATGTACCTGACTAGTAAGTATCTTAAAACCTATGGATTGCTATGTCTCCAAAAGAGAATCAAGCGTGTGTACAGGGGCATAAACGCAGCAGTGATAGGATTGGAGAGGTTCGGTGAGCAAATGAAGACCCTTTGAAGTCATATTGCATGGTACCCATTACACGGGTCTCAACTCTCCAGGTTTAAGGTATTCTTCCTTCAGCTAAAACATGCATGTGGAACCCAGAGTATGATCAACCATGTGAACGGGAGACGTGTTCAAATATGTCTCAGTTTTCCTCCCCTGGTACTCGGGTGCAACATTCCAGACGCTTTACTAACACTCTCCCGACTTGGAGAGTCAGTCCCTTTAACCTCCTGTTTGGCCCAGTTTGCAATTTCTGTGGAAGATGAACAGGAATAGCGAGAACCAATGAAAGAATAGCTGGAGGTGTCTGGATGGGCAAATTTAACTCTCATTTCCCACCAGGAAGAGGAATTAACCAAAGGCTCAGCGTGCCGTGCCAGAACCAGATTAGGGCCTGAAGCCATCCTGCGGTGTTGCGGCCAGGTCACAAGAAAGCGAGTTGAAGAAAGGAGCTCAGGGGCACTGTAATTCACAAACCTGCAGAGTTATAAATGACAGCTATCGTCCAAAAATAGACTGAAGTAAGGCTGCCAAGAGGACTTGAAAGCGGGGCAGAATTGCAGGAAACCGATTTCAGGAGGTAGACTGGAATTGCATTGAAAGAATAGGAAAAGAGGCAGAATGTCCACAATGATGCACTTGGCCAAAAAGGGCGTATGCGTTTTTTCCTGAATATATTCAGGAAAAAACGCATACGCCCTTTTCGGCCAACCAAGCAAACTTGCAAAGGAAATCTGCACTACAATGAAGTCTCACTTCCCCCCGGTCAAAAGGGCCATCTGAAAAAAGTGTAAAATCCAGAAAGGCAGGACAGGCCATGGAGAACTGGGAGCCTTGTTATGCTGATGGGCGGGATGTAAATTGCCAACAGACACTCAGGAGAAGTGTATGGTGTTTCCTGAAACATCTAAAAAACAAAGCAACAGAGCCGAGGGCACTTGCGCTTATGGTCCTATAGCTTAGGGAAATTAAAATCAAAAAGACACAGCCACCCCAAACTTTGGGACGCCTCCGTTTACAAGAACCTCGTTTACCGTACAAGTTCAATATCACAGAAAGTGAAAAATGGATAAAGAACTTGTGGTACTTACGTACAATGCAGTATCACTCAGCAATGAAATCTATGTCATCAGGACCGTAGCAGCATAATGAGTGGATTCAGGTATGATGATTCTAACTGAAATAAGTCACACAGAAAAAGAAACATCATAAGATATCACTAATACACGGAATTTAAACCTGGCTACACATGAACTGCATTCCAAAACAGAACAGGGTCTCAAATTTAGAAAACCAACTTATGCTTGCTTAAGGTGAAAGGTGAGTTGGGGTGCTGCATAAAACCAGAGATTGAAATGAGCACAGATAAAGTTCCTTAAGCCAAATATGGAATACACAAGGGCTACTCCTTGCTCAACGAAATGGACACAAAACCCCATATTAAACGCCTAAGAATGCACCTGACTAGTAAGTATCTTAAAACCTATGGATTGCTATGTCTCCGAAAGAGAATCAAGCATGTGTACAGGGGCATAAACGCAGCAGTGATAGGATTGGAGAGGTTCGTGAGCAAATGAAGACCCTTTGAAGTCATATTGCATGGTACCCATTCCACGGGTTTCAACTACCCAGGTTTAAGGTATTCTTCCTTCATCTAAAACATGCATGTGGAACCTAGAGTATGATCAACCATGTGATCGGGAGACGTGTTCAAATATGTCTCAGTTTTCGTACCCTGGTACTCGGGTGCAACATTCCAGACGCTTTACTAACACTCTCCCCACTTGGAGAGTCAGTCCCTTTAACTTCCTGTTTGGCCCAGTTTGCAATTTCTGTGGAAGATGAACAGGAATAGCGAGAACCAATGAAAGACTAGCTGGAGGTGTCTGGATGGGCAAATATAACTCTCATTTCCCACCAGGAAGAGGAATTAACCAAAGGCTCAGTGTGCCGTGCCAGAACCAGATTAGGGCCTGAAGACATCCTGCGGTGTTGCGGCCAGGTCACAAGAAAGCGAGTTGAAGAAAGGAGCTCAGGGGCACTGTAATTCACAAACCTGCAGAGTTATAAATGACAGCTATCGTCCAAAAATAGACTGAAGTAAGGCTGCCAAGAGGACTTGAAAGCGGGGCAGAATTGCAGGAAACCGATTTCAGGAGGTAGACTGGAATTGCATTGAAAGCATAGGAAAAGAGGCAGAACGTCCACAATGATGCACTTGGCCAAAAAGGGCGTATGCGTTTTTTCCTGAATATATTCAGGAAAAAACGCATACGCCCTTTTTGGCCAACCAAGCAAGCTTGCAAAGGAAATCTGCACTACAATGAAGTCTCACTTCCCCCCGGTCAAAAGGGCCATCTGAAAAAAGTGTAAAATCCAGAAAGGCAGGACAGGCCATGGAGAACTGGGAGCCTTGTTATGCTGATGGGCGGGATGTAAATTGCCAACAACCACTCGGGAGAAGTGTATGGTGTTTCCTGAAACATCTAAAAAACAAAGCAACAGAACCTAGGGCACTTCCACTTATGGTCCTATAGCTTAGGGAAATTAAAATGAAAAAGACACAGCCATCCCAAAGTTTGGAACGGCTCTGTTTACAAGAACCTCGTTTACAGTACAAGTTCAACATCGCAGAAAGTGAAAAATGGATAAAGAAGTTGTGGTATTTACTTACAAAGCAATATCACTCAGCAATGAAATCTGTGTCATCAGGCCCTTAGCATCACAATGAGTGGATTCAGGTATGATGATTCTAACTGAAATAAGTCACACAGAAAAAGAAACATCATAAGATATCAGTAATACACGGAATGTAAACTTGGCTACACAGGAACTGAATTACAGAACAGAACAGGGTCTCAAATTTAGAAAACCAACTTATGCTTGCTTAAGGGGAAAGGTGAGTTGGGGTGCTGCATAAAACCAGAGATTGAAATGAGCACAGATAAAGTTCCTTAAGCCAAATATGGAATAGACAAGAGCTACTCCTTGCTCAACGAAATGGACTCAACACCGCATATTAAACGCCTAAGAATGTACCTGACTAGTAAGTATCTTAAAACCTATGGATTGCTATGTCTCCGAAAGAGAATCAAGCATGTGTACATGGGCATAAATGCAGCAGTGATAGGATTGGAGGGGTTCGTGAGCAAATGAAGACCCTTTGAAGTCATATTGCATGGTACCCATTCCACGGGTCTCAACTCTCCAGGTTTAAGGTATTGTTCCTTCAGCTAAAACATGCATGTGGAACCTAGATTATGATCAACCATGTGATCGGGAGACGTGTTCAAATATGTCTCAGTTTTCGTACCCTGGTACTCGGGTTCAACATTCCAGACGCTTTACTAACACTCTCCCCACTTGGAGAGTCAGTCCCTTTAACCTCCTGTTTGGCCCAGTTTTCAATTTCTGTGGAAGATGAACAGGAATAGCGAGAACCAATGAGAGACTAGCTGGAGGTGTCTGGATGGGCAAATTTAACTCTCATTTCCCACCAGGAAAAGGAATTAACCAAAGGCTCAGCGTGCCGTGCCGGAACCAGATTAGGGCCTGTAGACATCCTGCGGTGTTGCGGCCAGGTCACAAGAAAGCGAGTTGAAGAAAGGAGCTCAGGGGCACTGTAATTCACAAACCTGCAGAGTTATAAATGACAGCTATCGTCCAAAAATAGACTGAAGTAAGGCTGCCAAGAGGACTTGAAAGCGGGGCAGAATTGCAGGAAACGGATTTCAGGAGGTAGACTGGAATTGCATTGAAGGCATAGGAAAAGAGGCAGAACGTCCACAATGATGCACTTGGCCAAAAAGGGCGTATGCGTTTTTTCCTGAATATATTCAGGAAAAACGCATACGCACTTTTTGGCCAACCAAGCAAACTTGCAAAGGAAATCTGCACTACAATGAAGTCTCACTTCCCCCCGGTCAAAAGGGCCATCTGAAAAAAGTGTAAAATCCAGAAAGGCAGGACAGGCCATGGAGAACTGGGAGCCTTGTTATGCTGATGGGCGGGATGTAAATTGCCAACAGACACTCAGGAGAAGTGTATGGTGTTTCCTGAAACATCTAAAAAACCAAGCAACAGAGCCGAGGGCACTTGCGCTTATGGTCCTATAGCTTAGGGAAATTAAAATGAAAAAGACACAGCCACCCCAAAGTTTGGGACGCCTCCATTTACAAGAACCTCGTTTACCGTACAAGTTCAATATCACAGAAAGTGAAAAATGGATAAAGAACTTGTGGTACTTACGTACAATGCAGTATCACTCAGCAATGAAATCTATGTCATCAGGCCCGTAGCAGCATAATGAGTGGATTCAGGTATGATGATTCTAACTGAAATAAGTCACACAGAAAAAGAAACATCATAAGATATCACTAATACACGGAATGTAAACTTGGCTACACAGGAACTGCATTCCAAAACAGAACAGGGTCTCAAATTTAGAAAACCAACTTATGCTTGCTTAAGGTGAAAGGTGAGTTGGGGTGCAGCATAAAACCAGAGATTGAAATGAGCACAGATAAAGTTCCTTAAGCCAAATATGGAATACACAAGAGCTACTCCTTGCTCAACGAAATGGACACAAAACCCCATATTAAACGCCTAAGAATGTACCTGACTCGTAAGTATCTTAAAACCTATGGATTGCTATGTCCCCGAAAGAGAATCAACATGTGTACAGGGGCATAAACGCAGCAGTGATAGGATTGGAGAGGTTCGTGAGCAAATGAAGACCCTTTGAAGTCATATTGCATGGTACCCATTCCACGGGTTTCAACTACCCAGGTTTAAGGTATTCTTCCTTCATCTAAAACATGCATGTGGAACCTAGAGTATGATCAACCATGTGATCGGGAGACGTGTTCAAATATGTCTCAGTTTTCGTACCCTGGTACTCGGGTGCAACATTCCAGACGCTTTACTAACACTCTCCCCACTTGGAGAGTCAGTCCCTTTAACTTCCTGTTTGGCCCAGTTTGCAATTTCTGTGGAAGATGAACAGGAATAGCGAGAACCAATGACAGACTAGCTGGAGGTGTCTGGATGGGCAAATATAACTCTCATTTCCCACCAGGAAGAGGAATTAACCAAAGGCTCAGCGTGCCGTGCCAGAACCAGATTAGGGCCTGAAGCCATCCTGCGGTGTTGCGGCCAGCTCAAAAGAAAGCGAGTTGAAGAAAGGAGCTCAGGGGCACTGTAATTCACAAACCTGCAGAGTTATAAATGACAGCTATCGTCCAAAAATAGACTGAAGTAAGGCTGCCGAGAGGACTTGAAAGCGGGGCAGAATTGCAGGAAACCGATTTCAGGAGGTAGACTGGAATTGCATTGAAAGCATAGGAAAAGAGGCAGAACGTCCACAATGATGCACTTGGCCAAAAAGGGCGTATGCGTTTTTTCCTGAATATATTCAGGAAAAAACGCATACGCCCTTTTTGGCCAACCAAGCAAGCTTGCAAAGGAAATCTGCACTACAATGAAGTCTCACTTCCCCCCGGTCAAAAGGGCCATCTGAAAAAAGTGTAAAATCCAGAAAGGCAGGACAGGCCATGGAGAACTGGGAGCCTTGTTATGCTGATGGGCGGGATGTAAATTGCCAAGAACCACTTGGGAGAAGTGTATGGTGTTTCCTGAAACAACTAAAAAACAAAGCAACAGAACCTAGGGCACTTCCACTTATGGTCCTATAGCTTAGGGAAATTAAAATGAAAAAGACACAGCCACCCCAAAGTTTGGAACGGCTCTGTTTACAAGAACCTCGTTTACAGTACAAGTTCAACATCGCAGAAAGTGAAAAATGGATAAAGAAGTTGTGGTATTTACTTACAAAGCAATATCACTCAGCAATGAAATCTGTGTCATCAGGCCCTTAGCAGCACAATGAGTGGATTCAGGTATGATGATTCTAACTGAAATAAGTCACACAGAAAAAGATACATCATAAGATATCACTAATACACGGAATGTAAACTTGGCTACACAGGAACTGCATTCCAAAACAGAACAGGGTCTCAAATTTAGAAAACCAACTTATGCTTGCTTAAGGGGAAAGGTGAGTTGGGGTGCTGCATAAAACCAGAGATTGAAATGAGCACAGATAAAGTTCCTTAAGCCAAATATGGAATAGACAAGAGCTACTCCTTGCTCAACGAAATGGACTCAACACCCCATATTAAACGCCTAAGAATGTACCTGACTAGTAAGTATCTTAAAACCTATGGATTGCTATGTCCCCAAAAGAGAATCAAGCATGTGTACAGGGGCATAAACGCAGCAGTGATAGGATTGGAGAGGTTCGGTGAGCAAATGAAGACCCTTTGAAGTCATATTACATGGTACCCATTCCACGGGTTTCAAATACCCAGGTTTAAGTTATTCTTCCTTCAGCTAAAACATGCATGTGGAACCTAGAGTATGATCAACCATGTGATCGGGAGACGTGTTCAAATATGTCTCAGTTTTCGTACCCTGGTACTCGGGTGCAACATTCCAGACGCTTTACTAACACTCTCCCGACTTGGAGAGTCAGTCCCTTTAACCTCCTGTTTGGCCCAGTTTGCAATTTCTGCGGAAGATGAACAGGAATAGCGAGAGCCAATGAGAGACTAGCTGGAGGTGTCTGGACGGGCAAATTTAACTCTCATTTCCCACCAGGAAGAGGAAATAACCAAAGGCTCAGCATGCTGTACCGGAACCAGATTAGGGCCTGAAGCCATCCTGCGGTGTTGCGGCCAGCTCAAAGGAAAGCGAGTTGAAGAAAGGAGCTCAGGGGCACTGTAATTCACAAACCTGCAGAGTTATAAATGACAGCTATCGTCCAAAAATATACTGAAGTAAGGCTGCCAAGAGGACTTGAAAGCGGGGCAGAATTGCAGGAAACCGATTTCAGGAGGTAGACTGGAATTGCATTGAAAGCATCGGAAAAGAGGCAGAACGTCCACAATGATGCACTTGGCCAAAAAGGGCGTATGCGTTTTTTCCTGAATATATTCAGGAAAAAACGCATACGCCCATTTTGGCCAACCAAGCAAGCTTGCAAAGGAAATCTGCACTACAATGAAGTCTCACTTCCCCCCTGTCAAAAGTGCCATCTGATAAAAGTGTAAAATCCAGAAAGGCAGGACAGGCCATGGAGAACTGGGAGCCTTGTTATGCTGATGGGCGGGATGTAAATTGCCAACAACCACTTGGGAGAAGTGTATGGTGTTTCCTGATACAACTAAAAAACAAAGCAACAGAACCTAGGGCACTTCCACTTATGGTCCTATAGCTTAGGGAAATTAAAATCAAAAAGACACAGCCACCCCAAAGTTTGGAACGGCTCTGTTTACAAGAACCTCGTTTACAGTACAAGTTCAACATCGCAGAAAGTGAAAAATGGATAAAGAAGTTGTGGTATTTACTTACAAAGCAATATCACTCAGCAATGAAATCTGTGTCAACAGGCCCTTAGCAGCACAATGAGTGGATTCAGGTATGATGATTCTAACTGAAATAAGTCACACAGAAAAAGAAACATCATAAGATATCAGTAATACACGGAATGGAAACTTGGCTACACAGGAACTGAATTACAGAACAGAACAGGGTCTCAAATTTAGAAAACTAACTTATGCTTGCTTAAGGGGAAAGGTGAGTTGGGGTGCTGCATAAAACCAGAGATTGAAATGAGCACAGATAAAGTTCCTTAAGCCAAATATGGAATAGACAAGAGCTACTCCTTGCTCAACGAAATGGACTCAACACCCCATATTAAACGCCTAAGAATGTACCTGACTAGTAAGTATCTTAAAACCTATGGATTGCTATGTCTCCGAAAGAGAATCAAGCATGTGTACAGGGGCATAAACGCAGCAGTGATAGGATTGGAGAGGTTCGGTGAGCAAATGAAGACCCTTTGAAGTCATATTGCATGGTACCCATTCCACGGGTTTCAACTACCCAGGTTTAAGGTATTCTTCCTTCAGCTAAAACATGCATGTGGAACCTAGAGTATGATCAACCATGTGATCGGGAGACGTGTTCAAATATGTCTCAGTTTTCGTACCCTGGTACTCGGGTGCAACATTCCAGACGCTTTACTAACACTCTCCCTACTTGGAGAGTCAGTCCCTTTAACCTCCTGTTTGGCCCAGTTTGCAATTTCTGTGGAAGATGAACAGGAATAGCGAGAACCAATGAAAGAATAGCTGGAGGTGTATGGATGGGCAAATTTAACTCTCATTTCCCACCAGGAAGAGGAATTAACCAAAGGCTCAGCGTGCCGTGCCAGAACCAGATTAGGGCCTGAAGACATCCTGCGGTGTTGCGGCCAGGCCACAAGAAAGCGAGTTGAAGAAAGGAGCTCAGGGGCACTGTAATTCACAAACCTGCAGAGTTATAAATGACAGCTATCGTCCAAAAATAGACTGAAGTAAGGCTGCCAAGAGGACTTGAAAGCGGGGCAGAATTGCAGGAAACCGATTTCAGGAGGTAGACTGGAATTGCATTGAAAGCATAGGAAAAGAGGCAGAACGTCCACAATGATGCACTTGGCCAAAAAGGGCGTATGCGTTTTTTCCTGAATATATTCAGGAAAAAACGCATACGCCCTTTTTGGCCAACCAAGCAAGCTTGCAAAGGAAATCTGCACTACAATGAAGTCTCACTTCCCCCCGGTCAAAAGGGCCATCTGAAAAAAGTGTAAAATCCAGAAAGGCAGGACAGGCCATGGAGAACTGGGAGCCTTGTTATGCTGATGGGCGGGATGTAAATTGCCAAGAACCACTTGGGAGAAGTGTATGGTGTTTTCTGAAACAACTAAAAAACAAGGCAACAGAGCCTAGGGCACTGCCACTTATGGTCTTATAGCTTAGGGAAATTAAAATCAAAAAGACACAGCCACCCCAAAGTTTGGAACGGCTCTGTTTACAAGAACCTCGTTTACAGTACAAGTTCAACATCGCAGAAATTGAAAAATGGATAAAGAAGTTGTGGTATTTACTTACAAAGCAATATCACTCAGCAATGAAATCTGTGTCATCAGGCCCTTAGCAGCACAATGAGTGGATTCAGGTATGATGATTCTAACTGAAATAAGTCACACAGAAAAAGAAACATCATAAGATATCAGTAATACACGGAATGGAAACTTGGCTACACAGGAACTGAATTACAGAACAGAACAGGGTCTCAAATTTAGAAAACCAACTTATGCTTGCTTAAGGGTAAAGGTGAGTTGGCGTGCTGCATAAAACCAGAGATTGAGATGAGCACAGATAAAGTTCCTTAAGCCAAATATGGAATAGACAAGAGCTACTCCTTGCTTAACGAAATGGACTCAACACCGCATTTTAAACGCCTAAGAATGTACCTGACTAGTAAGTATCTTAAAACCTATGGATTGCTATGTCTCCGAAAGAGAATCAAGCATGTGTACAGGGGCATAAACGCAGCAGTGATAGGATTGGAGAGGTTCAGTGAGCAAATGAAGACCCTTTGAAGTCATATTGCATGGTACCCATTCCACGGGTTTCAAATACCCAGATTTTAGGTATTCTTCCTTCAGCTAAAACATGCATGTGGAACCCAGAGTTTGATCAACCATGTGATCGGGAGACGTGTTCAAATATGTCTCAGTTTTCCTCCCCTGGTACTCGGGTGCAACATTCCAGACGCTTTACTAACACTCTCCCCACTTGGAGAGTCAGCGCCTTTAACCTCCTGTTTGGCCCAGTTTGCAATTTCTGCGGAAGATGAACAGGAATAGCAAGAACCAATGAGAGGCTAGCTGGAGGTGTCTGGACGGGCAAATTTAACTCTCATTTCCCACCAGGAAGAGGAAATAACCAAAGGCTCAGCGTGCCGTACCGGAACCAGATTAGGGCCTGAAGCCATCCTGCGGTGTTGCGGCCAGCTCAAAAGAAAGCGAGTTGAAGAAAGGAGCTCAGGGGCACTGTAATTCACAAACCTGCAGAGTTATAAATGACAGCTATCGTCCAAAAATAGACTGAAGTAAGGCTGCCAAGAGGACTTGAAAGCGGGGCAGAATTGCAGGAAACCGATTTCAGGAGGTAGACTGGAATTGCATTGAAAGCATAGGAAAAGAGGCAGAACGTCCACAATGATGCACTTGGCCAAAAAGGGCGTATGCGTTTTTTCCTGAATATATTCAGGAAAAAACGCATACGCCCATTTTGGCCAACCAAGCAAGCTTGCAAAGGAAATCTGCACTACAATGAAGTCTCACTTCCCCCCGGTCAAAAGGGCCATCTGAAAAAAGTGTAAAATCCAGAAAGGCAGGACAGGCCATGGAGAACTGGGAGCCTTGTTATGCTGATGGGCGGGATGTAAATTGCCAACAACCACTCGGGAGAAGTGTATGGTGTTTCCTGAAACATCTAAAAAACAAAGCAACAGAACCTAGGGCACTTCCACTTATGGTCCTATAGCTTAGGGAAATTAAAATGAAAAAGACACAGCCACCCCAAAGTTTGGAACGGCTCTGTTTACAAGAACCTCGTTTACAGTACAAGTTCAACATCGCAGAAAGTGAAAAATGGATAAAGAAGTTGTGGTATTTACTTACAAAGCAATATCACTCAGCAATGAAATCTGTGTCATCAGGCCCTTAGCAGCACAATGAGTGGATTCAGGTATGATGATTCTAACTGAAATAAGTCACACAGAAAAAGAAACATCATAAGATATCAGTAATACACGGAATGTAAACTTGGCTACACAGGAACTGAATTACAGAACAGAACAGGGTCTCAAATTTAGAAAACCAACTTATGCTTGCTTAAGGGGAAAGGTGAGTTGGGGTGCTGCATAAAAGCAGAGATTGAAATGAGCACAAAGTTTCTTAAGCCAAATATGGAATAGACAAGAGCTACTCCTTGCTCAACGAAATGGACTTAACACCGCATATTAAACGCCTAAGAATGTACCTGACTAGTAAGTATCTTAAAACCTATAGATTGCTATGTCTCCGAAAGAGAATCAAGCATGTGTACAGGGGCATAAACGCAGCAGTGATAGGATTGGAGCGGTTCAGTGAGCAAATGAAGACCCTTTGAAGTCATATTGCATGGTACCCATTCCACGGGTTTCAACTACGCAGATTTTAGGTATTCTTCCTTCAGCTAAAACATGCATGTGGAACCCAGAGTATGATCAACCATGTGATCGGGAGACGTGTTCAAATATGTCTCAGTTTTCCTCCCCTGGTACTCGGGTGCAACATTCTAGACGCTTTACTAACACTCTCCCCACTTGGAGAGTCAGCGCCTTTAACCTCCTGTTTGGCCCAGTTTGCAATTTCTGCGGAAGATGAACAGGAATAGCGAGAACCAATGAGAGACTAGCTGGAGGTGTCTGGACGGGCAAATTTAACTCTCATTTCCCACCAGGAAGTGGAATTAACCAAAGGCTCAGCATGCCGGGCCGGAACCAGATTAGGGCCTGAAGCCATCCTGCGGTGTTGCGGCCAGGTCACAAGAAAGCGAGTTGAAGAAAGGAGCTCAGGGGCACTGTAATTCACAAACCTGCAGAGTTATAAATGACAGCTATCGTCCAAAAATAGACTGAAGTAAGGCTGCCAAGAGGACTTGAAAGCGGGGCAGAATTGCAGGAAACCGATTTCAGGAGGTAGACTGGAATTGCATTGAAAGCATAGGAAAAGAGGCAGAACGTCCACAATGATGCACTTGGACAAAAAGGGCATATGCGTTTTTTCCTGAATATACTCAGGAAAAAACGCATACGCACTTTTTGGCCAACCAAGCAAGCTTGCAAAGGAAATCTGCACTACAATGAAGTCTCACTTCCCCCCGGTCAAAAGGGCCATCTGAAAAAAGTGTAAAATCCAGAAATGCAACAGGCCATTGAGAACTGGGAGCCTTGTTATGCTGATGGGCGGGATGTAAATTGCCAACAGACACTCAGGAGAAGTGTATGGTGTTTCCTGAAACATCTAAAAAACAAAGCAACAGAACCTAGGGCACTTCCACTTATGGTCCTATAGCTTAGGGAATTTAAAATCAAAAAGACACAGCCACCCCAAAGTTTCGAACGGCTGTGTTTACAAGAACCTCGTTTACAGTACAAGTTCAACATCGCAGAAATTGAAAAATGGATAAAGAAGTTGTGGTATTTACTTACAAAGCAATATCACTCAGCAATGAAATCTGTGTCATCAGGCCCTTAGCAGCACAATGAGTGGATTCAGGTATGATGATTCTAACTGAAATAAGTCACACAGAAAAAGAAACATCATAAGATATCAGTAATACACGGAATGTAAACTTGGCTACACAGGAACTGAATTGCAGAACAGAACAGGGTCTCAAATTTAGAAAACCAACTTATGCTTGCTTAAGGGGAAAGGTGAGTTGGGGTGCTGCATAAAACCAGAGATTGAAATGAGCACAGATAAAGTTCCTTAAGCCAAATATGGAATAGACAAGAGCTACTCCTTGCTCAACGAAATGGACTCAACACCGCATATTAAACGCCTAAGAATGTACCTGACTAGTAAGTATCTTAAAACCTATGGATTGCTATGTCTCCGAAAGAGAATCAAGCATGTGTACAGGGGCATAAACGCAGCAGTGATAGGATTGGAGAGGTTCGGTGAGCAAATGAAGACCCTTTGAAGTCATATTGCATGGTACCCATTCCACGGGTTTCAAATACCCAGGTTTAAGGTATTCTTCCTTCAGCTAAAACATGCATGTGGAACCTAGAGTATGATCAACCATGTGATCGGGAGACGTGTTCAAATATGTCTCAGTTTTCGTACCCTGGTACTCGGGTGCAACATTCCAGACGCTTTACTAACACTCTCCCCACTTGGAGAGTCAGTCCCTTTAACCTCCTGTTTGGCCCAGTTTGCAATTTCTGCGGAAGATGAACAGGAATAGCGAGAACCAATGAGAGACTAGCTGGAGGTGTCTGGACCGGCAAACTTAACTCTCATTTCCCACCAAGAAGAGGAATTAACCAAAGGCTCAGCGTGCCGTGCCGGAACCAGATTAGGGCCTGAAGCCATCCTGCGGTGTTGCGGCCAGCTCACAAGAAAGCGAGTTGAAGAAAGGAGCTCAGGGGCACTGTAATTGACAAACCTGCAGAGTTATAAATGACAGCTATCGTCCAAAAATAGACTGAAGTAAGGCTGCCAAGAGGACTTGAAAGCGGGGCAGAATTGCAGGAAACCGATTTCAGGAGGTAGACTGGAATTGCATTGAAAGCATAGGAAAAGAGGCAGAACGTCCACAATGATGCACTTGGCCAAAAAGGGCGTATGCGTTTTTTCCTGAATATATTCAGGAAAAAACGCATACGCCCTTTTTGGCCAACCAAGCAAGCTTGCAAAGGAAATCTGCACTACAATGAAGTCTCACTTCCCCCCGGTCAAAAGGGCCATCTGAAAAAAGTGTAAACTCCAGAAAGGCAGGACAGGCCATGGAGAACTGGGAGCCTTGTTATGCTGATGGGCGGGATGTAAATTACCAACAGACACTCAGGAGAAGTGTATGGTGTTTCCTGAAACATCTAAAAAACAAAGCAACAGAGCCTAGGGCACTGCCACTTATGGTCCTATAGCTTAGGGAAATTAAAATCAAAAAGACACAGCCACCCCAAAGTTTGGGACGCCTCTGTTTACAAGAACCTCGTTTACAGTACAAGTTCAACATCGCAGAAAGTGAAAAATGGATAAAGAAGTTGTGGTATTTACTTACAAAGCAATATCACTCAGCAATGAAATCTGTGTCATCAGGCCCTTAGCAGCACAATGAGTGGATTCAGGTATGATGATTCTAACTGAAATAAGTCACACAGAAAAAGAAACATCATAAGATATCAGTAATACACGGAATGTAAACTTGGCTACACAGGAACTGAATTACAGAACAGAACAAGGTCTCAAATTGAGAAAACCAACTTATGCTTGCTTAAGGGGAAAGGTGAGTTGGGGTGCTGCATAAAACCAGAGATTGAAATGAGCACAGATAAAGTTCCTTAAGCCAAATATGGAATAGACAAGAGCTACTCCTTGCTCAACGAAATGGTCTCAACACCCCATATTAAATGCCTAAGAATGTACCTGACTAGTAAGTATCTTAAAACCTATGGATTGCTATGTCTCCGAAAGAGAATCAAGCATGTGTACAGGGGCATAAACGCAGCAGTGATAGGATTGGAGAGGTTCGGTGAGCAAATGAAGACCCTTTGAAGTCATATTGCATGGTACCCATTCCACGGGTTTCAACTACCCAGGTTTTAGGTATTCTTCCTTCAGCTAAAACATGCATGTGGAACCTAGATTATGATCAACCATGTGATCGGGAGACGTGTTCAAATATGTCTCAGTTTTCCTCCCCTGGTACTCGGGTGCAACATTCCAGACGCTTTACTAACACTCTCCCCACTTGGAAAGTCAGCGCCTTTAACCTCCTGTTTGGCCCAGCTTGCAATTTCTGCGGAAGATGAACAGGAATAGCGAGAACCAATGAGAGGCTAGCTGGAGGTGTCTGGACGGGCAAATTTAACTCTCATTTCCCACCAGGAAGAGGAAATAACCAAAGGCTCAGTGTGCCGTGCCGGAACCAGATTAGGGCCTGAAGCCATCCTGCGGTGTTGCGGCCAGCTCAAAAGAAAGCGAGTTGAAGAAAGGAGCTCAGGGGCACTGTAATTCACAAACCTGCAGAGTTATAAATGACAGCTATCGTCCAAAAATATACTGAAGTAAGGCTGCCAAGAGGACTTGAAAGCGGGGCAGAATTGCAGGAAACCGATTTCAGGAGGTAGACTGGAATTGCATTGAAAGCATAGGAAAAGAGGCAGAACGTCCACAATGATGCACTTGGCCAAAAAGGGCATATGCGTTTTTTCCTGAATATATTCAGGAAAAAACGCATACGCCCTTTTTGGCCAACCAAGCAAGCTTGCAAAGGAAATCTGCACTACAATGAAGTCTCACTTCCCCCCGGTCAAAAGGGCCATCTGAAAAAAGGGTAAAATCCAGAAAGGCAGGACAGGCCATGGAGAACTGGGAGCCTTGTTATGCTGATGGGCGGGATGTAAATTGCCAACAACCACTGGGGAGAAGTGTATGGTGTTTCCTGAAACATCTAAAAAACAAAGCAACAGAACCTAGGGCACTTCCACTTATGGTCCTATAGCTTAGGGAAATTAAAATCAAAAAGACACAGCCACCCCAAAGTTTGGAACAGCTCTGTTTACAAGAACCTCATTTACAGTACAAGTTCAACATCGCAGAAAGTGAAAAATGGATAAAGAAGTTGTGGTATTTACTTACAAAGCAATATCACTCAGCAATGAAATCTGTGTCATCAGGCCCTTAGCAGCACAATGAGTGGATTCAGGTATGATGATTCTAACTGAAATAAGTCACACAGAAAAAGAAACATCATAAGATATCAGTAATACACGGAATGTTAACTTGGCTACACAGGAACTGAATTGCAGAACAGAACAGGGTCTCAAATTTAGAAAACCAACTTATGCTTGCTTAAGGGTAAAGGTGAGTTGGGGTGCTGCATAAAACCAGAGATTGAAATGAGCACAGATAAAGTTCCTTAAGCCAAATATGGAATAGACAAGAGCTACTCCTTGCTCAACGAAATGGACTCAACACCGCATATTAAACGTCTAAGAATGTACCTGACTAGTAAGTATCTTAAAACCTATGGATTGCTATGTCTCCGAAAGAGAATCAAGCATGTGTACAGGGGCATAAATGCAGCAGTGATAGGATTGGAGAGGTTCGTGAGCAAATGAAGACCCTTTGAAGTCATATTGCATGGTACCCATTCCACGGGTTTCAACTCTCCAGGTTTAAGGTATTCTTCCTTCAGCTAAAACATGCATGTGGAACCTAGAGTATGATCAACCATGTGATCGGGAGACGTGTTCAAATATGTCTCAGTTTTCGTACCCTGGTACTCGGGTGCAACATTCCAGACGCTTTACTAACACTCTCCCCACTTGGAGAGTCAGTCCCTTTAACCTCCTGTTTGGCCCAGTTTGCAATTTCTGTGGAAGATGAACAGGAATAGCGAGAACCAATGAGAGACTAGCTGGAGGTGTCTGGATGGGCAAATTTAACTCTCATTTCCCACCAGGAAGAGGAATTAACCAAAGGCTCAGCGTGCCGTGCCAGAACCAGATTAGGGCCTGAAGACATCCTGCGGTGTTGCGGCCAGGTCACAAGAAAGCGAGTTGAAGAAAGGAGCTCAGGAGCACTGTAATTCACAAACCTGCAGAGTTATAAATGACAGCTATCGTCCAAAAATAGACTGAAGTAAGGCTGCCAAGAGGACTTGAAAGTGGGGCAGAATTGCAGGAAACCGATTTCAGGAGGTAGACTGGAATTGCATTGAAAGCATAGGAAAAGAGGCAGAACGTCCACAATGATGCACTTGGCCAAAAAGGGCGTATGCGTTTTTTCCTGAATATATTCAGGAAAAAACGCATACGCCCTTTTTGGCCAACCAAGCAAGCTTGCAAAGGAAATCTGCACTACAATGAAGTCTCACTTCCCCCCGGTCAAAAGGGCCATCTGAAAAAAGTGTAAAATCCAGAAAGGCAGGACAGGCCATGGAGAACTGGGAGCCTTGTTATGCTGATGGGCGGGATGTAAATTACCAAGAACCACTTGGGAGAAGTGTATGGTGTTTCTTGAAACATCTAAAAAACAAAGCAACAGAGCCTAGGGCACTGCCACTTATGGTCCTATAGCTTAGGGAAATTAAAATCAAAAAGACACAGCCACCCCAAAGTTTGGGACGCCTCTGTTTACAAGAACCTCGATTACAGTACAAGTTCAACATCGCAGAAATTGAAAAATGGATAAAGAGGTTGTGGTATTTACTTACAAAGCAATATCACTCAGCAATGAAATCTGTGTCATCAGGCCCTTAGCAGCACAATGAGTGGATTCAGGTATGATGATTCTAACTGAAATAAGTCACACAGAAAAAGAAACATCATAAGATATCAGTAATACACTGAATGTAAACTTGGCTACACAGGAACTGAATTACAGAACAGAACAAGGTCTCAAATTTAGAAAACCAACTTATGCTTGCTTAAGGGGAAAGGTGAGTTCGGGTGCTGCATAAACCAGAGATTGAAATGAGCACAGATAAAGTTCCTTAAGCCAAATATGGAATAGACAAGAGCTACTCCTTGCTCAACGAAATGGACTCAACACCGCATATTAAACGCCTAAGAATGTACCTGACTAGTAAGTATCTTAAAACCTATGGATTGCTATGTCTCCGAAAGAGAATCAAGCATGTGTACAGGGGCATAAACGCAGCAGTGATAGGATTGGAGAGGTTCGGTGAGCAAATGAAGACCCTTTGAAGTCATATTGCATGGTACCCATTCCACGGGTTTCAACTACCCAGGTTTTAGGTATTCTTCCTTCAGCTAAAACATGCATGTGGAACCCAAGTATGATCAACCATGTGAATGGGAGACGTGTTCAAATATGTCTCAGTTTTCCTCCCCTGGTACTCGGGTGCAACATTCCAGACGCTTTACTAACACTCTCCCCACTTGGAAAGTCAGCGCCTTTAACCTCCTGTTTGGCCCAGTTTGCAATTTCTGCGGAAGATGAACAGGAATAGCGAGAACCAATGAGAGGCTAGCTGGAGGTGTCTGGACGGGCAAATTTAACTCTCATTTCCCACCAGGAAGAGGAAATAACCAAAGGCTCAGTGTGCCGTGCCGGAACCAGATTAGGGCCTGAAGCCATCCTGCGGTGTTGCGGCCAGGTCACAAGAAAGCGAGTTGAAGAAAGGAGCTCAGGGGCACTGTAATTCACAAACCTGCAGAGTTATAAATGACAGCTATCGTCCAAAAATAGACTGAAGTAAGGCTGCCAAGAGGACTTGAAAGCGGGGCAGAATTGCAGGAAACCGATTTCAGGAGGTAGACTGGAATTGCATTGAAAGCATAGGAAAAGAGGCAGAACGTCCACAATGATGCACTTGGCCAAAAAGGGCGTATGCGTTTTTTCCTGAATATATTCAGGAAAAAACGCATACGCCCTTTTTGGCCAACCAAGCAAGCTTGCAAAGGAAATCTGCACTACAATGAAGTCTCACTTCCCCCCGGTCAAAAGGGCCATCTGAAAAAAGTGTAAAATCCAGAAAGGCAGGACAGGCCATGGAGAACTGGGAGCCTTGTTATGCTGATGGGCGGGATGTAAATTGCCAACAACCACTTGGGAGAAGTGTATGGTGTTTCCTGAAACATCTAAAAAACAAAGCAACAGAACCTAGGGCACTTCCACTTATGGTCCTATAGCTTAGGGAAATTAAAATGAAAAAGACACAGCCACCCCAAAGTTTGGAACGGCTCTGTTTACAAGAACCTCATTTACAGTACAAGTTCAACATCGCAGAAAGTGAAAAATGGATAAAGAAGTTGTGGTATTTACTTACAAAGCAATATCACTCAGCAATGAAATCTGTGTCATCAGGCCCTTAGCAGCACAATGAGTGGATTCAGGTATGATGATTCTAACTGAAATAAGTCACACAGAAAAAGAAACATCATAAGATATCAGTAATACACGGAATGTAAACTTGGCTACACAGGAACTGAATTACAGAACAAAACAAGGTCTCAAATTGAGAAAACCAACTTATGCTTGCTTAAGGGGAAAGGTGAGTTGGGGTGCTGCATAAAACCAGAGATTGAAATGAGCACAGATAAAGTTCCTTAAGCCAAATATGGAATAGACAAGAGCTACTCCTTGCTCAACGAAATGGTCTCAACACCCCATATTAAATGCCTAAGAATGTACCTGACTAGTAAGTATCTTAAAACCTATGGATTGCTATGTCTCCGAAAGAGAATCAAGCATGTGTACAGGGGCATAAACGCAGCAGTGATAGGATTGGAGAGGTTCGGTGAGCAAATGAAGACCCTTTGAAGTCATATTGCATGGTACCCATTCCACGGGTTTCAACTACCCAGGTTTTAGGTATTCTTCCTTCAGCTAAAACATGCATGTGGAACCTAGATTATGATCAACCATGTGATCGGGAGACGTGTTCAAATATGTCTCAGTTTTCCTCCCCTGGTACTCGGGTGCAACATTCCAGACGCTTTACTAACACTCACCCCACTTGGAAAGTCAGCGCCTTTAACCTCCTGTTTGGCCCAGCTTGCAATTTCTGCGGAAGATGAACAGGAATAGCGAGAACCAATGAGAGGCTAGCTGGAGGTGTCTGGACGGGCAAATTTAACTCTCATTTCCCACCAGGAAGAGGAAATAACCAAAGGCTCAGTGTGCCGTGCCGGAACCAGATTAGGGCCTGAAGCCATCCTGCGGTGTTGCGGCCAGCTCAAAAGAAAGCGAGTTGAAGAAAGGAGCTCAGGGGCACTGTAATTCACAAACCTGCAGAGTTATAAATGACAGCTATCGTCCAAAAATATACTGAAGTAAGGCTGCCAAGAGGACTTGAAAGCGGGGCAGAATTGCAGGAAACCGATTTCAGGAGGTAGACTGGAATTGCATTGAAAGCATAGGAAAAGAGGCAGAACGTCCACAATGATGCACTTGGCCAAAAAGGGCATATGCGTTTTTTCCTGAATATATTCAGGAAAAAACGCATACGCCCTTTTTGGCCAACCAAGCAAGCTTGCAAAGGAAATCTGCACTACAATGAAGTCTCACTTCCCCCCGGTCAAAAGGGCCATCTGAAAAAAGGGTAAAATCCAGAAAGGCAGGACAGGCCATGGAGAACTGGGAGCCTTGTTATGCTGATGGGCGGGATGTAAATTGCCAACAACCACTGGGGAGAAGTGTATGGTGTTTCCTGAAACATCTAAAAAACAAAGCAACAGAACCTAGGGCACTTCCACTTATGGTCCTATAGCTTAGGGAAATTAAAATCAAAAAGACACAGCCACCCCAAAGTTTGGAACAGCTCTGTTTACAAGAACCTCATTTACAGTACAAGTTCAACATCGCAGAAAGTGAAAAATGGATAAAGAAGTTGTGGTATTTACTTACAAAGCAATATCACTCAGCAATGAAATCTGTGTCATCAGGCCCTTAGCAGCACAATGAGTGGATTCAGGTATGATGATTCTAACTGAAATAAGTCACACAGAAAAAGAAACATCATAAGATATCAGTAATACACGGAATGTTAACTTGGCTACACAGGAACTGAATTGCAGAACAGAACAGGGTCTCAAATTTAGAAAACCAACTTATGCTTGCTTAAGGGTAAAGGTGAGTTGGGGTGCTGCATAAAACCAGAGATTGAAATGAGCACAGATAAAGTTCCTTAAGCCAAATATGGAATAGACAAGAGCTACTCCTTGCTCAACGAAATGGACTCAACACCGCATATTAAACGTCTAAGAATGTACCTGACTAGTAAGTATCTTAAAACCTATGGATTGCTATGTCTCCGAAAGAGAATCAAGCATGTGTACAGGGGCATAAATGCAGCAGTGATAGGATTGGAGAGGTTCGTGAGCAAATGAAGACCCTTTGAAGTCATATTGCATGGTACCCATTCCACGGGTTTCAACTCTCCAGGTTTAAGGTATTCTTCCTTCAGCTAAAACATGCATGTGGAACCTAGAGTATGATCAACCATGTGATCGGGAGACGTGTTCAAATATGTCTCAGTTTTCGTACCCTGGTACTCGGGTGCAACATTCCAGACGCTTTACTAACACTCTCCCCACTTGGAGAGTCAGTCCCTTTAACCTCCTGTTTGGCCCAGTTTGCAATTTCTGTGGAAGATGAACAGGAATAGCGAGAACCAATGAGAGACTAGCTGGAGGTGTCTGGATGGGCAAATTTAACTCTCATTTCCCACCAGGAAGAGGAATTAACCAAAGGCTCAGCGTGCCGTGCCAGAACCAGATTAGGGCCTGAAGACATCCTGCGGTGTTGCGGCCAGGTCACAAGAAAGCGAGTTGAAGAAAGGAGCTCAGGAGCACTGTAATTCACAAACCTGCAGAGTTATAAATGACAGCTATCGTCCAAAAATAGACTGAAGTAAGGCTGCCAAGAGGACTTGAAAGTGGGGCAGAATTGCAGGAAACCGATTTCAGGAGGTAGACTGGAATTGCATTGAAAGCATAGGAAAAGAGGCAGAACGTCCACAATGATGCACTTGGCCAAAAAGGGCGTATGCGTTTTTTCCTGAATATATTCAGGAAAAAACGCATACGCCCTTTTTGGCCAACCAAGCAAGCTTGCAAAGGAAATCTGCACTACAATGAAGTCTCACTTCCCCCCGGTCAAAAGGGCCATCTGAAAAAAGTGTAAAATCCAGAAAGGCAGGACAGGCCATGGAGAACTGGGAGCCTTGTTATGCTGATGGGCGGGATGTAAATTACCAAGAACCACTTGGGAGAAGTGTATGGTGTTTCTTGAAACATCTAAAAAACAAAGCAACAGAGCCTAGGGCACTGCCACTTATGGTCCTATAGCTTAGGGAAATTAAAATCAAAAAGACACAGCCACCCCAAAGTTTGGGACGCCTCTGTTTACAAGAACCTCGATTACAGTACAAGTTCAACATCGCAGAAATTGAAAAATGGATAAAGAGGTTGTGGTATTTACTTACAAAGCAATATCACTCAGCAATGAAATCTGTGTCATCAGGCCCTTAGCAGCACAATGAGTGGATTCAGGTATGATGATTCTAACTGAAATAAGTCACACAGAAAAAGAAACATCATAAGATATCAGTAATACACTGAATGTAAACTTGGCTACACAGGAACTGAATTACAGAACAGAACAAGGTCTCAAATTTAGAAAACCAACTTATGCTTGCTTAAGGGGAAAGGTGAGTTCGGGTGCTGCATAAACCAGAGATTGAAATGAGCACAGATAAAGTTCCTTAAGCCAAATATGGAATAGACAAGAGCTACTCCTTGCTCAACGAAATGGACTCAACACCGCATATTAAACGCCTAAGAATGTACCTGACTAGTAAGTATCTTAAAACCTATGGATTGCTATGTCTCCGAAAGAGAATCAAGCATGTGTACAGGGGCATAAACGCAGCAGTGATAGGATTGGAGAGGTTCGGTGAGCAAATGAAGACCCTTTGAAGTCATATTGCATGGTACCCATTCCACGGGTTTCAACTACCCAGGTTTTAGGTATTCTTCCTTCAGCTAAAACATGCATGTGGAACCCAAGTATGATCAACCATGTGAATGGGAGACGTGTTCAAATATGTCTCAGTTTTCCTCCCCTGGTACTCGGGTGCAACATTCCAGACGCTTTACTAACACTCTCCCCACTTGGAAAGTCAGCGCCTTTAACCTCCTGTTTGGCCCAGTTTGCAATTTCTGCGGAAGATGAACAGGAATAGCGAGAACCAATGAGAGGCTAGCTGGAGGTGTCTGGACGGGCAAATTTAACTCTCATTTCCCACCAGGAAGAGGAAATAACCAAAGGCTCAGTGTGCCGTGCCGGAACCAGATTAGGGCCTGAAGCCATCCTGCGGTGTTGCGGCCAGGTCACAAGAAAGCGAGTTGAAGAAAGGAGCTCAGGGGCACTGTAATTCACAAACCTGCAGAGTTATAAATGACAGCTATCGTCCAAAAATAGACTGAAGTAAGGCTGCCAAGAGGACTTGAAAGCGGGGCAGAATTGCAGGAAACCGATTTCAGGAGGTAGACTGGAATTGCATTGAAAGCATAGGAAAAGAGGCAGAACGTCCACAATGATGCACTTGGCCAAAAAGGGCGTATGCGTTTTTTCCTGAATATATTCAGGAAAAAACGCATACGCCCTTTTTGGCCAACCAAGCAAGCTTGCAAAGGAAATCTGCACTACAATGAAGTCTCACTTCCCCCCGGTCAAAAGGGCCATCTGAAAAAAGTGTAAAATCCAGAAAGGCAGGACAGGCCATGGAGAACTGGGAGCCTTGTTATGCTGATGGGCGGGATGTAAATTGCCAACAACCACTTGGGAGAAGTGTATGGTGTTTCCTGAAACATCTAAAAAACAAAGCAACAGAACCTAGGGCACTTCCACTTATGGTCCTATAGCTTAGGGAAATTAAAATGAAAAAGACACAGCCACCCCAAAGTTTGGAACGGCTCTGTTTACAAGAACCTCATTTACAGTACAAGTTCAACATCGCAGAAAGTGAAAAATGGATAAAGAAGTTGTGGTATTTACTTACAAAGCAATATCACTCAGCAATGAAATCTGTGTCATCAGGCCCTTAGCAGCACAATGAGTGGATTCAGGTATGATGATTCTAACTGAAATAAGTCACACAGAAAAAGAAACATCATAAGATATCAGTAATACACGGAATGTAAACTTGGCTACACAGGAACTGAATTACAGAACAGAACAAGGTCTCAAATTGAGAAAACCAACTTATGCTTGCTTAAGGGGAAAGGTGAGTTGGGGTGCTGCATAAAACCAGAGATTGAAATGAGTACAGATAAAGTTCCTTAAGCCAAATATGGAATAGACAAGAGCTACTCCTTGCTCAACGAAATGGACTCAACACCGCATATTAAACGCCTAAGAATGTACCTGACTAGTAAGTATCTTAAAACCTATGGATTGCTATGTCTCCGAAAGAGAATCAAGCATGTGTACAGGGGCATAAACGCAGCAGTGATAGGATTGGAGAGGTTCGGTGAGCAAATGAAGACCCTTTGAAGTCATATTGCATGGTACCCATTCCACGGGTTTCAACTACCCAGGTTTTAGGTATTCTTCCTTCAGCTAAAACATGCATGTGGAACCTAGAGTATGATCAACCATGTGAATGGGAGACGTGTTCAAATATGTCTCAGTTTTCCTCCCCTGGTACTCGGGTGCAACATTCCAGACGCTTTACTAACACTCTCCCCACTTGGAGAGTCAGTCCCTTTAACCTCCTGTTTGGCCCAGTTTGCAATTTCTGCGGAAGATGAACAGGAATAGCGAGAACCAATGAGAGACTAGCTGAAGGTGTCTGGATGGGCAAATTTAACTCTCATTTCCCACCAGGAAGAGGAATTAACCAAAGGCTCAGCGTGCCGTGCCGGAACCAGATTAGGGCCTGAAGCCATCCTGCGGTGTTGCGGCCAGCTAACAAGAAAGCGAGTTGAAGAAAGGAGCTCAGGGGCACTGTAATTCACAAACCTGCAGAGTTATAAATGACAGCTATCGTCCAAAAATAGACTGAAGTAAGGCTGCCAAGAGGACTTGAAAGCGGGGCAGAATTGCAGGAAACCGATTTCAGGAGGTAGACTGGAATTGCATTGAAAGCATAGGAAAAGAGGCAGAACGTCCACAATGATGCACTTGGCCAAAAAGGGCGTATGCGTTTTTTCCTGAATATATTCAGGAAAAAACGCATACGCCCTTTTTGGCCAACCAAGCAAGCTTGCAAAGGAAATCTGCACTACAATGAAGTCTCACTTCCCCCCGGTCAAAAGGGCCATCTGAAAAAAGTGTAAAATCCAGAAAGGCAGGACAGGCCATGGAGAACTGGGAGCCTTGTTATGCTGATGGACGGGATGTAAATTGCCAACAACCACTCGGGAGAAGTGTATGGTGTTTCCTGAAACATCTAAAAAACAAAGCAACAGAACCTAGGGCACTTCCACTTATGGTCCTATAGCTTAGGGAAATTAAAATCAAAAAGACACAGCCACCCCAAAGTTTGGAAGGGCTCTGTTTACAAGAACCTCGTTTACAGTACAAGTTCAACATCACAGAAAGTGAAAAATGGATAAAGAAGTTGTGGTATTTACTTACAAAGCAATATCACTCAGCAATGAAATCTGTGTCATCAGGCCCTTAGCAGCACAATGAGTGGATTCAGGTATGATGATTCTAACTGAAATAAGTCACACAGAAAAAGAAACATCATAAGATATCAGTAATACACGGAATGTAAACTTGGCTACACAGGAACTGAATTACAGAACAGAAAAAGGTCTCAAATTTAGAAAACGAACTTATGCTTGCTTAAGGGGAAAGGTGAGTTGGGGTGCTGCATAAAACCAGAGATTGAAATGAGCACAGATAAAGTTCCTTAAGCCAAATATGGAATAGACAAGAGCTACTCCTTGCTCAACGAAATGGACTCAACACCGCATATTAAACGCCTAAGAATGTACCTGACTAGTAAGTATCTTAAAACCTATGGATTGCTATGTCTCCGAAAGAGAATCAAGCATGTGTACAGGGGCATAAACGCAGCAGTGATAGGAGTGGAGAGGTTCGGTGAGCAAATGAAGACCCTTTGAAGTCATATTGCATGGTACCCATTCCACGGGTTTCAACTACCCAGGTTTTAGGTATTCTTCCTTCAGCTAAAACATGCATGTGGAACCCAAGTATGATCAACCATGTCAATGGGAGACGTGTTCAAATATGTCTCAGTTTTCCTCCCCTGGAACTCGGGTGCAACATTCCACACGCTTTACTAACACTCTCCCCACTTGGAGAGTCAGCGCCTTTAACCTCCTGTTTGGCCCAGTTTGCAATTTCTGCGGAAGATGAACAGGAAGAGCGAGAACCAATGAGAGGCTAGCTGGAGGTGTCTGGACGGGCAAATTTAACTCTCATTTCCCACCAGGAAGAGGAAATAACCAAAGGCTCAGTGTGCCGTGCCGGAACCAGATTAGGGCCTGAAGCCATCCTGCGGTGTTGCGGCCAGGTCACAAGAAAGCGAGTTGAAGAAAGGAGCTCAGGGGCACTGTAATTCACAAACCTGCAGAGTTATAAATGACAGCTATCGTCCAAAAATAGACTGAAGTAAGGCTGCCAAGAGGACTTGAAAGCGGGGCAGAATTGCAGGAAACCGATTTCAGGAGGTAGACTGGAATTGCATTGAAAGCATAGGAAAAGAGGCAGAACGTCCACAATGATGCACTTGGCCAAAAAGGGCGTATGCGTTTTTTCCTGAATATATTCAGGAAAAAACGCATACGCCCTTTTTGGCCAACCAAGCAAGCTTGCAAAGGAAATCTGCACTACAATGAAGTCTCACTTCCCCCCGGTCAAAAGGGCCATCTGAAAAAAGTGTAAAATCCAGAAAGGCAGGACAGGCCATGGAGAACTGGGAGCCTTGTTATGCTGATGGGCGGGATGTAAATTGCCAACAACCACTCGGGAAAAGTGTATGGTGTTTCCTGAAACATCTAAAAAACAAAGCAACAGAACCTAGGGCACTTCCACTTATGGTCCTATAGCTTAGGGAAATTAAAATCAAAAAGACACAGCCACCCCAAAGTTTGGAACGGCTCTGTTTACAAGAACCTCATTTACAGTACAAGTTCAACATCGCAGAAAGTGAAAAATGGATAAAGAAGTTGTGGTATTTACTTACAAAGCAATATCACTCAGCAATGAAATCTGTGTCATCAGGCCCTTAGCAGCACAATGAGTGGATTCAGGTATGATGATTCTAACTGAAATAAGTCACACAGAAACAGAAACATCATAAGATATCAGTAATACACGGAATGTAAACTTGGCTACACAGGAACTGAATTACAGAACAGAACAGGGTCTCAAATTTAGAAAACCAATTTATGCTTGCTTAAGGGGAAAGGTGAGTTGGGGTGCTGCATAAAACCAGAGATTGAAATGAGCACAGATAAAGTTCCTTAAGCCAAATATGGAATAGACAAGAGCTACTCCTTGCTCAACGAAATGGACTCAACACCCCATATTAAACGCCTAGGAATGTACCTGACTAGTAAGTATCTTAAAACCTATGGATTGCTATGTCTCCGAAAGAGAATCAAGCATGTGTACAGGGGCATAAACGCAGCAGTGATAGGATTGGAGAGGTGCGGTGAGCAAATGAAGACCCTTTGAAGTCATATTGCATGGTACCCATTCCACGGGTTTCAACTACCCAGGTTTTAGGTATTCTTCCTTCAGCTAAAACATGCATGTGGAACCCAAGTATGATCAACCATGTCAATGGGAGACGTGTTCAAATATGTCTCAGTTTTCCTCCCCTGGAACTCGGGTGCAACATTCCAGACGCTTTACTAACACTCTCCCCACTTGGAGTGTCAGCGCCTTTAACCTCCTGTTTGGCACAGTTTGCAATTTCTGCGGAAGATGAACAGGAATAGCGAGAACCAATGAGAGGCTAGCTGGAGGTGTCTGGACGGGCAAATTTAACTCTCATTTCCCACCAGGAAGAGGAATTAATCAAAGGCTCAGCATGCCGGGCCGGAACTAGATTAGGGCCTGAAGCCATCCTGCAGTGTTGCGGCCAGCTCAAAAGAAAGCGAGTTGAAGAAAGGAGCTCAGGGGCACTGTAATTCACAAACCTGCAGAGTTATAAATGACAGCTATCATCCAAAAATAGACTGAAGTAAGGCTGCCAAGAGGACTTGAAAGCGGTGCAGAATTGCAGGAAACCGATTTCAGGAGGTAGACTGGAATTGCATTGAAAGCATAGGAAAAGAGGCAGAACGTCCACAATGATGCACTTGGCCAAAAAGGGCGTATGCGTTTTTTCCTGAATATATTCAGGAAAAAACGCATACGCCCTTTTTGGCCAACCAAGCAAGCTTGCAAAGAAATCTGCACTACAATGAAGTCTCACTTCCCCCGGGTCAAAAGGGCCATCTGAAAAAAGGGTAAAATCCAGAAAGGCAGGACAGGCCATGGAGAACTGGGAGCCTTGTTATGCTGAAGGGCGGGATGTAAATTGCCAACAACCACTCGGGAGAAGTGTATGGTGTTTCCTGAAACATCTAAAAAACAAAGCAACAGAACCTAGGGCACTTCCACTTATGGTCCTATAGCTTAGGGAAATTAAAATCAAAAAGACACAGCCACCTCAAAGTTCGGAACGGCTCTGTTTACAAGAACCTCGTTTACAGTACAAGTTCAACATCGCAGAAAGTGAAAAATGGATAAAGAAGTTGTGGTATTTACTTACAAAGCAATATCACTCAGCAATGAAATCTGTGTCACCAGGCCCTTAGCAGCACAATGAGTGGATTCAGGTATGATGATTCTAACTGAAATAAGTCACAGAGAAAAAGAAACATCATAAGATATCAGTAATACACGGAATGTAAACTTGGCTACACAGGAACTGAATTACAGAACAGAACAGGTTCTCAAATTTAGAAAACCAACTTATGCTTGCTTAAGGGGAAAGGTGAGTTCGGGTGCTGCATAAAACCAGAGATTGAAATGAGCAAAGATAAAGTTCCTTAAGCCAAATATGGAATAGACAAGAGCTACTCCTTGCTCAACGAAATGGACTCAACACCGCATATTAAACGCCTAAGAATGTACCTGACTAGTAAGTATCTTAAAACCTATGGATTGCTATGTCTCCGAAAGAGAATCAAGCATGTGTACAGGGGCATAAACGCAGCAGTGATAGGATTGGAGATGTTCGGTGAGCAAATGAAGACCCTTTGAAGTCATATTGCATTGTACCCATTACACGGGTCTCAACTCTCCAGGTTTAAGGTATTCTTCCTTCAGCTAAAACATGCATGTGGAACCCAGAGTATGATCAACCATGTGATCGGGAGACGTGTTCAAATATGTCTCAGTTTTCGTACCCTGGTACTCGGGTGCAACATTCCAGACGCTTTACTAACACTCTCCCGACTTGGAGAGTCAGTCCCTTTAACCTCCTGTTTGGCCCAGTTTGCAATTTCTGCGGAAGATGAACAGGAATAGCGAGAACCAATGAGAGACTAGCTGAAGGTGTCTGGACGGGCAAATTTAACTCTCATTTCCCACCAGGAAGAGGAAATAACCAAAGGCTCAGCGTGCCGTGCCGGAACCAGATTAGGGCCTGAAGCCATCCTGCGGTGTTGCGGCCAGCTCAAAAGAAAGCGAGTTGAAGAAAGAGCTCAGGGGCACTGTAATTCACAAACCTGCAGAGTTATAAATGACAGCTATCGTCCAAAAATAGACTGAAGCAAGGCTGCCAAGAGGACTTGAAAGCGGGGCAGAATTGCAGGAAGCCGATTTCAGGAGGTAGACTGGAATTGCATTGAAAGCATAGGAAAAGAGGCAGAACGTCCACAATGATGCACTTGGCCAAAAAGGGCATATGCGTTTTTTCCTGAATATATTCAGGAAAAAACGCATACGCTCTTTTTGGCCAACCAAGCAAGCTTGCAAAGGAAATCTGCACTACAATGAAGTCTCACTTCCCCCCGGTCAAAAGGGCCATCTGAAAAAAGTGTAAAATCCAGAAAGGCAGGACAGGCCATGGAGAACTGGGAGCCTTGTTATGCTGATGGGCGGGATGTAAATTACCAACAGACACTCAGGAGAAGTGTATGGTGTTTCCTGAAACATCTAAAAAACAAGGCAACAGAGCCTAGGGCACTGCCACTTATGGTCTTATAGCTTAGGGAAATTAAAATCAAAAAGACACAGCCACCCCAAAGTTTGGAACGGCTCTGTTTACAAGAACCTCGTTTACAGTACAAGTTCAACATCGCAGAAATTGAAAAATGGATAAAGAAGTTGTGGTATTTACTTACAAAGCAATATCACTCAGCAATGAAATCTGTGTCATCAGGCCCTTAGCAGCACAATGAGTGGATTCAGGTATGATGATTCTAACTGAAATAAGTCACACAGAAAAAGAAACATCATAAGATATCAGTAATACATGGAATGTAAACTTGGCTACACAGGAACTGAATTACAGAACAGAACAGGGTCTCAAATTTAGAAAACCAATTTATGCTTGCTTAAGGGGAAAGGTGAGTTGGGGTGCTGCATAAAGCCAGAGATTGAAATGAGCACAGATAAAGTTCCTTAAGCCAAATATGGAATAGACAAGAGCTACTCCTTGCTCAACGAAATGGACTCAACACCCCATATTAAACGCCTAGGAATGTACCTGACTAGTAAGTATCTTAAAACCTATGGATTGCTATGTCTCCGAAAGAGAATCAAGCATGTGTACAGGGGCATAAACGCAGCAGTGATAGGATTGGAGAGGTGCGGTGAGCAAATGAAGACCCTTTGAAGTCATATTGCATGGTACCCATTCCACGGGTTTCAACTACCCAGGTTTTAGGTATTCTTCCTTCAGCTAAAACATGCATGTGGAACCCAAGTATGATCAACCATGTGAATGGGAGACGTGTTCAAATATGTCTCAGTTTTCCTCCCCTGGAACTCGGGTGCAACATTCCAGACGCTTTACTAACACTCTCCCGACTTGGACAGTCAGTGCCTTTAACCTCCTGTTTGGCCCAGTTTGCAATTTCTGCGGAAGATGAACAGGAATAGCGAGAACCAATGAGAGGCTAGCTGGAGGTGTCTGGACGGGCAAATTTAACTCTCATTTCCCACCAGGAAGAGGAAATAACCAAAGGCTCAGCGTGCCGTGCCAGAACCAGATTAGGGCCTGAAGCCATCCTGCGGTGTTGCGGCCAGGTCACAAGAAAGCGAGTTGAAGAAAGGAGCTCAGGGGCACTGTAATTCACAAACCTGCAGAGTTATAAATGACAGCTATCGTCCAAAAATAGACTGAAGTAAGGCTGCCAAGAGGACTTGAAAGCGGGGCAGAATTGCAGGAAACCGATTTCAGGAGGTAGACTGGAATTGCATTGAAAGCATAGGAAAAGAGGCAGAACGTCCACAATGATGCACTTGGCCAAAAAGGGCGTATGCGTTTTTTCCTGAATATATTCAGGAAAAAACGCATACGCCCTTTTTGGCCAACCAAGCAAGCTTGCAAAGGAAATCTGCACTACAATGAAGTCTCACTTCCCCCCGGTCAAAAGGGCCATCTGAAAAAAGTGTAAAATCCAGAAAGGCAGGACAGGCCATGGAGAACTGGGAGCCTTGTTATGCTGATGGGCGGGATGTAAATTGCCAACAGACACTCGGGAGAAGTGTATGGTGTTTCCTGAAACATCTAAAAAACACAGCAACAGAGCCTAGGGCACTGCCACTTATGGTCCTATAGCTTAGGGAAATTAAAATAAAAAAGACACAGCCACCCCAAAGTTTGGGACGCCTCTGTTTACAAGAACCTCGTTTACCGTACAAGTTCAATATCACACAAAGTGAAAAATGGATAAAGAACTTGTGGTACTTATGTACAATGCAATATCACTCAGCAATGAAATCTATGTCATCAGGCCCGTAGCATCATAATGAGTGGATTCAGGTACGATGATTCTAACTGAAATAAGTCACACAGAAAAAGAAACATCATAAGATATCACTAATACACGGAATGTAAACTTGGCTACACAGGATCTGAATTACAGAACAGAACAGGGTCTAAAATTTAGAAAACCAACTTATGCTTGCTTAAGGGTAAAGGTGAGTTGGGGTGCTGCATAAAACCAGAGATTGAAATGAGCACAGATAAAGTTCCTTAAGCCAAATATGGAATAGACAAGAGCTACTCCTTGCTCAACGAAATGGACTCAACACCGCATATTAAACGCCTAAGAATGTACCTGACTAGTAAGTATCTTAAAACCTATAGATTGCTATGTCTCCGAAAGAGAATCAAGCATGTGTACAGGGGCATAAACGCAGCAGTGATAGGATTGGAGAGGTTCGGTGAGCAAATGAAGACCCTTTGAAGTCATATTGCATGGTACCCATTCCACGGGTTTCAACTACCCAGGTTTTAGGTATTCTTCCTTCAGCTAAAACATGCATGTGGAACCCAGAGTATAATCAACCATGTGATCGGGAGACGTATTCAAATATGTCTCAGTTTTCCTCCCCTGGTACTCGGGTGCAACATTCCAGACGCTTTACTAACACTCTCCCCACTTGGAGAGTCAGCGCCTTTAACCTCCTGTTTGGCCCAGTTTGCAATTTCTGCGGAAGATGAACAGGAATAGCGAGAACCAATGAGAGGCTAGCTGGAGGTGTCTGGACGGGCAAATTTAACTCTCATTTCCCACCAGGAGGAGGAAATAAACAAAGGCTCAGCGTGCCGTGCCAGAACCAGATTAGGGCCTGAAGCCATCCTGCGGTGTTGCGGCCAGGTCACAAGAAAGCGAGTTGAAGAAAGGAGCTCAGGGGCACTGTAATTCACAAACCTGCAGAGTTATAAATGACAGCTATCGTCCAAAAATAGACTGAAGTAAGGCTGCCAAGAGGACTTGAAAGCGGGGCAGAATTGCAGGAAACCGATTTCAGGAGGTAGACTGGAATTGCATTGAAAGCATAGGAAAAGAGGCAGAACGTCCACAATGATGCACTTGGCCAAAAAGGGCGTATGCGTTTTTTCCTGAATATATTCAGGAAAAAACGCATACGCCCTTTTTGGCCAACCAAGCAAGCTTGCAAAGGAAATCTGCACTACAATGAAGTCTCACTTCCCCCCGGTCAAAAGGGCCATCTGAAAAAAGTGTAAAATCCAGAAAGGCAGGACAGGCCATGGAGAACTGGGAGCCTTGTTATGCTGATGGGCGGGATGTAAATTGCCAACAGACACTCGGGAGAAGTGTATGGTGTTTCCTGAAACATCTAAAACACAAAGCAACAGAGCCTAGGGCACTTCCACTTATGGTCCTATAGCTTAGGGAAATTAAAATCAAAAAGACACAGCCACCCCAAAGTTTGGGACGCCTCTGTTTACAAGAACCTCGTTTACAGTACAAGTTCAACATCGCAGAAAGTGAAAAATGGATAAAGAAGTTGTGGTATTTACTTACAAAGCAATATCACTCAGCAATGAAATCTATGTCATCAGGCCCTTAGCAGAACAATGAGTGGATTCAGGTATGATGATTCTAACTGAAATAAGTCACACAGAAAAAGAAACATCATAAGATATCAGTAATACACGGAATGTAAACTTGGCTACACAGGAACTGAATTACAGAACAGAACAGGGTCTCAAATTTAGAAAACCAACTTATGCTTGCTTAAGGGTAAAGGCGAGGTGGGGTGCTGCATAAAACCAGAGATTGAAATGAGCACAGATAAAGTTCCTTAAGTCAAATATGGAATAGACAAGAGCTACTCCTTGCTCAACGAAATGGACTCAACACCGCATATTAAACGCCTAAGAATGTACCTGACTAGTAAGTATCGTAAAACCTATGGATTGCTATGTCTCCAAAAGAGAATCAAGCATGTGTACAGGGGCATAAACGCAGCAGTGATAGGATTGGAGAGGTTCGGTGAGCAAATGAAGACCCTTTGAAGTCATATTGCATGGTACCCATTACACGGGTCTCAACTCTCCAGGTTTAAGGTATTCTTCCTTCAGCTAAAACATGCATGTGGAACCCAAGTATGATCAACCATGTGAACGGGAGACGTGTTCAAATATGTCTCAGTTTTCCTCCCCTGGTACTCGGGTGCAACATTCCAGACGCTTTACTAACACTCTCCCCACTTGGAGAGTCAGCGCCTTTAACCTCCTGTTTGGCCCAGTTTGCAATTTCTGAGGAAGATGAACAGGAATAGCGAGAACCAAAGAGAGGCTAGCTGGAGGTGTCTGGCCGGGCAAATTTAACTCTTATTTCCCAACAGGAAGAGGAAATAACCAAAGGCTCAGCGTGCCGTACCGGAACCAGATTAGGACCTGAATCCATCCTGCGGTGTTGCGGCCAGCTCAAAAGAAAGCGAGTTGAAGAAAGGAGCTCAGGGGCACTGTAATTCACAAACCTGCAGAGTTATAAATGACAGCTATCGTCCAAAAATAGACTGAAGTAAGGCTGCCAAGAGGACTTGAAAGCGGGGCAGAATTGCAGGAAACCGATTTCAGGAGGTAGACTGGAATTGCATTGAAAGCATAGGAAAAGAGGCAGAACGTCCACAATGATGCACTTGGCCAAAAAGGGCGTATGCGTTTTTTCCTGAATATATTCAGGAAAAAACGCATACGCCCTTTTTGGCCAACCAAGCAAGCTTGCAAAGGAAATCTGCACTACAATGAAGTCTCACTTCCCCCCGGTCAAAAGGGCCATCTGAAAAAAGTGTAAAATCCAGAAAGGCAGGACAGGCCATGGAGAACTGGGAGCCTTGTTATGCTGATGGGCGGGATGTAAATTGCCAACAACCACTCGGGAGAAGTGTATGGTGTTTCCTGAAACATCTAAAAAACAAAGCAACAGAACCTAGGGCACTTCCACTTATGGTCCTATAGCTTAGGGAAATTAAAATCAAAAAGACACAGCCACCCCAAAGTTTGGAACGGCTCTGTTTACAAGAACCTCGTTTACAGTACAAGTTCAACATCGCAGAAAGTGAAAAATGGATAAAGAAGTTGTGGTATTTACTTACAAAGCAATATCACTCAGCAATGAAATCTGTGTCATCAGACCCTTAGCAGCACAATGAGTGGATTCAGGTATGATGATTCTAACTGAAATAAGTCACACAGAAAAAGAAACATCATAAGATATCAGTAATACACGGAATGTAAACTTGGCTACACAGGAACTGAATTACAGAACATAACAGGGTCTCAAATTTAGAAAACCAACTTATGCTTGCTTAAGGGTAAAGGCGAGGTGGGGTGCTGCATAAAACCAGAGATTGAAATGAGCACAGATAAAGTTCCTTAAGTCAAATATGGAATAGACAAGAGCTACTCCTTGCTCAACGAAATGGACTCAACACCGCATATTAAACGCCTAAGAATGTACCTGACTAGTAAGTATCGTAAAACCTATGGATTGCTATGTCTCCAAAAGAGAATCAAGCATGTGTACAGGGGCATAAACGCAGCAGTGATAGGATTGGAGAGGTTCGGTGAGCAAATGAAGACCCTTTGAAGTCATATTGCATGGTACCCATTACACGGGTCTCAACTCTCCAGTTTTAAGGTATTCTTCCTTCAGCTAAAACATGCATGTGGAACCCAAGTATGATCAACCATGTGAACGGGAGACGTGTTCAAATATGTCTCAGTTTTCCTCCCCTGGTACTCGGGTGCAACATTCCAGACGCTTTACTAACACTCTCCCCACTTGGAGAGTCAGCGCCTTTAACCTCCTGTTTGGCCCAGTTTGCAATTTCTGAGGAAGATGAACAGGAATAGCGAGAACCAAAGAGAGGCTAGCTGGAGGTGTCTGGCCGGGCAAATTTAACTCTTATTTCCCAACAGGAAGAGGAAATAACCAAAGGCTCAGCGTGCCGTACCGGAACCAGATTAGGACCTGAATCCATCCTGCGGTGTTGCGGCCAGCTCAAAAGAAAGCGAGTTGAAGAAAGGAGCTCAGGGGCACTGTAATTCACAAACCTGCAGAGTTATAAATGACAGCTATCGTCCAAAAATAGACTGAAGTAAGGCTGCCAAGAGGACTTGAAAGCGGGGCAGAATTGCAGGAAACCGATTTCAGGAGGTAGACTGGAATTGCATTGAAAGCATAGGAAAAGAGGCAGAACGTCCACAATGATGCACTTGGCCAAAAAGGGCGTATGCGTTTTTTCCTGAATATATTCAGGAAAAAACGCATACGCACTTTTTGGCCAACCAAGCAAGCTTGCAAAGGAAATCTGCACTACAATGAAGTCTCACTTCCCCCCGGTCAAAAGGGCCATCTGAAAAAAGTGTAAAATCCAGAAAGGCAGGAGAGGCCATGGAGAACTGGGAGCCTTGTTATGCTGATGGGCGGGATGTAAATTGCCAACAACCACTCGGGAGAAGTGTATGGTGTTTCCTGAAACATCTAAAAAACAAAGCAACAGAACCTAGGGCACTTCCACTTATGGTCCTATAGCTTAGGGAAATTAAAATCAAAAAGACACAGCCACCCCAAAGTTTGGATCGGCTCTGTTTACAAGAACCTCGTTTACAGTACAAGTTCAACATCGCAGAAAGTGAAAAATGGATAAAGAAGTTGTGGTATTTACTTACAAAGCAATATCACTCAGCAATGAAATCTGTGTCATCAGACCCTTAGCAGCACAATGAGTGGATTCAGGTATGATGATTCTAACTGAAATAAGTCACACAGAAAAAGAAACATCATAAGATATCAGTAATACACGGAATGTAAACTTGGCTACACAGGAACTGAATTACAGAACATAACAGGGTCTCAAATTTAGAAAACCAACTTATGCTTGCTTAAGGGTAAAGGTGAGTTGGGGTGCTGCATAAAACCAGAGATTGAAATGAGCACAGATAAAGTTCCTTAAGCCAAATATGGAATAGACAAGAGCTACTCCTTGCTCAACGAAATGGACTCAACACCCCATATTAAACGCCTAAGAATGTACCTGACTAGTAAGTATCTTAAAACCTATGGATTGCTATGTCTCCGAAAGAGAATCAAGCATGTGTACAGGGGCATAAACGCAGCAGTGATAGGATTGGAGAGGTTCGGTGAGCAAATGAAGACCCTTTGAAGTCATATTGCATGGTACCCATTACACGGGTCTCAACTCTCCAGCTTTAAGGTATTCTTCCTTCAGCTAAAACATGCATGTGGAACCCAGAGTATGATCAACCATGTGAACGGGAGACGTGTTCAAATATGTCTCAGTTTTCCTCCCCTGGTACTCGGGTGCAACATTCCAGACGCTTTACTAACACTCTCCCGACTTGGAGAGTCAGTCCCTTTAACCTCCTGTTTGGCCCAGTTTGCAATTTCTGCGGAAGATGAACAGGAATAGCGAGAACCAATGAGAGGCTAGCTGGAGGTGTCTGGACGGGCAAATTTAACTCTCATTTCCCACCAGGAAGAGGAATTAACCAAAGGCTCAGCATGCCGGTCCGGAACCAGATTAGGGCCTGAAGCCATCCTGCGGTGTTGCGGCCAGGTCACAAGAAAGCGAGTTGAAGAAAGGATCTCAGGGGCACTGTAATTCACAAACCTGCAGAGTTATAAATGACAGCTATCATCCAAAAATAGACTGAAGTAAGGCTGCCAAGAGGACTTGAAAGCGGGGCAGAATTGCAGGAAACCGATTTCAGGAGGTAGACTGGAATTGCATTGAAAGCATAGGAAAAGAGGCAGAACGTCCACAATGATGCACTTGGCCAAAAAGGGCGTATGCGTTTTTTCCTGAATATATTCAGGAAAAAACGCATACGCCCTTTTTGGCCAACCAAGCAAGCTTGCAAAGGAAATCTGCACTACAATGAAGTCTCACTTTCCCCCGGTCAAAAGGGCCATCTGAAAAAAGTGTAAACTCCAGAAAGGCAGGACAGGCCATGGAGAACTGGGAGCCTTGTTATGCTGATGGGCGGGATGTAAATTGCCAACAGACACTCAGGAGAAGTGTATGGTGTTTCCTGAAACATCTAAAAAACAAAGCAACAGAGCCTAGGGCACTTCCACTTATGGTCCTATAGCTTAGGGAAATTAAAATCAAAAAGACACAGCCACCCCAAAGTTTGGAACGGCTCTGTTTACAAGAACCTCGTTTACAGTACAAGTTCAACATCGCGGAAAGTGAAAAATGGATAAAGAAGTTGTGGTATTTACTTACAAAGCAATATCACTCAGCAAAGAAATCTGTGTCATCAGGCCCTTAGCAGCACAATGAGTGGATTCAGGTATGATGATTCTAACTGAAATAAGTCACACAGAAAAAGAAACATCATAAGATATCAGTAATACACGGAATGTAAACTTGGCTACACAGGAACTGAATTACAGAACAGAACAGGGTCTCAAATTTAGAAAACCAACTTATGCTTGCTTAAGGGTAAAGGCGAGGTGGGGTGCTGCATAAAACCAGAGATTGAAATGAGCACAGATAAAGTTCCTTAAGTCAAATATGGAATAGACAAGAGCTACTCCTTGCTCAACGAAATGGACTCAACACCGCATATTAAACGCCTAAGAATGTACCTGACTAGTAAGTATCGTAAAACCTATGGATTGCTATGTCTCCAAAAGAGAATCAAGCATGTGTACAGGGGCATAAACGCAGCAGTGATAGGATTGGAGAGGTTCGGTGAGCAAATGAAGACCCTTTGAAGTCATATTGCATGGTACCCATTCCACAGGTTTCAACTACCCAGGTTTAAGGTATTCTTCCTTCAGCTATAACATGCATGTGGAACCTAGAGTATGATTAACCATGTGATCGGGAGACGTGTTCAAATATGTCTCAGTTTTCCTCCCCTGGTACTCGGGTGCAACATTCCAGACGCTTTACTAACACTCTCCCCACTTGGAGAGTCAGTCCCTTTAACCTCCTGTTTGGCCCAGTTTGCAATTTCTGCGGAAGATGAACAGGAATAGCGAGAACCAATGAGAGGCTAGCTGGAGGTGTCTGGACGGGCAAATTTAACTCTCATTTCCCACCAAGAAGAGGAATTAACCAAAGGCTCAGCATGCCGGGCCGGAACCAGATTAGGGCCTGAAGCCATCCTGCGGTGTTGCGGCCAGGTCACAAGAAAGCGAGTTGAAGAAAGGAGCTCAGGGGCACTGTAATTCACAAACCTGCAGAGTTATAAATGACAGCTATCGTCCAAAAATAGACTGAAGTAAGGCTGCCAAGAGGACTTGAAAGCGGGGCAGAATTGCAGGAAACCGATTTCAGGAGGTAGACTGGAATTGCATTGAAAGCATAGGAAAAGAGGCAGAACGTCCACAATGATGCACTTGGCCAAAAAGGGCGTATGCGTTTTTTCCTGAATATATTCAGGAAAAAACGCATACGCCCTTTTTGGCCAACCAAGCAAGCTTGCAAAGGAAATCTGCACTACAATGAAGTCTCACTTCCCCCCGGTCAAAAGGGCCATCTGAAAAAAGTGTAAAATCCAGAAAGGCAGGACAGGCCATGGAGAACTGGGAGCCTTGTTATGCTGATGGGCGGGATGTAAATTGCCAACAGACACTCGGGAGAAGTGTATGGTGTTTCCTGAAACATCAAAAAAACAAAGCAACAGAACCTAGGGCACTTCCACTTATGGTCCTATAGCTTAGGGAAATTAAAATCAAAAAGACACAGCCACCCCAAAGTTTGGAACGGCTCTGTTTACAAGAACCTCGTTTACAGTACAAGTTCAACATCGCAGAAAGTGAAAAATGGATAAAGAAGTTGTGGTATTTACTTACAAAGCAATATCACTCAGCAATGAAATCTATGTCATCAGGCCCTTAGCAGAACAATGAGTGGATTCAGGTATGATGATTCTAACTGAAATAAGTCACACAGAAAAAGAAACATCATAAGATATCAGTAATACACGGAATGTAAACTTGGCTACACAGGAACTGAATTACAGAACAGAACAGGGTCTCAAATTTAGAAAACCAACTTATGCTTGCTTAAGGGTAAAGGCGAGGTGGGGTGCTGCATAAAACCAGAGATTGAAATGAGCACAGATAAAGTTCCTTAAGCCAAATATGGAATAGACAAGAGCTACTCCTTGCTCAACGAAATGGACTCAACACCGCATATTAAACGCCTAAGAATGTACCTGACTAGTAAGTATCGTAAAACCTATGGATTGCTATGTCTCCAAAAGAGAATCAAGCATGTGTACAGGGGCATAAACGCAGCAGTGATAGGATTGGAGAGGTTCGGTGAGCAAATGAAGACCCTTTGAAGTCATATTGCATGGTACCCATTACACGGGTCTCAACTCTCCAGGTTTAAGGTATTCTTCCTTCAGCTAAAACATGCATGTGGAACCCAAGTATGATCAACCATGTGAACGGGAGACGTGTTCAAATATGTCTCAGTTTTCCTCCCCTGGTACTCGGGTGCAACATTCCAGACGCTTTACTAACACTCTCCCCACTTGGAGAGTCAGCGCCTTTAACCTCCTGTTTGGCCCAGTTTGCAATTTCTGAGGAAGATGAACAGGAATAGCGAGAACCAATGAGAGGCTAGCTGGAGGTGTCTGGACGGGCAAATTTAACTCTCATTTCCCACCAGGAAGAGGAAATAACCAAAGGCTCAACGTGCCGTACCGGAGCCAGATTAGGGCCTGAAGCCATCCTGCGGTGTTGCGGCCAGCTCAAAAGAAAGCGAGTTGAAGAAAGGAGCTCAGGGGCACTGTAATTCACAAACCTGCAGAGTTATAAATGACAGCTATCATCCAAAAATAGACTGAAGTAAGGCTGCCAAGAGGACTTGAAAGCGGGGCAGAATTGCAGGAAACCGATTTCAGGAGGTAGACTGGAATTGCATTGAAAGCATAGGAAAAGAGGCAGAACGTCCACAATGATGCACTTGGCCAAAAAGGGCGTATGCGTTTTTTCCTGAATATATTCAGGAAAAAACGCATACGCCCTTTTTGGCCAACCAAGCAAGCTTGCAAAGGAAATCTGCACTACAATGAAGTCTCACTTCCCCCCGGTCAAAAGGGCCATCTGAAAAAAGTGTAAAATCCAGAAAGGCAGGACAGGCCATGGAGAAATGGGAGCCTTGTTATGCTGATGGGCGGGATGTAAATTGCCAACAACCACTCGGGAGAAGTGTATGGTGTTTCCTGAAACATCTAAAAAACAAAGCAACAGAACCTAGGGAATTCCACTTATGGTCCTATAGCTTAGGGAAATTAAAATCAAAAAGACACAGCCACCCCAAAGTTTGGAACGGCTCTGTTTACAAGAACCTCATTTACAGTACAAGTTCAACATCGCAGAAAGTGAAAAATGGATAAAGAAGTTGTGGTATTTACTTACAAAGCAATATCACTCAGCAATGAAATCTATGTCATCAGGCCCTTAGCAGAACAATGAGTGGATTCAGGTATGATGATTCTAACTGAAATAAGTCACACAGAAAAAGAAACATCATAAGATATCAGTAATACACGGAATGTAAACTTGGCTACACAGGAACTGAATTACAGAACAGAACAGGGTCTCAAATTTAGAAAACCAACTTATGCTTGCTTAAGGGTAAAGGCGAGGTGGGGTGCTGCATAAAACCAGAGATTGAAATGAGCACAGATAAAGTTCCTTAAGCCAAATATGGAATAGACAAGAGCTACTCCTTGCTCAACGAAATGGACTCAACACCGCATATTAAACGCCTAAGAATGTACCTGACTAGTAAGTATCATAAAACCTATGGATTGCTATGTCTCCAAAAGAGAATCAAGCATGTGTACAGGGGCATAAACGCAGCAGTGATAGGATTGGAGAGGTTCGGTGAGCAAATGAAGACCCTTTGAAGTCATATTGCATGGTACCCATTACACGGGTCTCAACTCTCCAGGTTTAAGGTATTCTTCCTTCAGCTAAAACATGCATGTGGAACCCAAGTATGATCAACCATGTGAACGGGAGACGTGTTCAAATATGTCTCAGTTTTCCTCCCCTGGTACTCGGGTGCAACATTCCAGACGCTTTACTAACACTCTCCCCACTTGGAGAGTCAGCGCCTTTAACCTCCTGTTTGGCCCAGTTTGCAATTTCTGAGGAAGATGAACAGGAATAGCGAGAACCAATGAGAGGCTAGCTGGAGGTGTCTGGACGGGCAAATTTAACTCTCATTTCCCACCAGGAAGAGGAAATAACCAAAGGCTCAACGTGCCGTACCGGAGCCAGATTAGGGCCTGAAGCCATCCTGCGGTGTTGCGGCCAGCTCAAAAGAAAGCGAGTTGAAGAAAGGAGCTCAGGGGCACTGTAATTCACAAACCTGCAGAGTTATAAATGACAGCTATCGTCCAAAAATAGACTGAAGTAAGGCTGCCAAGAGGACTTGAAAGCGGGGCAGAATTGCAGGAAACCGATTTCAGGAGGTAGACTGGAATTGCATTGAAAGCATAGGAAAAGAGGCAGAACGTCCACAATGATGCACTTGGCCAAAAAGGGCGTATGCGTTTTTTCCTGAATATATTCAGGAAAAAACGCATACGCCCTTTTTGGCCAACCAAGCAAGCTTGCAAAGGAAATCTGCACTACAATGAAGTCTCACTTCCCCCCGGTCAAAAGGGCCATCTGAAAAAAGTGTAAAATCCAGAAAGGCAGGACAGGCCATGGAGAAATGGGAGCCTTGTTATGCTGATGGGCGGGATGTAAATTGCCAACAACCACTCGGGAGAAGTGTATGGTGTTTCCTGAAACATCTAAAAAACAAAGCAACAGAACCTAGGGAATTCCACTTATGGTCCTATAGCTTAGGGAAATTAAAATCAAAAAGACACAGCCACCCCAAAGTTTGGAACGGCTCTGTTTACAAGAACCTCATTTACAGTACAAGTTCAACATCGCAGAAAGTGAAAAATGGATAAAGAAGTTGTGGTATTTACTTACAAAGCAATATCACTCAGCAATGAAATCTATGTCATCAGGCCCTTAGCAGAACAATGAGTGGATTCAGGTATGATGATTCTAACTGAAATAAGTCACACAGAAAAAGAAACATCATAAGATATCAGTAATACACGGAATGTAAACTTGGCTACACAGGAACTGAATTACAGAACAGAACAGGGTCTCAAATTTAGAAAACCAACTTATGCTTGCTTAAGGGTAAAGGCGAGGTGGGGTGCTGCATAAAACCAGAGATTGAAATGAGCACAGATAAAGTTCCTTAAGCCAAATATGGAATAGACAAGAGCTACTCCTTGCTCAACGAAATGGACTCAACACCGCATATTAAACGCCTAAGAATGTACCTGACTAGTAAGTATCATAAAACCTATGGATTGCTATGTCTCCAAAAGAGAATCAAGCATGTGTACAGGGGCATAAACGCAGCAGTGATAGGATTGGAGAGGTTCGGTGAGCAAATGAAGACCCTTTGAAGTCATATTGCATGGTACCCATTACACGGGTCTCAACTCTCCAGGTTTAAGGTATTCTTCCTTCAGCTAAAACATGCATGTGGAACCCAAGTATGATCAACCATGTGAACGGGAGACGTGTTCAAATATGTCTCAGTTTTCCTCCCCTGGTACTCGGGTGCAACATTCCAGACGCTTTACTAACACTCTCCCCACTTGGAGAGTCAGCGCCTTTAACCTCCTGTTTGGCCCAGTTTGCAATTTCTGAGGAAGATGAACAGGAATAGCGAGAACCAATGAGAGGCTAGCTGGAGGTGTCTGGACGGGCAAATTTAACTCTCATTTCCCACCAGGAAGAGGAAATAACCAAAGGCTCAACGTGCCGTACCGGAGCCAGATTAGGGCCTGAAGCCATCCTGCGGTGTTGCGGCCAGCTCAAAAGAAAGCGAGTTGAAGAAAGGAGCTCAGGGGCACTGTAATTCACAAACCTGCAGAGTTATAAATGACAGCTATCGTCCAAAAATAGACTGAAGTAAGGCTGCCAAGAGGACTTGAAAGCGGGGCAGAATTGCAGGAAACCGATTTCAGGAGGTAGACTGGAATTGCATTGAAAGCATAGGAAAAGAGGCAGAACGTCCACAATGATGCACTTGGCCAAAAAGGGCGTATGCGTTTTTTCCTGAATATATTCAGGAAAAAACGCATACGCCCTTTTTGGCCAACCAAGCAAGCTTGCAAAGGAAATCTGCACTACAATGAAGTCTCACTTCCCCCCGGTCAAAAGGGCCATCTGAAAAAAGTGTAAAATCCAGAAAGGCAGGACAGGCCATGGAGAAATGGGAGCCTTGTTATGCTGATGGGCGGGATGTAAATTGCCAACAACCACTCGGGAGAAGTGTATGGTGTTTCCTGAAACATCTAAAAAACAAAGCAACAGAACCTAGGGAATTCCACTTATGGTCCTATAGCTTAGGGAAATTAAAATCAAAAAGACACAGCCACCCCAAAGTTTGGAACGGCTCTGTTTACAAGAACCTCATTTACAGTACAAGTTCAACATCGCAGAAAGTGAAAAATGGATAAAGAAGTTGTGGTATTTACTTACAAAGCAATATCACTCAGCAATGAAATCTGTGTCATCAGGCCCTTAGCAGCACAATGAGTGGATTCAGGTATGATGATTCTAACTGAAATAAGTCACACAGAAAAAGAAACATCACAATATATCAGTAATACATGGAATTTAAACTTGGCTACACAGGAACTGAATTACAGAACAGAACAGGGTCTCAAATTTAGAAAACCAACTTATGCTTGCTTAAGGGTAAAGGTGAGGTGGGGTGCTGCATAAAACCAGAGATTGAAATGAGCACAGATAAAGTTCCTTAAGTCAAATATGGAATAGACAAGAGCTACTCCTTGCTCAACGAAATGGACTCAACACCGCATATTAAACGCCTAAGAATGTACCTGACTAGTAAGTATCGTAAAACCTATGGATTGCTATGTCTCCAAAAGACAATCAAGCATGTGTACAGGGGCATAAACGCAGCAGTGATAGGATTGGAGAGGTTCGGTGAGCAAATGAAGACCCTTTGAAGTCATATTGCATGGTACCCATTACACGGGTCTCAACTCTCCAGGTTTAAGGTATTCTTCCTTCAGCTAAAACATGCATGTGGAACCCAAGTATGATCAACCATGTGAACGGGAGACGTGTTCAAATATGTCTCAGTTTTCCTCCCCTGGTACTCGGGTGCAACATTCCAGACGCTTTACTAACACTCTCCCCACTTGGAGAGTCAGCGCCTTTAACCTCCTGTTTGGCCCAGTTTGCAATTTCTGAGGAAGATGAACAGGAATAGCGAGAACCAATGAGAGGCTAGCTGGAGGTGTCTGGACGGGCAAATTTAACTCTCATTTCCCACCAGGAAGAGGAAATAACCAAAGGCTCAACGTGCCGTACCGGAGCCAGATTAGGGCCTGAAGCCATCCTGCGGTGTTGCGGCCAGCTCAAAAGAAAGCGAGTTGAAGAAAGGAGCTCAGGGGCACTGTAATTCACAAACCTGCAGAGTTATAAATGACAGCTATCGTCCAAAAATAGACTGAAGTAAGGCTGCCAAGAGGACTTGAAAGCGGGGCAGAATTGCAGGAAACCGATTTCAGGAGGTAGACTGGAATTGCATTGAAAGCATAGGAAAAGAGGCAGAACGTCCACAATGATGCACTTGGCCAAAAAGGGCGTATGCGTTTTTTCCTGAATATATTCAGGAAAAAACGCATACGCCCTTTTTGGCCAACCAAGCAAGCTTGCAAAGGAAATCTGCACTACAATGAAGTCTCACTTCCCCCCGGTCAAAAGGGCCATCTGAAAAAACTGTAAAATCCAGAAAGGCAGGACAGTCCATGGAGAACTGGGAGCCTTGTTATGCTGATGGGCGGGATGTAAATTGCCAACAACCACTCGGGAGAAGTGTATGGTGTTTCCTGAAACATCAAAAAAACAAAGCAACAGAACCTAGGGCACTTCCACTTATGGTCCTATAGCTTAGGGAAATTAAAATCAAAAAGACACAGCCAACCCAAAGTTTGGATCGGCTCTGTTTACAAGAACCTCATTTACAGTACAAGTTCAACATTGCAGAAAGTGAAAAATGGATAAAGAAGTTGTGGTATTTACTTACAAAGCAATATCACTCAGCAATGAAATCTGTGTCATCAGGCCCTTAGCAGCACAATGAGTGGATTCAGGTATGATGATTCTAACTGAAATAAGTCACACAGAAAAAGAAACATCATAAGATATCAGTAATACACGGAATGTAAACTTGGCTACACAGGAACTGAATTACAGAACAGAACAGGGTCTCAAATTTAGAAAACCAACTTATGCTTGCTTAAGGGTAAAGGTGAGTTGGGGTGCTGCATAAAACCAGAGATTGAAATGAGCACAGATAAAGTTCCTTAAGCCAAATATGGAATAGACAAGAGCTACTCCTTGCTCAACGAAATGGACTCAACACCGCATATTAAACGCCTAAGAATGTACCTGACTAGTAAGTATCGTAAAACCTATGGATTGCTATGTCTCCAAAAGTGAATCAAGCATGTGTACAGGGGCATAAACGCAGCAGTGATAGGATTGGAGAGGTTCGGTGAGCAAATGAAGACCCTTTGAAGTCATATTGCATGGTACCCATTACACGGGTCTCAACTCTCCAGGTTTAAGGTATTCTTCCTTCAGCTAAAACATGCATGTGGAACCCAAGTATGATCAACCATGTGAACGGGAGACGTGTTCAAATATGTCTCAGTTTTCCTCCCCTGGTACTCGGGTGCAACATTCCAGACGCTTTACTAACACTCTCCCCACTTGGAGAGTCAGCGCCTTTAACCTCCTGTTTGGCCCAGTTTGCAATTTCTGAGGAAGATGAACAGGAATAGCGAGAACCAATGAGAGGCTAGCTGGAGGTGTCTGGACGGGCAAATTTAACTCTCATTTCCCACCAGGAAGAGGAAATAACCAAAGGCTCAACGTGCCGTACCGGAGCCAGATTAGGGCCTGAAGCCATCCTGCGGTGTTGCGGCCAGCTCAAAAGAAAGCGAGTTGAAGAAAGGAGCTCAGGGGCACTGTAATTCACAAACCTGCAGAGTTATAAATGACAGCTATCGTCCAAAAATAGACTGAAGTAAGGCTGCCAAGAGGACTTGAAAGCGGGGCAGAATTGCAGGAAACCGATTTCAGGAGGTAGACTGGAATTGCATTGAAAGCATAGGAAAAGAGGCAGAACGTCCACAATGATGCACTTGGCCAAAAAGGGCGTATGCGTTTTTTCCTGAATATATTCAGGAAAAAACGCATACGCCCTTTTTGGCCAACCAAGCAAGCTTGCAAAGGAAATCTGCACTACAATGAAGTCTCACTTCCCCCCGGTCAAAAGGGCCATCTGAAAAAAGTGTAAAATCCAGAAAGGCAGGACAGGCCATGGAGAAATGGGAGCCTTGTTATGCTGATGGGCGGGATGTAAATTGCCAACAACCACTCGGGAGAAGTGTATGGTGTTTCCTGAAACATCTAAAAAACAAAGCAACAGAACCTAGGGAATTCCACTTATGGTCCTATAGCTTAGGGAAATTAAAATCAAAAAGACACAGCCACCCCAAAGTTTGGAACGGCTCTGTTTACAAGAACCTCATTTACAGTACAAGTTCAACATCGCAGAAAGTGAAAAATGGATAAAGAAGTTGTGGTATTTACTTACAAAGCAATATCACTCAGCAATGAAATCTGTGTCATCAGGCCCTTAGCAGCACAATGAGTGGATTCAGGTATGATGATTCTAACTGAAATAAGTCACACAGAAAAAGAAACATCACAATATATCAGTAATACATGGAATTTAAACTTGGCTACACAGGAACTGAATTACAGAACAGAACAGGGTCTCAAATTTAGAAAACCAACTTATGCTTGCTTAAGGGTAAAGGTGAGGTGGGGTGCTGCATAAAACCAGAGATTGAAATGAGCACAGATAAAGTTCCTTAAGTCAAATATGGAATAGACAAGAGCTACTCCTTGCTCAACGAAATGGACTCAACACCGCATATTAAACGCCTAAGAATGTACCTGACTAGTAAGTATCGTAAAACCTATGGATTGCTATGTCTCCAAAAGACAATCAAGCATGTGTACAGGGGCATAAACGCAGCAGTGATAGGATTGGAGAGGTTCGGTGAGCAAATGAAGACCCTTTGAAGTCATATTGCATGGTACCCATTACACGGGTCTCAACTCTCCAGGTTTAAGGTATTCTTCCTTCAGCTAAAACATGCATGTGGAACCCAAGTATGATCAACCATGTGAACGGGAGACGTGTTCAAATATGTCTCAGTTTTCCTCCCCTGGTACTCGGGTGCAACATTCCAGACGCTTTACTAACACTCTCCCCACTTGGAGAGTCAGCGCCTTTAACCTCCTGTTTGGCCCAGTTTGCAATTTCTGAGGAAGATGAACAGGAATAGCGAGAACCAATGAGAGGCTAGCTGGAGGTGTCTGGACGGGCAAATTTAACTCTCATTTCCCACCAGGAAGAGGAAATAACCAAAGGCTCAACGTGCCGTACCGGAGCCAGATTAGGGCCTGAAGCCATCCTGCGGTGTTGCGGCCAGCTCAAAAGAAAGCGAGTTGAAGAAAGGAGCTCAGGGGCACTGTAATTCACAAACCTGCAGAGTTATAAATGACAGCTATCGTCCAAAAATAGACTGAAGTAAGGCTGCCAAGAGGACTTGAAAGCGGGGCAGAATTGCAGGAAACCGATTTCAGGAGGTAGACTGGAATTGCATTGAAAGCATAGGAAAAGAGGCAGAACGTCCACAATGATGCACTTGGCCAAAAAGGGCGTATGCGTTTTTTCCTGAATATATTCAGGAAAAAACGCATACGCCCTTTTTGGCCAACCAAGCAAGCTTGCAAAGGAAATCTGCACTACAATGAAGTCTCACTTCCCCCCGGTCAAAAGGGCCATCTGAAAAAACTGTAAAATCCAGAAAGGCAGGACAGTCCATGGAGAACTGGGAGCCTTGTTATGCTGATGGGCGGGATGTAAATTGCCAACAACCACTCGGGAGAAGTGTATGGTGTTTCCTGAAACATCAAAAAAACAAAGCAACAGAACCTAGGGCACTTCCACTTATGGTCCTATAGCTTAGGGAAATTAAAATCAAAAAGACACAGCCAACCCAAAGTTTGGATCGGCTCTGTTTACAAGAACCTCATTTACAGTACAAGTTCAACATTGCAGAAAGTGAAAAATGGATAAAGAAGTTGTGGTATTTACTTACAAAGCAATATCACTCAGCAATGAAATCTGTGTCATCAGGCCCTTAGCAGCACAATGAGTGGATTCAGGTATGATGATTCTAACTGAAATAAGTCACACAGAAAAAGAAACATCATAAGATATCAGTAATACACGGAATGTAAACTTGGCTACACAGGAACTGAATTACAGAACAGAACAGGGTCTCAAATTTAGAAAACCAACTTATGCTTGCTTAAGGGTAAAGGTGAGTTGGGGTGCTGCATAAAACCAGAGATTGAAATGAGCACAGATAAAGTTCCTTAAGCCAAATATGGAATAGACAAGAGCTACTCCTTGCTCAACGAAATGGACTCAACACCGCATATTAAACGCCTAAGAATGTACCTGACTAGTAAGTATCGTAAAACCTATGGATTGCTATGTCTCCAAAAGTGAATCAAGCATGTGTACAGGGGCATAAACGCAGCAGTGATAGGATTGGAGAGGTTCGGTGAGCAAATGAAGACCCTTTGAAGTCATATTGCATGGTACCCATTACACGGGTCTCAACTCTCCAGGTTTAAGGTATTCTTCCTTCAGCTAAAACATGCATGTGGAACCCAAGTATGATCAACCATGTGAACGGGAGACGTGTTCAAATATGTCTCAGTTTTCCTCCCCTGGTACTCGGGTGCAACATTCCAGACGCTTTACTAACACTCTCCCCACTTGGAGAGTCAGCGCCTTTAACCTCCTGTTTGGCCCAGTTTGCAATTTCTGCGGAAGATGAACAGGAATAGCGAGAACCAATGAGAGGCTAGCTGGAGGTGTCTGGACGGGCAAATTTAACTCTCATTTCCCACCAGGAAGAGGAAATAACCAAAGGCTCAGCGTGCCGGGCCGGAACCAGATTAGGGCCTGAAGCCATCCTGCGGTGTTGCGGCCAGCTCAAAAGAAAGCGAGTTGAAGAAAGGAGCTCAGGGGCACTGTAATTCACAAACCTGCAGAGTTATAAATGACAGCTATCGTCCAAAAATATACTGAAGTAAGGCTGCCAAGAGGACTTGAAAGCGGGGCAGAATTGCAGGAAACTGATTGCAGGAGGTAGACTGGAATTGCATTGAAAGCATAGGAAAAGAGGCAGAACGTCCACAATGATGCACTTGGCCAAAAAGGGCGTATGCGTTTTTTCCTGAATATATTCAGGAAAAACCGCATACGCCCTTTTTGGCCAACCAAGCAAGCTTGCAAAGGAAATCTGTACTACAATGAAGTCTCACTTCCCCCCGGTCAAAAGGGCCATCTGAAAAAAGTGTAAAATCCAGAAAGGCAGGACAGGCCATGGAGAACTGGGAGCCTTGTTATGCTGATGGGCGGGATGTAAATTGCCAACAGACACACGGGAGAAGTGTATGGTGTTTCCTGAAACATCTAAAAAACAGAGCAACAGAGCCTAGGGCACTGCCACTTATGGTCCTATAGCTTAGGGAAATTAAAATCAAAAAGACACAGCCACCCCAAAGTTTGGGACGCCTCTGTTTACAACAACCTCGTTTACAGTACAAGTTCAACATCGCAGAAAGTGAAAAATGGATAAAGAAGTTGTGGTATTTACTTACAAAACAATATCACTCAGCAATGAAATCTATGACATCAGGCCCTTAGCATCACAATGAGTGGATTCAGGTATGATGATTCTAACTGAAATAAGTCACACAGAAAAAGAAACATCATAAGATATCAGTAATACACGGAATGTAAACTTGGCTACACAGGAACTGAATTACAGAACAGAACAGGGTCTCAAATTTAGAAAACCAACTTATGCTTGCTTAAGGGTAAAGGTGAGTTGGGGTGCTGCATAAAACCAGAGATTGAAATGAGCACAGGTAAAGTTCCTTAAGCCAAATATGGAATAGACAAGAGCTACTCCTTGCTCAACGAAATGGACTCAACACCGCATATTAAACGCCTAAGAATGTACCTGACTAGTAAGTATCGTAAAACCTATGGATTGCTATGTCTCCAAAAGAGAATCAAGCATGTGTACAGGGGCATAAACGCAGCAGTGATAGGATTGGAGAGGTTCGGTGAGCAAATGAAGACCCTTTGAAGTCATATTGCATGGTACCCATTACACGGGTCTCAACTCTCCAGGTTTAAGGTATTCTTCCTTCAGCTAAAACATGCATGTGGAACCCAAGTATGATCAACCATGTGAACGGGAGACGTGTTCAAATATGTCTCAGTTTTCCTCCCCTGGTACTCGGGTGCAACATTCCAGACGCTTTACTAACACTCTCCCCACTTGGAGAGTCAGCGCCTTTAACCTCCTGTTTGGCCCAGTTTGCAATTTCTGCGGAAGATGAACAGGAATAGCGAGAACCAATGAGAGGCTAGCTGGAGGTGTCTGGACGGGCAAATTTAACTCTCATTTCCCACCAGGAAGAGGAAATAACCAAAGGCTCAGTGTGCCGGGCCGGAACCAGATTAGGGCCTGAAGCCATCATGCGGTGTTGCGGCCAGCTCAAAAGAAAGCGAGTTGAAGAAAGGAGCTCAGGGGCACTGTAATTCACAAACCTGCAGAGTTATAAATGACAGCTATCGTCCAAAAATAGACTGAAGTAAGGCTGCCAAGAGGACTTGAAAGTGGGGCAGAATTTCAGGAAACCAATTTCAGGAGGTAGACTGGAATTGCATTGAAAGCATAGGAAAAGAGGCAGAACGTCCACAATGATGCACTTGGCCAAAAAGGGCGTATGCGTTTTTTCCTGAATATATTCAGGAAAAAACGCATACGCCCTTTTTGGCCAACCAAGCAAGCTTGCAAAGGAAATCTGCACTACAATGAAGTCTCACTTCCCCCCGGTCAAAAGGGCCATCTGAAAAAAGTGTAAAATCCAGAAAGGCAGGACAGGCCATGGAGAACTGGGAGCCTTGTTATGCTGATGGGCGGGATGTAAATTGCCAACAGACACTCTGGACAAGTGTATGGTGTTTCCTGAAACATCTGAAAAACAAAGCAACAGAGCCTAGAGCACTTCCACTTATGGTCGTATAGCTTAGGGAAATTAAAATCAAAAAGACACAGCCACCCTAAAGTTTGGGACGCCTCTGTTTACAAGAACCTCGTTTACAGTACAAGTTCAACATCGCAGAAAGTGAAAAATGGATAAAGAAGTTGTGGTATTTACTTACAAAGCAATATCACTCAGCAATGAAATCTATGTCATCAGGCCCTTAGCATCACAATGAGTGGATTCAGGTATGATGATTCTAACTGAAATAAGTCACACAGAAAAAGAAACATCATAAGATATCTGTAATACACGGAATGTAAACTTGGCTACACAGGAACTGAATTACAGAACAGAACAGGGTCTCAAATTTAGAAAACCAACTTATGCTTGCTTAAGGGGAAAGGTGAGTTGGGGTGCTGCATAAAACCAGAGATTGAAATGAGCACAGATAAAGTTCCTTAAGTCAAATATGGAATAGACAAGAGCTACTCCTTGCTCAACGAAATGGACTCAACACCGCATATTAAACGCCTAAGAATGTACCTGACTAGTAAGTATCGTAAAACCTATGGATTGCTATGTCTCCAAAAGAGAATCAAGCATGTGTACAGGGGCATAAACGCAGCAGTGATAGGATTGGAGAGGTTCGGTGAGCAAATGAAGACCCTTTGAAGTCATATTGCATGGTACCCATTCCACGGGTCTCAACTCTCCAGGTTTAAGGTATTCTTCCTTCAGCTAAAACATGCATGTGGAACCCAAGTATGATCAACCATGTGAACGGGAGACGTGTTCAAATATGTCTCAGTTTTCCTCCCCTGGTACTCGGGTGCAACATTCCAGACGCTTTACTAACACTCTCCCAACTTGGAGAGTCAGTCCCTTTAACCTCCTGTTTGGCCCAGTTTGCAATTTCTGCGGAAGATGAACAGGAATAGCGAGAACCAATGAGAGACTAGCTGGAGGTGTCTGGACGGGCAAATTTAACTCTCATTTCCCACCAGGAAGAGGAAATAACCAAAGGCTCAGCGTGCCGTGCCGGAACCAGATTAGGGCCTGAAGCCATCCTGCGGTGTTGCGGCCAGGTCACAAGAAAGCGAGTTGAAGAAAGGAGCTCAGGGGCACTGTAAATCACAAACCTGCAGAGTTATAAATGACAGCTATCGTCCAAAAATAGACTGAAGTAAGGCTGCCAAGAGGACTTCAAAGCGGGGCAGAATTGCAGGAAACCGATTTCAGGAGGTAGACTGGAATTGCATTGAAAGCATAGGAAAAGAGGCAGAACGTCCACAATGATGCACTTGGCCAAAAAGGGCGTATGCGTTTTTTCCTGAATATATTCAGGAAAAAACGCATACGCCCTTTTTGGCCAACCAAGCAAGCTTGCAAAGGAAATCTGCACTACAATGAAGTCTCACTTCCCCCCGGTCAAAAGGGCCATCTGAAAAAAGTGTAAAATCCAGAAAGGCAGGACAGGCCATGGAGAACTGGGAGCCTTGTTATGCTGATGGGCGGGATGTAAATTGCCAACAGACACTCAGGAGAAGTGTATGGTGTTTCCTGAAACATCTAAAAAACAAAGCAACAGAGCCTAGGGCACTTCCACTTATGGTCCTATAGCTTAGGGAAATTAAAATCAAAAAGACACAGCCACCCCAAAGTTTGGAACGGCTCTGTTTACAAGAACCTCGTTTACAGTACAAGTTCAACATCGCGGAAAGTGAAAAATGGATAAAGAAGTTGTGGTATTTACTTACAAAGCAATATCACTCAGCAAAGAAATCTGTGTCATCAGGCCCTTAGCAGCACAATGAGTGGATTCAGGTATGATGATTCTAACTGAAATAAGTCACACAGAAAAAGAAACATCATAAGATATCAGTAATACACGGAATGTAAACTTGGCTACACAGGAACTGAATTACAGAACAGAACAGGGTCTCAAATTTAGAAAACCAACTTATGCTTGCTTAAGGGTAAAGGCGAGGTGGGGTGCTGCATAAAACCAGAGATTGAAATGAGCACAGATAAAGTTCCTTAAGTCAAATATGGAATAGACAAGAGCTACTCCTTGCTCAACGAAATGGACTCAACACCGCATATTAAACGCCTAAGAATGTACCTGACTAGTAAGTATCGTAAAACCTATGGATTGCTATGTCTCCAAAAGAAAATCAAGCATGTGTACAGGGGCATAAACGCAGCAGTGATAGGATTGGAGAGGTTCGGTGAGCAAATGAAGACCCTTTGAAGTCATATTGCATGGTACCCATTCCACAGGTTTCAACTACCCAGGTTTAAGGTATTCTTCCTTCAGCTATAACATGCATGTGGAACCTAGAGTATGATTAACCATGTGATCGGGAGACGTGTTCAAATATGTCTCAGTTTTCCTCCCCTGGTACTCGGGTGCAACATTCCAGACGCTTTACTAACACTCTCCCCACTTGGAGAGTCAGTCCCTTTAACCTCCTGTTTGGCCCAGTTTGCAATTTCTGCGGAAGATGAACAGGAATAGCGAGAACCAATGAGAGGCTAGCTGGAGGTGTCTGGACGGGCAAATTTAACTCTCATTTCCCACCAAGAAGAGGAATTAACCAAAGGCTCAGCATGCCGGGCCGGAACCAGATTAGGGCCTGAAGCCATCCTGCGGTGTTGCGGCCAGGTCACAAGAAAGCGAGTTGAAGAAAGGAGCTCAGGGGCACTGTAATTCACAAACCTGCAGAGTTATAAATGACAGCTATCGTCCAAAAATAGACTGAAGTAAGGCTGCCAAGAGGACTTGAAAGCGGGGCAGAATTGCAGGAAACCGATTTCAGGAGGTAGACTGGAATTGCATTGAAAGCATAGGAAAAGAGGCAGAACGTCCACAATGATGCACTTGGCCAAAAAGGGCGTATGCGTTTTTTCCTGAATATATTCAGGAAAAAACGCATACGCCCTTTTTGGCCAACCAAGCAAGCTTGCAAAGGAAATCTGCACTACAATGAAGTCTCACTTCCCCCCGGTCAAAAGGGCCATCTGAAAAAAGTGTAAAATCCAGAAAGGCAGGACAGGCCATGGAGAACTGGGAGCCTTGTTATGCTGATGGGCGGGATGTAAATTGCCAACAGACACTCGGGAGAAGTGTATGGTGTTTCCTGAAACATCAAAAAAACAAAGCAACAGAACCTAGGGCACTTCCACTTATGGTCCTATAGCTTAGGGAAATTAAAATCAAAAAGACACAGCCACCCCAAAGTTTGGAACGGCTCTGTTTACAAGAACCTCGTTTACAGTACAAGTTCAACATCGCAGAAAGTGAAAAATGGATAAAGAAGTTGTGGTATTTACTTACAAAGCAATATCACTCAGCAATGAAATCTATGTCATCAGGCCCTTAGCAGAACAATGAGTGGATTCAGGTATGATGATTCTAACTGAAATAAGTCACACAGAAAAAGAAACATCATAAGATATCAGTAATACACGGAATGTAAACTTGGCTACACAGGAACTGAATTACAGAACAGAACAGGGTCTCAAATTTAGAAAACCAACTTATGCTTGCTTAAGGGTAAAGGCGAGGTGGGGTGCTGCATAAAACCAGAGATTGAAATGAGCACAGATAAAGTTCCTTAAGCCAAATATGGAATAGACAAGAGCTACTCCTTGCTCAACGAAATGGACTCAACACCGCATATTAAACGCCTAAGAATGTACCTGACTAGTAAGTATCGTAAAACCTATGGATTGCTATGTCTCCAAAAGAGAATCAAGCATGTGTACAGGGGCATAAACGCAGCAGTGATAGGATTGGAGAGGTTCGGTGAGCAAATGAAGACCCTTTGAAGTCATATTGCATGGTACCCATTACACGGGTCTCAACTCTCCAGGTTTAAGGTATTCTTCCTTCAGCTAAAACATGCATGTGGAACCCAAGTATGATCAACCATGTGAACGGGAGACGTGTTCAAATATGTCTCAGTTTTCCTCCCCTGGTACTCGGGTGCAACATTCCAGACGCTTTACTAACACTCTCCCCACTTGGAGAGTCAGCGCCTTTAACCTCCTGTTTGGCCCAGTTTGCAATTTCTGAGGAAGATGAACAGGAATAGCGAGAACCAATGAGAGGCTAGCTGGAGGTGTCTGGACGGGCAAATTTAACTCTCATTTCCCACCAGGAAGAGGAAATAACCAAAGGCTCAACGTGCCGTACCGGAGCCAGATTAGGGCCTGAAGCCATCCTGCGGTGTTGCGGCCAGCTCAAAAGAAAGCAAGTTGAAGAAAGGAGCTCAGGGGCACTGTAATTCACAAACCTGCAGAGTTATAAATGACAGCTATCGTCCAAAAATAGACTGAAGTAAGGCTGCCAAGAGGACTTGAAAGCGGGGCAGAATTGCAGGAAACCGATTTCAGGAGGTAGACTGGAATTGCATTGAAAGCATAGGAAAAGAGGCAGAACGTCCACAATGATGCACTTGGCCAAAAAGGGCGTATGCGTTTTTTCCTGAATATATTCAGGAAAAAACGCATACGCCCTTTTTGGCCAACCAAGCAAGCTTGCAAAGGAAATCTGCACTACAATGAAGTCTCACTTCCCCCCGGTCAAAAGGGCCATCTGAAAAAAGTGTAAAATCCAGAAAGGCAGGACAGGCCATGGAGAAATGGGAGCCTTGTTATGCTGATGGGCGGGATGTAAATTGCCAACAACCACTCGGGAGAAGTGTATGGTGTTTCCTGAAACATCTAAAAAACAAAGCAACAGAACCTAGGGAATTCCACTTATGGTCCTATAGCTTAGGGAAATTAAAATCAAAAAGACACAGCCACCCCAAAGTTTGGAACGGCTCTGTTTACAAGAACCTCATTTACAGTACAAGTTCAACATCGCAGAAAGTGAAAAATGGATAAAGAAGTTGTGGTATTTACTTACAAAGCAATATCACTCAGCAATGAAATCTATGTCATCAGGCCCTTAGCAGAACAATGAGTGGATTCAGGTATGATGATTCTAACTGAAATAAGTCACACAGAAAAAGAAACATCATAAGATATCAGTAATACACGGAATGTAAACTTGGCTACACAGGAACTGAATTACAGAACAGAACAGGGTCTCAAATTTAGAAAACCAACTTATGCTTGCTTAAGGGTAAAGGCGAGGTGGGGTGCTGCATAAAACCAGAGATTGAAATGAGCACAGATAAAGTTCCTTAAGCCAAATATGGAATAGACAAGAGCTACTCCTTGCTCAACGAAATGGACTCAACACCGCATATTAAACGCCTAAGAATGTACCTGACTAGTAAGTATCATAAAACCTATGGATTGCTATGTCTCCAAAAGAGAATCAAGCATGTGTACAGGGGCATAAACGCAGCAGTGATAGGATTGGAGAGGTTCGGTGAGCAAATGAAGACCCTTTGAAGTCATATTGCATGGTACCCATTACACGGGTCTCAACTCTCCAGGTTTAAGGTATTCTTCCTTCAGCTAAAACATGCATGTGGAACCCAAGTATGATCAACCATGTGAACGGGAGACGTGTTCAAATATGTCTCAGTTTTCCTCCCCTGGTACTCGGGTGCAACATTCCAGACGCTTTACTAACACTCTCCCCACTTGGAGAGTCAGCGCCTTTAACCTCCTGTTTGGCCCAGTTTGCAATTTCTGAGGAAGATGAACAGGAATAGCGAGAACCAATGAGAGGCTAGCTGGAGGTGTCTGGACGGGCAAATTTAACTCTCATTTCCCACCAGGAAGAGGAAATAACCAAAGGCTCAACGTGCCGTACCGGAGCCAGATTAGGGCCTGAAGCCATCCTGCGGTGTTGCGGCCAGCTCAAAAGAAAGCGAGTTGAAGAAAGGAGCTCAGGGGCACTGTAATTCACAAACCTGCAGAGTTATAAATGACAGCTATCGTCCAAAAATAGACTGAAGTAAGGCTGCCAAGAGGACTTGAAAGCGGGGCAGAATTGCAGGAAACCGATTTCAGGAGGTAGACTGGAATTGCATTGAAAGCATAGGAAAAGAGGCAGAACGTCCACAATGATGCACTTGGCCAAAAAGGGCGTATGCGTTTTTTCCTGAATATATTCAGGAAAAAACGCATACGCCCTTTTTGGCCAACCAAGCAAGCTTGCAAAGGAAATCTGCACTACAATGAAGTCTCACTTCCCCCCGGTCAAAAGGGCCATCTGAAAAAAGTGTAAAATCCAGAAAGGCAGGACAGGCCATGGAGAAATGGGAGCCTTGTTATGCTGATGGGCGGGATGTAAATTGCCAACAACCACTCGGGAGAAGTGTATGGTGTTTCCTGAAACATCTAAAAAACAAAGCAACAGAACCTAGGGAATTCCACTTATGGTCCTATAGCTTAGGGAAATTAAAATCAAAAAGACACAGCCACCCCAAAGTTTGGAACGGCTCTGTTTACAAGAACCTCATTTACAGTACAAGTTCAACATCGCAGAAAGTGAAAAATGGATAAAGAAGTTGTGGTATTTACTTACAAAGCAATATCACTCAGCAATGAAATCTGTGTCATCAGGCCCTTAGCAGCACAATGAGTGGATTCAGGTATGATGATTCTAACTGAAATAAGTCACACAGAAAAAGAAACATCATAATATATCAGTAATACATGGAATTTAAACTTGGCTACACAGGAACTGAATTACAGAACAGAACAGGGTCTCAAATTTAGAAAACCAACTTATGCTTGCTTAAGGGTAAAGGTGAGGTGGGGTGCTGCATAAAACCAGAGATTGAAATGAGCACAGATAAAGTTCCTTAAGTCAAATATGGAATAGACAAGAGCTACTCCTTGCTCAACGAAATGGACTCAACACCGCATATTAAACGCCTAAGAATGTACCTGACTAGTAAGTATCGTAAAACCTATGGATTGCTATGTCTCCAAAAGACAATCAAGCATGTGTACAGGGGCATAAACGCAGCAGTGATAGGATTGGAGAGGTTCGGTGAGCAAATGAAGACCCTTTGAAGTCATATTGCATGGTACCCATTACACGGGTCTCAACTCTCCAGGTTTAAGGTATTCTTCCTTCAGCTAAAACATGCATGTGGAACCCAAGTATGATCAACCATGTGAACGGGAGACGTGTTCAAATATGTCTCAGTTTTCCTCCCCTGGTACTCGGGTGCAACATTCCAGACGCTTTACTAACACTCTCCTCCCGATTTGGAGAGTCAGTCCCTTTAACCTCCTGTTTGGCCCAGTTTGCAATTTCTGCGGAAGATGAACAGGAATAGCGAGAACCAATGAGAGACTAGCTGGAGGTGTCTGAACGGGCAAATTTAACTCTCATTTCCCACCAGGAAGAGGAATTAACCAAAGGCTCAGCATGCCGTGCCGGAACCAGATTAGGGCCTGAAGCCATCCTGCGGTGTTGCGGCCAGGTCACAATAAAGCGAGTTGAAGAAAGGAGCTCAGGGGCACTGTAATTCACAAACCTGCAGAGTTATAAATGACAGCTATCGTCCAAAAATATACTGAAGTAAGGCTGCCAAGAAGACTTGAAAGCAGGGCAGAATTGCAGGAAACCGATTTCAGGAGGTAGACTGGAATTGCATTGAAAGCATAGGAAAAGAGGCAGAACGTCCACAATGATGCACTTAGCCAAAAAGGGCGTATGCGTTTTTTCCTGAATATATTCAGGAAAAAACGCATACGCCCTTTTTGGCCAACCAAGCAAGCTTGCAAAGGAAATCTGCACTACAATGAAGTCTCACTTCCCCCCAGTCAAAAGGGCCATCTGAAAAAAGTGTAAAATCCAGAAAGGCAGGACAGGCCATGGAGAACTGGGAGCCTTGTTATGCTGATGGGCGGGATGTAAATTGCCAACAACCACTCGGGAGAAGTGTATGGTGTTTCCTGAAACATCTAAAAAACAAAGCAACAGAACCTAGGGCACTTCCACTTATGGTCCTATAGCTTAGGGAAATTAAAATCAAAAAGACACAGCCACCCCAAAGTTTGGAACGGCTCTGTTTACAAGAAACTCATTTATAGTACAAGTTCAACATCGCAGAAAGTGAAAAATGGATAAAGAAGTTGTGGTATTTACTTACAAAGCAACATCACTCAGCAATGAAATCTGTGTCACAAGGCCCTTAGCAGCACAATGAGTGGATTCAGGTATGATGATTCTAACTGAAATAAGTCACACAGAAAAAGAAACATCATAAGATATCAGTAATACACGGAATGTAAACTTGGCTACACAGGAACTGAATTACAGAACAGAACAGGGTCTCAAATTTAGAAAACCAACTTATGCTTGCTTAAGGGGAAAGGTGAGTTGGGGTGCTGCATAAAACCAGAGATTGAAATGAGCACAGATAAAGTTCCTTAAGCCAAATATGGAATAGACAAGAGCTACTCCTTGCTCAACGAAATGGACTCAACACCGCATATTAAACGCCTAAGAATGTACCTGACTAGTAAGTATCTTAAAACCTATGGATTGCTATGTCTCTGAAAGAGAATCAAGCATGTGTACAGGGGCATAAACGCAGCAGTGATAGGATTGGAGAGGTTCGGTGAGCAAATGAAGACCCTTTGAAGTCATATTGCATGGTACCCATTACACGGGTCTCAACTCTCCAGGTTTAAGGTATTCTTCCTTCAGCTAAAACATGCATGTGGAACCCAGAGTATGATCAACCGTGTGAACGGGAGACGTGTTCAAATATGTCTCAGTTTTCCTCCCCTGGTACTCGGGTGCAACATTCCAGATGCTTTACTAACACTCTCCCGACTTGGAGAGTCAGTCCCTTTAACCTCCTGTTTGGCCCAGTTTGCAATTTCTGTGGAAGATGAACAGGAATAGCGAGAACCAATGAGAGGCTAGCTGGAGGTGTCTGGATGGGCAAATTTAACTCTCATTTCCCACCAGGAAGAGGAATTAACCAAAGGCTCAGCGTGCCATGCCAGAACAAGATTAGGGCCTGAAGCCATCCTGCGGTGTTGCGGCCAGGTCACAAGAAAGCGAGTTGAAGAAAGGAGCTCAGGGGCACTGTAATTCACAAACCTGCAGAGTTATAAATGACAGCTATCGTCCAAAAATAGACTGAAGTAAGGCTGCCAAGAGGACTTGAAAGCGGGGCAGAATTGCAGGAAACCGATTTCAGGAGGTAGACTGGAATTGTATTGAAAGCATAGGAAAAGAGGCAGAACGTCCACAATGATGCACTTGGCCAAAAAGGGCGTATGCGTTTTTTCCTGAATATATTCAGGAAAAAACGCATACGCCCTTTTTGGCCAACCAAGCAAGCTTGCAAAGGAAATCTGCACTACAATGAAGTCTCACTTCCCCCCGGTCAAAAGGGCCATCTGAAAAATGTGTAAAATCCAGAAAGGCAGGACAGGCCATAGAGAACTGGGAGCCTTGTTATGCTGATGGGCGGGATGTAAATTGCCAACAGACACTCGGGAGAAGTGTATGGTGTTTCCTGAAACATCTAAAAAACAAAGCATCAGAGCCTAGGGCACTTCCACTTATGGTCCTATAGCTTAGGGAAATTAAAATCAAAAAGACACAGCCACCCCAAACTTTTGGACGCCTCTGTTTACAAGAACCTCGTTTACAGTACAATTTCAACATCGCAGAAAGTGAAAAATGGATAAAGAAGTTGTGGTATTTACTTACAAAGCAATATGACTCGGCAATGAAATCTATGTCATCAGGCCCTTAGCAGCACAATGAGTGGATTCAGGTATGATGATTCTAACTGAAATAAGTCACACAGAAAAAGAAACATCATAAGATATCAGTAATATATGGAATGTAAACTTGGCTACACAGGAACTGAATTACAGAACAGAACAGGATCTCAAATTTAGAAAACCAACTTATGCTTGCTTAAGGGGAAAGGTGAGTTGTGGTGCTGCATAAAACCAGAGATTGAAATGAGCACAGATAAAGTTCCTTAAGCCAAATATGGAATAGACAAGAGCTACTCCTTGCTCAACGAAATGGACTCAACACCGCATATTAAACGCCTAAGAATGTACCTGACTAGTAAGTATCTTAAAACCTATAGATTGCTATGTCTCCGAAAGAGAATCAAGCATGTGTACAGGGGCAAAAACGCAGCAGTGATAGGATTGGAGAGGTTCGGTGAGCAAATGAAGACCCTTTGAAGTCATATTGCATGGTACCCATTCCACGGGTTTCAACTACCCAGGTTTTAGGTATTCTTCCTTCAGCTAAAACATGCATGTGGAACCCAGAGTATGATCAACCATGTGATCGGGAGACGTGTTCAAATATGTCTCAGTTTTCGTACCCTGGTACTCGGGTGCAACATTCCAGACGCTTTACTAACACTCTCCCCACTTGGAGAGTCAGTCCCTTTAACCTCCTGTTTGGCCCAGTTTGCAATTTCTGCGGAAGATGAACAGGAATAGCGAGAACCAATGAGAGACTAGCTGGAGGTGTCTGGACAGGCAAATTTAACTCTCATTTCCCACCAGGAAGAGGAAATAACCAAAGGCTCAGCGTGCCGTGCCGGAACCAGATTAGGGCCTGAAGCCATCCTGCGGTTTTGCGGCCAGCTCAAAAGAAAGCGAGTTGAGGAAAGGAGCTCAGGGGCACTGTAATTCACAAACCTGCAGAGTTATAAATGACAGCTATCGTCCAAAAATAGACTGAAGTAAGGCTGCCAAGAGGACTTGAAAGCGGGGCAGAATTGCAGGAAACCGATTTCAGGAGGTAGACTGGAATTGCATTGAAAGCATAGGAAAAGAGGCAGAACGTCCACAATGATGCACTTGGCCAAAAAGGGCGTATGCGTTTTTTCCTGAATATATTCAGGAAAAAACGCATACGCCCTTTTTGGCCAACCAAGCAAGCTTGCAAAGGAAATCTGCACTACAATGAAGTCTCACTTCCCCCCGGTCAAAAGGGCCATCTGAAAAAAGTGTAAAATCCAGAAAGGCAGGACAGGCCATGGAGAACTGGGAGCCTTGTTATGCTGATGGGCGGGATGTAAATTGCCAACAACCACTCGGGAGAAGTGTATGGTGTTTCCTGAAACATCTAAAAAACAAAGCAACAGAACCTAGGGCACTTCCACTTATGGTCCTATAGCTTAGGGAAATTAAAATCAAAAAGACACAGCCACCCCAAAGTTTGGAACGGCTCTGTTTACAAGAAACTCATTTATAGTACAAGTTCAACATCGCAGAAAGTGAAAAATGGATAAAGAAGTTGTGGTATTTACTTACAAAGCAACATCACTCAGCAATGAAATCTGTGTCACAAGGCCCTTAGCAGCACAATGAGTGGATTCAGGTATGATGATTCTAACTGAAATAAGTCACACAGAAAAAGAAACATCATAAGATATCAGTAATACACGGAATGTAAACTTGGCTACACAGGAACTGAATTACAGAACAGAACAGGGTCTCAAATTTAGAAAACCAACTTATGCTTGCTTAAGGGGAAAGGTGAGTTGGGGTGCTGCATAAAACCAGAGATTGAAATGAGCACAGATAAAGTTCCTTAAGCCAAATATGGATTAGACAAGAGCTACTCCTTGCTCAACGAAATGGACTCAACACCCCATATTAAACGCCTAAGAATGTACCTGACTAGTAAGTATCTTAAAACCTATGGATTGCTATGTCTCCAAAAGGGAATCAAGCGTGTGTACAGGGGCATAAACGCAGGAGTGATAGGATTGGAGAGGTTCGGTGAGCAAATGAAGACCCTTTGAAGTCATATTGCATGGTACCCATTCCACGGGTCTCAACTCTGCAGGTTTCAGGTATTCTTCCTTCAGCTAAAACATGCATGTGGAACCCAGAGTATGATCAACTGTGTGAATGGGAGACGTGTTCAAATATGTCTCAGTTTTCCTCCCCTGGTACTCGGGTGCAACATTCCAGATGCTTTATTAACACTCTCCCCACTTGGAGAGTCAGCACCTTTAACCTCCTGTTTGGCCCAGTTTGCAATTTCTGCGGAAGATGAACAGGAATAGGGAGAACCAATGGGAGACTAGATGGAGGTGTCTGGACGGGCAAATTTAACTCTCATTTCCCACCAGGAAGAGGAATTAACCAAAGGCTCAGCGTGCCGTGCCGGTACCAGATTAGGGCCTCAAGCAATCCTGCAGTGTGGCGGCCAGGTCACAAGAAAGTGAGTTGAAGAAAGGAGCTCAGGGGCACTGTAATTCACAAACCTGCAGAGTTATAAATGACAGCTATTGTCCAAAAATATACTGAAGTAAGGCTGCCAAGAGGACTTGAAAGCGGGGCAGAATTGCAGGAAACCGATTTCAGGAGGTAGACTGGAATTGCATTGAAAGCATAGGAAAAGAGGCAGAACGTCCACAATGATGCACTTGGCCAAAAAGGGCGTATGCGTTTTTTCCTGAATATATTCAGGAAAAAACGCATACGCCCTTTTTGGCCAAACAACCAAACTTGCAAAGGAAATCTGCACTACAATGAAGTCTCACTTCCCCCCAGTCAAAAGGGCCATCTGAAAAAAGTGTAAAATCCAGAAAGGCAGGACAGGCCATGGACAACTGGGAGACTTGTTATGCTGATGGGCGGGATGTAAATTGCCAACAGACACTCCGGAGAAGTGTATGGTGTTTCCTGAAACATCTAAAAAACAAAGCAACAGAGCCTAGGGCACTTCCACTTATGGTCCTATAGCTTAGGGAAATTAAAATCAAAAAGACACAGCCACCCCAAAGTTTGGGACGCCTCTGTTTACAAGAACCTCGTTTACCGTACAAGTTCAATATCACAGAAAGTGAAAAATGGATAAAGAACTTGTGGTACTTACGTACAATGCAGTATCACTCAGCAATGAAATCTATGTCATCAGGCCCGTGGCAGCATAATGAGTGGATTCAGGTACGATGATGCTAACTGAAATAAGTCACACAGAAAAAGAAACATCATAAGATATCAGTAATACACGGAATGGAAACTTGGCTACACAGGAACTGAATTACAGAACAGAACAGGGTCTCAAATTTAGAAAGCCAACTTATGCTTGCTTAAGGGGAAAGGTGAGTTGGGGTGCTGCATAAAACCAGAGATTGAAATGAGCACAGATAAAGTTCCTTAAGCCAAATATGGAATAGACAAGAGCTACTCCTTGCTCAACGAAATGGACTCAACACCCCATATTAAACGCCTAAGAATGTACCTGACTAGTAAGTATCTTAAAACCTATGGATTGCTATGTCTCCAAAAGAGAATCAAGCGTGTGTACAGGGGCATAAACGCAGCAGTGATAGGATTGGAGAGGTTCGGTGAGCAAATGAAGACCCTTTGAAGTCATATTGCATGGTACCCATTCCACGGGTCTCAACTCTGCAGGTTTCAGGTATTCTTCCTTCAGCTAAAACATGCATGTGGAACCTAGAGTATGATCAACCATGTGATCGGGAGACGTGTTCAAATATGTCTCAGTTTTTGTACCCTGGTACTCGGGTGCAACATTCCAGACGCTTTACTAACACTCTCCCGACTTCAGAGTCAATCCCTTAAATCTCCTGTTTGGCCCAGTTTGCAATTTCTGCGGAAGATGAACAGGAATAGCGAGAACCAATGAGAGACTAGCTGGAGGTGTCCTGACGGGCAAATTTAACACTCACATCCCACCAGGAAGAGGAATTAACCAAAGGCTCAGCGTGCCGTGCCGGAACCAGATTAGGGCCTGAAGCCATCCTGCGGTGTTGCGGCCAGCTCACAAGAAAGCGAGTTGAAGAAAGGAGCTCAGGGGCACTGTAATTCACAAACCTGCAGAGTTATAAATGACAGCTATCGTCCAAAAATAGACTGAAGTAAGGCTGCCAAGAGGACTTGAAAGCGGGGCAGAATTGCAGGAAACCGATTACAGGAGGTAGACTGGAATTGCATTGAAAGCATAGGAAAAGAGGCAGAACGTCCACAATGATGCACTAGGCCAAAAAGGGCGTATGCGTTTTTTCCTGAATATATTCAGGTAAAAATGCATACGCCCTTTTTGGCCAAGCAAGCAAACTTGCAAAGGAAATCTGCACTACAATGAAGTCTCACTTCCCCCCGGTCAAAAGGGCCATCTGAAAAAAGTGTAAAATCCAGAAAGGCAGGACAGGCCATGGAGAACTGGGAGCCTTGTTATGCTGATGGGCGGGATGTAAATTGCCAACAGACACTCAGGAGAAGTGTATGGTGTTTCCTGAAACATCTAAAAAACAAAGCAACAGAGCCTAGGGCACTTCCACTTATGGTCCTATAGCTTAGGGAAATTTAAATCAAAAAGACACAGCCACCCAAAAGTTTGGGACTCCTCTGTTTACAAGAACCTCGTTTACTGTAAAAGTTCAATATCGCAGAAAGTGAAAAATGGATAAAGAAGTTGTGGTACTTATGTACAATGCAGTATCACTCAGCAATGAAATCTTTGTCATCAGGCCCGTAGCAGCTTAATGAGTGGATTCAGGTACGATGTTTCTAACTGAAATAAGTCACACAGAAAAAGAAACATCATAAGATATCAGTAATACACGGAATGGAAACTTGGCTACACAGGAACTGAATTACAGAACAGAACAGGGTCTCAAATTTAGAAAACCAACTTATGCTTGCTTAAGGGGAAAGGTGAGTTGGGGTGCTGCATAAAACCAGAGATCGAAATGAGCACAGATAAAGTTCCTTAAGCCAAATATGGAATAGACAAGAGGTACTCCTTGCTCAACGAAATGGACTCAATACCCCATATTAAACGCCTAAGAATGTACGTGACTAGTAAGTATCTTAAAACCTATGGATTGCTATGTCTCCAAAAGAGAATCAAGCGTGTGTACAGGGGCATAAACACAGCAGTGAAAGGATTGGAGAGGTTCGGTGAGCAAAAGAAGACCCTTTGAAGTCATATTACATGGTACCCATTCCACGGGTTTCAACTACCCAGGTTTAAGGTATTCTTCCTTCAGCTAAAACATGCATGTGGAACCTAGAGTATGATCAACCATGTGATCGGGAGACGTGTTCAAATATGTCTCAGTTTTCATACCCTGTTACTCGGGTGCAACATTCCAGACGCTTTACTAACACTCTCCCGACTTGGAGAGTCAGTCCCTTTAACCTCCTGTTTGGCCCAGTTTGCAATTTCTGCGGAAGATGAACAGGAATAGCGAGAACCAATGAGAGACTAGCTGGAGGTGTCTGGACGGGCAAATTTAACTCTCATTTCCCACCAGGAAGAGGAAATAACCAAAAGCTCATCGTGCCGTGCCAGAACCAGATTAGGGCCTGAAGCCATCCTGCGGTGTTGCGGCCAGCTCAAAAGAAAGCGAGTTGAAGAAAGGAGCTCAGGGGCACTGTAATTCACAAACCTGCAGAGTTATAAATGACAGCTATCGTCCAAAAATAGACTGAAGTAAGGCTGCCAAGAGGACTTGAAAGAAGGGCAGAATTGCAGGAAACCGATTTCAGGAGGTAGACTGGAATTGCATTGAAAGCATAGGAAAAGAGGCAGAACGTCCACAATGATGCACTTGGCCAAAAAGTGCGTATGCGTTTTTTCCTGAATATATTCAGGAAAAAACGCATACGCCCTTTTTGGCCAACCAAGCAAGCTTGCAAAGGAAATCTGCACTACAAAGAAGTCTCACTTCCCCCCGGTCAAAAGGGCCATCTGAAAAAGGTGTAAAATCCAGAAAGGCAGGACAGGCCATGGAGAACTGGGAGCTTTGTTATGCTGATGGGCGGGATGTAAATTGTCAACAGACACTCCTGAGAAGTGTATGGTGTTTCCTGAAACATCTAAAAAACAAAGCAACAGAGCCTAGGGCACTTCCACTTATGGTCCTATAGCTTAGGGAAATTAAAATCAAAAAGACACAGCCACCCAAAAGTTTGGGACTCCTCTGTTTACAAGAACCTCGTTTACTGTAAAAGTTCAATATCGCAGAAAGTGAAAAATGGATAAAGAAGTTGTGGTACTTACGTACAATGCAGTATCACTCAGCAATGAAATCTTTGTCATCAGGCCCGTAGCAGCTTAATGAGTGGACTCAGGTACGATGTTTCTAACTGAAATAAGTCACACAGAAAAAGAAACATCATAAGATATCACTAATACACGGAATGTAAACTTGGCTACACAGGAACTGAATTACAGAACAGAACAGGGTCTCAAATTTAGAAAACCAACTTATGCTTGCTTAAGGATAAAGGTGAGTTGGGGTGCTGCATAAAACCGAGATTGAAATGAGCACAGATAAAGTTCCTTAAGCCAAATATGGAATAGACAAGAGCTACTCCTTGCTCAACGAAATGGACTCAACACCGCATATTAAACGCCTAAGAATGTACCTGACTAGTAAGTATCTTAAAACCTATGGATTTCTATGTCTCCGAAAGAGAATCAAGCATGTGTACAGGGGCATAAACGCAGCAGTGATAGGATTGGAGAGGTTCGGTGAGCAAATGTAGACCCTTTGAAGTCATATTGCATGGTACCCATTCCACGGGTTTCAACTACCCAGGTTTAAGGTATTCTTCCTTCAGCTAAAACATGCATGTGGAACCTAGAGTATGATCAACCATGTGATCGGGAGACGTGTTCAAATATGTCTCAGTTTTCGTACCCTGGTACTCGGGTGCAACATTCCAGACGCTTTACTAACACTCTCCCGACTTGGAGAGTCAGTCCCTTTAACCTCCTGTTTGGCCCAGTTTGCAATTTCTGCGGAAGATGAACAGGAATAGCGAGAACCAATGAGAGACTAGCTGGAGGTGTCTGGACGGGCAAATTTAACTCTCATTTCCCACCAGGAAGAGGAATTAACCAAAGGCTCAGCGTGCCGTGCCAGAACCAGATTAGGGCCTGAAGCCATCCTGCGGTGTTGCGGCCAGCTCACAAGAAAGCGAGTTTAAGAAAGGAGCTCAGGGGCACTGTAATTCACAAACCTGCAGAGTTATAAATGACAGCTATCGTCCAAAAATAGACTGAAGCAAGGCTGCCAAGAGGACTTGAAAGCGGGGCAGAATTGCAGGAAACCGATTGCAGGAGGTAGACTGGAATTGCATTGAAAGCATAGGAAAAGAGGCAGAACGTCCACAATGATGCACTTGGCCAAAAAGGGCGTATGCGTTTTTTCCTGAATATATTCAGGAAAAAACGCATACGCCCTTTTTGGCCAACCAAGCAAGCTTGCAAAGGAAATCTGCACTACAATGAAGTCTCACTTCCCCCCGGTCAAAAGGGCCATCTGAAAAAAGTGTAAAATCCAGAAAGGCAGGACAGGCCATGGAGAACTGGGAGCCTTGATATGCTGATGGGCGGGATGTAAATTGCCAACAGACACTCGGGAGAAGTGTATGGTGTTTCCTGAAACATCTAAAAAACAATGCAACAGAGCCTAGGACACTGCCACTTATGGTCCTATAGTTTAGGGAAATTAAAATCAAAAAGACACAGCCACCCCAAAGTTTGGGACGCCTCTGTTTACAAGAACCTCGTTTACAGTACAAGTTCAACATTGTAGAAAGTGAAAAATGGATAAAGAAGTTGTGGTATTTACTTACAAAGCAATATCACTCAGCAATGAAATCTGTGTCATCAGGCCCTTAGCAGCACAATGAGTGGATTCAGGTATGATGATTCTAACTGAAATAAGTCACACAGAAAAAGAAACATCATAAGATATCACTAATACACGGAATGGAAACTTGGCTACACAGGAACTGAATTACAGAACAGAACAGGGTCTCAAATTTAGAAAACCAACTTATTCTTGCTTAAAGGTAAAGGTGAGGTGGGGTGCTGCATAAAACCAGAGATTGAAATGAGCACAGATAAAGTTCCTTAAGTCAAATATGGAATAGACAAGAGCTACTCCTTGCTCAACGAAATGGACTCAACACCGCATATTAAACGCCTAAGAATGTACCTGACTAGTAAGTATCTTAAAACCTATGGATTTCTATGTCTCCGAAAGAGAATCAAGCATGTGTATAGGGGCATAAACGCAGCAGTGATAGGATTGGACAGGTTCGGTGAGCAAATGAAGACCCTTTGAAGTCATATTGCATGGTACCCATTCCACGGGTTTCAACTACCCAGGTTTAAGGTATTCTTCCTTCAGCTAAAACATGCATGTGGAACCTAGAGTATGATCAACCATGTGATCGGGAGACGTGTTCAAATATGTCTCAGTTTTCGTACCCTGGTACTCGGGTGCAACATTCCAGACGCTTTACTAACACTCTCCCGACTTGGAGAGTCAGTCCCTTTAACCTCCTGTTTGGCCCAGTTTGCAATTTCTGCGGAAGATGAACAGGAATAGCGAGAACCAATGAGAGACTAGCTGGAGGTGTCTGGACGGGCAAATTTAACTCTCATTTCCCACCAGGAAGAGGAATTAACCAAAGGCTCAGCGTGCCGTGCCAGAACCAGATTAGGGCCTGAAGCCATCCTGCGGTGTTGCGGCCAGCTCAAAAGAAAGCGAGTTGAAGAAAGGAGCTCAGGGGCACTGTAATTCACAAACCTGCAGAGTTATAAATGACAGCTATCGTCCAAAAATAGACTGAAGTAAGGCTGCCAAGAGGACTTGAAAGCAGGGCAGAATTGCAGGAAACCGATTTCAGGAGGTAGACTGGAATTGCATTGAAAGCATAGGAAAAGAGGCAGAACGTCCACAATGATGCACTTGGCCAAAAAGGGCGTATGCGTTTTTTCCTGAATATATTCAGGAAAAAACGCATACGCCCTTTTTGGCCAACCAAGCAAGCTTGCAAAGGAAATCTGCACTACAATGAAGTCTCACTTCCCCCCGGTCAAAAGGGCCATCTGAAAAAAGTGTAAAATCCAGAAAGGCAGGACAGGCCATGGAGAACTGGGAGCCTTGTTATTCTGAAGGGCGGGATGTAAATTGCCAACAGACACTCGGGAGAAGTGTATGGTGTTTCCTGAAACATCTAAAAAACAATGCAACAGAGCCTAGGACACTGCCACGTATGGTCCTATAGCTTAGGGAAATTAAAATCGAAAAGACACAGCCACCCCAAAGTTTGGGACGCCTCTGTTTACAAGAACCTCGTTTACAGTACAAGTTCAACATCGCAGAAAGTGAAAAATGGATAAAGAAGTTGTGGTATTTACTTACAAAGCAATATCACTCAGCAATGAAATCTGTGTCATCAGGCCCTTAGCAGCACAATGAGTGGATTCAGGTATGATGATTCTAACTGAAATAAGTCACACAGAAAAAGAAACATCATAAGATATCAGTAATACATGGAATGTAAACTTGGCTACACAGGAACTGAATTACAGAACAGAACAGGGTCTCAAACTTAGAAAACCAACTTATGCTTGCTTAAGGGTAAAGGTGAGTTGGGGTGCTGCATAAAACCAGAGATTGAAATGAGCACAGATAAAGTTCCTTAAGCCAAATATGGAATAGACAAGAGCTACTCCTTGCTCAACGAAATGGACTCAACACCCCATATTAAACGCCTAAGAATGTACCTGACTTGTAAGTATCTTAAAACCTATGGATTGCTATGTCTCCGAAAGAGAATCAAGCATGTGTACAGGGGCATAAACGCAGCAGTGATAGGATTGGAGAGGTTTGGTGAGCAAATGAAGACCCTTTGAAGTCATATTGCATGGTACCCATTCCACGGGTTTCAACTACCCAGGTTTAAGGTATTCTTCCTTCAGCTAAAACATGCATGTGGAACCTAGAGTATGATCAACCATGTGATCGGGAGACGTGTTCAAATATGTCTCAGTTTTCGTACTCTGGTACTCGGGTGTAACATTCCAGACGCTTTACTAACACTCTCCCGACTTGGAGAGTCAGTCCCTTTAACCTCCTGTTTGGCCCAGTTTGCAATTTCTGCGGAAGATGAACAGGAATAGTGAGAACAAATGAGAGACTAGCTGGAGGTGTCTGGACGGGCAAATTTAACTCTCATTTCCCACCAGGAAGAGGAATTAACCAAAGGCTCAGCGTGCCGTGCCGGAACCAGATTAGGACCTGAAGCCATCCTGCGGTGTTGCGGCCAGCTCAAAAGAAAGCGAGTTGAAGAAAGGAGCTCAGGGGCACTGTAATTCACAAACCTGCAGAGTTATAAATGACAGCTATCGTCCAAAAATAGACTGAAGTAAGGCTGCCAAGAGGACTTGAAAGCGGGGCAGAATTGCAGGAAACCGATTTCAGGAGGTAGACTGGAATTGCATTGAAAGCATAGGAAAAGAGGCAGAACGTCCACAATGATGCACTTGGCCAAAAAGGGCGTATGCGTTTTTTCCTGAATATATTCAGGAAAAAACGCATACGCCCTTTTTGGCCAACCAAGCAAGCTTGCAAAGGAAATCTGCACTACAATGAAGTCTCACTTCCCCCCGGTCAAAAGGGCCATCTGAAAAAAGTGTAAAATCCAGAAAGGCAGGACAGGCAATGGAGAACTGGGAGCCTTGTTATGCTGATGGGCGGGATGTAAATTGCCAACAGACACTGGGGAGAAGTGTATGGTGTTTCCTGAAACATCTAAAAAACAAAGCAACAGAGCCTAGGGCACTTCCACTTATGGTCCTATAGCTTAGGGAAATTAAAATAAAAAAGACACAGCCACCCAAAAGTTTGGGACGCCTCTGTTTACAAGAACCTCGTTTACAGTACAAGTTCAACATCGCAGAAATTGAAAAATGGATAAAGAAGTTGTGGTATTTACTTACAAAGCAATATCACTCAGGAATGAATCTGTGTCATCAGGCCCTTAGCAGCACAATGAGTGGATTCAGGTATGATGATTCTAACTGAAATAAGTCACACAGAAAAAGAAACATCATAAGATATCAGTAATACACGGAATGTAAACTTGGCTACACAGGAACTGAATTACAGAACAGAACAGGGTCTCAAATTTAGAAAACCAACTTATGCTTGCTTAAGGGTAAAGGTGAGTTGCGGTGCTGCATAAAACCAGAGATTGAAATGAGCACAGATAAAGTTCCTTAAGCCAAATATGGAATAGACAAGAGCTACTCCTTGCTCAACGAAATGGACTCAACACCGCATATTAAACGCCTAAGAATGTACCTGACTAGTAAGTATCTTAAAACCTATGGATTGCTATGTCTCCGAAAGAGAATCAAGCATGTGTACAGGGGCATAAACGCAGCAGTGATAGGATTGGAGAGGTTCGGTGAGCAAATGTAGAACCTTTGAAGTCATATTGCATGGTACCCATTCCACGGGTTTCAACTACCCAGGTTTTAGGTATTCTTCCTTCAGCTAAAACATGCATGTGGAACCCAAGTATGATCAACCATGTGAACGGGAGACGTGTTCAAATATGTCTCAGTTTTCCTCCCCTGGTACTCGGGTGCAACATTCCTGACGCTTTACTAACACTCTCCCCACTTGGAGAGTCAGCGCCTTTAACCTCCTGTTTGGCCCAGTTTGCAATTTCTGCGGAAGATGAACAGGAATAGCGAGAACCAATGAGAGACTAGCTGGAGGTGTCTGGACGGGCAAATTTAACTCTCATTTCCCACCAGGAAGAGGAAATAACCAAAGGCTCAGCGTGCCGTGCCGGATCCAGATTAGGGCCTGAAGCCATCCTGCGGTGTTGCGGCCAGGTCACAAGAAAGCGAGTAGAAGAAAGCAGCTCAGGGGCACTGTAATTCACAAACCTGCAGAGTTATAAATGACAGCTATCGTCCAAAAATAGACTGAAGTAAGGCTGCCAAGAGGACTTGAAAGCGGGGCAGAATTGCAGGAAACCGATTTCAGGAGGTAGACTGGAATTGCATTGAAAGCATAGGAAAAGAGGCAGAACGTCCACAATGATGCACTTGGCCAAAAAGGGCGTATGCGTTTTTTCCTGAATATATTCAGGAAAAAACGCATACGCCCTTTTTGGCCAACCAAGCAAGCTTGCAAAGGAAATCTGCACTACAATGAAGTCTCACTTCCCCCCGGTCAAAAGGGCCATCTGAAAAAAGGGTAAAATCCAGAAAGGCAGGACAGGCCATGGAGAACTGGGAGCCTTGTTATGCTGAAGGGCGGGATGTAAATTGCCAACAACCACTCGGGAGAAGTGTATGGTGTTTCCTGAAACATCTAAAAAACAAAGCAACAGAACCTAGGGCACTTCCACTTATGGTCCTATAGCTTAGGGAAATTAAAATCAAAAAGACACAGCCACCCCAAAGTTTGGAACGGCTCTGTTTACAAGAACCTCGTTTACAGTACAAGTTCAACATCGCAGAAAGTGAAAAATGGGTAAAGAAGTTGTGGTATTTACTTACAAAACAATATCACTCAGCAATGAAATCTGTGTCATCAGGCCCTTAGCAGCACAATGAGTGGATTCAGGTATGATGATTCTAACTGAAATGAGTCACACAGAAAAAGAAACATCATAAGATATCAGTAATACACGGAATGTAAACTTGGCTACACAGGAACTGAATTACAGAACAGAACAGTGTCTCAAATTTAGAAAAGCAACTTATGCTTGCTTAAGGTGAAAGGTGAGTTGGGGTGCTGCATAAAACCAGAGATTGAAATGAGCACAGATAAAGTTCCTTAAGCCAAATATGGAATAGACAAGAGCTACTCCTTGCTCAACGAAATGGACTCAACACCCCATATTAAACGCCTAAGAATGTACCTGACTAGTAAGTATCTTAAAACCTATGGATTGCTATGTCTCCGAAAGAGAATCAAGCATGTGTACAGGGGCATAAACGCAGCAGTGATAGGATTGGAGAGGTTCGTGAGCAAATGAAGACCCTTTGAAGTCATATTGCATGGTACCCATTCCACGGGTTTCAACTACCCAGGTTTAAGGTATTCTTCCTTCAGCTAAAACATGCATGTGGAACCTAGAGTATGATCAACCATGTGATCGGGAGACGTGTTCAAATATGTCCCAGTTTTCGTACCCTGGTACTCGGGTGCAACATTCCAGACGCTTTACTAACACTCTCCCGACTTGGAGAGTCAGTCCCTTTAACCTCCTGTTTGGCCCAGTTTGCAATTTCTGCGGAAGATGAACAGGAATAGAGAGAACCAATGAGAGTCTAGCTGGAGGTGTCTGGATGGGCAAATTTAACTCTCATTTCCCACCAGGAAGAGGAATTAACCAAAGGCTCAGCATGCCGTGCCAGAACCAGATTAGGGCCTGAAGACATCCTGCGGTGTTGCGGCCAGGTCACAAGAAAGCGAGTTGAAGAAAGCAGCTCAGGGGCACTGTAATTCACAAACCTGCAGAGTTATAAATGACAGCTATCGTCCAAAAATAGACTGAAGTAAGGCTGCCAAGAGGACTTGAAAGCGGGGCAGAATTGCAGGAAACCGATTTCAGGAGGTAGACTGGAATTGCATTGAAAGCACAGGAAAAGAGGCAGAAGGTCCACAATGATGCACTTGGCCAAAAAGGGCGTATGCGTTTTTTCCTGAATATATTCAGGAAAAAACGCATACGCCCTTTTTGGCCAACCAAGCAAGCTTGCAAAGGAAATCTGCACTACAATGAAGTCTCACTTCCCCCCGGTCAAAAGGGCCATCTGAAAAAAGGGTAAAATCCAGAAAGGCAGGACAGGCCATGGAGAACTGGGAGAATTGTTATGCTGATGGGCGGGATGTAAATTGCCAACAGACACTCGGGAGAAGTGTATGGTGTTTCCTGAAACATCTAAAAAACAAAGCAACAGAACCTAGGGCACTTCCACTTATGGTCCTATAGCTTAGGGAAATTAAAATCAAAAAGACACAGCCACCCCAAAGTTTGGGACGCCTCTGTTTACAAGAACCTCGTTTACCGTACAAGTTCAATATCACAGAAAGTGAAAAATGCATAAAGAACTTGTGGTACTTACGTACAATGCAGTATCACTCAGCAATGAAATCTATGTCATCAGGCCCGTAGCAGCATAATGAGTAGATTCAGGTACGATGATTCTAACTGAAATAATTCACACAGAAAAAGAAACATCATAAGATATCACTAATACATGGAATGTAAACTTGGCTACACAGGAACTGCATTCCAAAACAGAACAGGGTCTCAAATTTAGAAAACCAACTTATGCTTGCTTAAGGGGAAAGGTGAGTTGGGGTGCTGCATAAAACCAGAGATTGAAATGAGCACAAATAAAGTTCCTTAAGCCAAATATGGAATAGACAAGAGCTACTCCTTGCTCAACGAAATGGACTCAACACCGCATATTAAACGCCTAAGAATGTACCTGACTAGTAAGTATCTTAAAACCTAGGGATTGCTATGTCTCCGAAAGAGAATCAAGCATGTGTACAGGGGCATAAACGCAGCAGTGATAGGATTGGAGAGGTTCGGTGAGCAAATGAAGACCCTTTGAAGTCATATTGCATGGTACCCATTCCACGGGTTTCAACTACCCAGGTTTTAGGTATTCTTCCTTCAGCTAAAACATGCATGTGGAACCCAAGTATGATCAACCATGTGAACGGGAGACGTGTTCAAATATGTCTCAGTTTTCCTCCCCTGGTACTCGGGTGCAACATTCCAGACGCTTTACTAACACTCTCCCCACTTGGAGAGTCAGCGCCTTTAACCTCCTGTTTGGCCCAGTTTGCAATTTCTGCGGAAGATGAACAGGAATAGCGAGAACCAATGAGAGACTAGCTGGAGGTGTCTGGACGGGCAAATTTAACTCTCATTTCCCACCAGGAAGAGGAAATAACCAAAGGCTCAGCGTGCCGTGCCGGATCCAGATTAGGGCCTGAAGCCATCCTGCGGTGTTGCGGCCAGGTCACAAGAAAGCGAGTTGAAGAAAGGAGCTCAGGGGCACTGTAATTCACAAACCTGCAGAGTTATAAATGACAGCTATCGTCCAAAAATAGACTGAAGTAAGGCTGCCAAGAGGACTTGAAAGCGGGGCAGAATTGCAGGAAACCGATTTCAGGAGGTAGACTGGAATTGCATTGAAAGCATAGGAAAAGAGGCAGAACGTCCACAATGATGCACTTGGCCAAAAAGGGCGTATGCGTTTTTTCCTGAATATATTCAGGAAAAAACGCATACGCCCTTTTTGGCCAACCAAGCAAGCTTGCAAAGGAAATCTGCACTACAATGAAGTCTCACTTCCCCCCGGTCAAAAGGGCCATCTGAAAAAAGGGTAAAATCCAGAAAGGCAGGACAGGCCATGGAGAACTGGGAGCCTTGTTATGCTGAAGGGCGGGATGTAAATTGCCAACAACCACTCGGGAGAAGTGTATGGTGTTTCCTGAAACATCTAAAAAACAAATCAACAGAACCTAGGGCACTTCCACTTATGGTCCTATAGCTTAGGGAAATTAAAATCAAAAAGACACAGCCACCCCAAAGTTTGGAACGGCTCTGTTTACAAGAACCTCGTTTACAGTACAAGTTCAACATCGCAGAAAGTGAAAAATGGGTAAAGTTGTTGTGGTATTTACTTACAAAACAATATCTCTCAGCAATGAAATCTGTGTCATCAGGCCCTTAGAAGCACAATGAGTGGATTCAGGTATGATGATTCTAACTGAAATAAGTCACACAGAAAAAGAAACATCATAAGATATCAGTAATACACGGAATGTAAACTTGGCTACACAGGAACTGAATTACAGAACAGAACAGTGTCTCAAATTTAGAAAACCAACTTATGCTTGCTTAAGGGGAAAGGTGAGTTGGGGTGCTGCATAAAACCAGAGATTGAAATGAGCACAGATAAAGTTCCTTAAGCCAAATATGGAATAGACAAGAGCTACTCCTTGCTCAACGAAATGGACTCAACACCCCATATTAAACGCCTAAGAATGTACCTGACTAGTAAGTATCTTAAAACCTATGGATTGCTATGTCTCCGAAAGAGAATCAAGCATGTGTACAGGGGCATAAACGCAGCAGTGATAGGATTGGAGATGTTCAGTGAGCAAATGAAGACCCTTTGAAGTCATATTGCATGGTACCCATTCCACGGGTTTCAACTACCCAGGTTTAAGGTATTCTTCCTTCAGCTAAAACATGCATGTGGAACCTAGAGTATGATCAACCATGTGATCGGGAGACGTGTTCAAATATGTCTCAGTTTTCGTACCCTGGTACTCGGGTGCAACATTCCAGACGCTTTACTAACACTCTCCCGAATTGGAGAGTCAGTCCCTTTAACCTCCTGTTTGGCCCAGTTTGCAATTTCTGTGGAAGATGAACAGGAATAGCGAGAACCAATGAGAGACTAGCTGGAGGTGTCTGGATGGGCAAATTTAACTCTCATTTCCCACCAGGAAGAGGAATTAACCAAAGGCTCAGCGTGCCGTGCCGGATCCAGATTAGGGCCTGAAGCCATCCTGCGGTGTTGCGGCCAGCTCAAAAGAAAGCGAGTTGAAGAAAGGAGCTCAGGGGCACTGTAATTCACAAACCTGCAGAGTTATAAATGACAGCTATCGTCCAAAAATAGACTGAAGTAAGGCTGCCAAGAGGACTTGAAAGCGGGGCAGAATTGCAGGAAACCGATTTCAGGAGGTAGACTGGAATTGCATTGAAAGCATAGGAAAAGAGGCAGAACGTCCACAATGATGCACTTGGCCAAAAAGGGCGTATGCGTTTTTTCCTGAATATATTCAGGAAAAAACACATACGCCCTTTTTGGCCAACCAAGCAAACATGCAAAGGAAATCTGCACTACAATGAAGTCTCACTTCCCCCTGGTCAAAAGGGCCATCTGAAAAAAGTGTAAAATCCAGAAAGGCAGGACAGGCCATGGAGAACTGGGAGCCTTGTTATGCTGATGGGCGGGATGTAAATTGCCAACAGACACTCGGGAGAAGTGTATGGTGTTTCCTGAAACATCTAAAAAACAAAGCAACAGAGCCTAGGGCACTTCCACTTATGGTCCTATAGCTTAGGGAAATTAAAATCAAAAAGACACAGCCACCCCAAAGTTTGGGACGCCTCTGTTTACAAGAACCTCGTTTACCGTACAAGTTCAATATCACAGAAAGTGAAAAATGCATAAAGAACTTGTGGTACTTACGTACAATGCAGTATCACTCAGCAATGAAATCTATGTCATCAGGCCCGTAGCAGCATAATGAGTAGATTCAGGTACGATGATTCTAACTGAAATAAGTCACACAGAAAAAGAAACATCATAAGATATCACTAATACACGGAATGTAAACTTGGCTACACAGGAACTGCATTCCAAAACAGAACAGGGTCTCAAATTTAGAAAACCAACTTATGCTTGCTTAAGGGGAAAGGTGAGTTGGGGTGCTGCATAAAACCAGAGATTGAAATGAGCACAGATAAAGTTCCTTAAGCCAAATATGGAATAGACAAGAGCTACTCCTTGCTCAACGAAATGGACTAAACACCGCATATTAAACGCCTAAGAATGTACCTGACTAGTAAGTATCTTAAAACCTATGGATTGCTATGTCTCCGAAAGAGAATCAAGCATGTGTACAGGGGCATAAACGCAGCAGTGATAGGATTGGAGAGGTTCGGTGAGCAAATGAAGACCCTTTGAAGTCATATTGCATGGTACCCATTCCACGGGTTTCAACTACCCAGGTTTTAGGTATTCTTCCTTCAGCTAAAACATGCATGTGGAACCTAGAGTATGATCAACCATGTGATCGGGAGACGTGTTCAAATATGTCTCAGTTTTCGTACCCTGGTACTCGGGTGCAACATTCCAGACGCTTTACTAACACTCTCCCGACTTGGAGAGTCAGTCCCTTTAACCTCCTGTTTGGCCCAGTTTGCAATTTCTGTGGAAGATGAACAGGAATAGCGAGAACCAATGAGAGACTAGCTGGAGGTGTCTGGATTGGCAAATTTAACTCTCATTTCCCACCAGGAAGAGGAATTAACCAAAGGCTCAGCGTGCCGGGCCGGAAGCAGATTAGGGCCTGAAGCCATCCTGCGGTGTTGCGGCCAGCTCAAAAGAAAGCGAGTTGAAGAAAGGAGCTCAGGGGCACTGTAATTCACAAACCTGCAGAGTTATAAATGACAGCTATCGTCCAAAAATAGACTGAAGTAAGGCTGCCAAGAGGACTTGAAAGCGGGGCAGAATTGCAGGAAACCGATTTCAGGAGGTAGACTGGAATTGCATTGAAAGCATAGGAAAAGAGGCAGAACGTCCACAATGATGCACTTGGCCAAAAAGGGCGTATGCGTTTTTTCCTGAATATATTCAGGAAAAAACGCATACGCCCTTTTTGGCCAACCAAGCAAGCTTGCAAAGGAAATCTGCACTACAATGAAGTCTCACTTCCCCCCGGTCAAAAGGGCCATCTGAAAAAAGGGTAAAATCCAGAAAGGCAGGACAGGCCATGGAGAACTGGGAGCCTTGTTATGCTGAAGGGCGGGATGTAAATTGCCAACAACCACTCGGGAGAAGTGTATGGTGTTTCCTGAAACATCTAAAAAACAAAGCAACAGAACCTAGGGCACTTCCACTTATGGTCCTATAGCTTAGGGAAATTAAAATCAAAAAGACACAGCCACCCCAAAGTTTGGAACGGCTCTGTTTACAAGAACCTCGTTTACAGTACAAGTTCAACATCGCAGAAAGTGAAAAATGGGTAAAGAAGTTGTGGTATTTACTTACAAAACAATATCACTCAGCAATGAAATCTGTGTCATCAGGCCCTTAGCAGCACAATGAGTGGATTCAGGTATGATGATTCTAACTGAAATAAGTCACACAGAAAAAGAAACATCATAAGATATCAGTAATACACGGAATGTAAACTTGGCTACACAGGAACTGAATTACAGAACAGAACAGTGTCTCAAATTTAGAAAACCAACTTATGCTTGCTTAAGGGGAAAGGTGAGTTGGGGTGCTGCATAAAAGCAGAGATTGAAATGAGCACAGATAAAGTTCCTTAAGCCAAATATGGAATAGACAAGAGCTACTCCTTGCTCAACGAAATGGACTAAACACCGCATATTAAACGCCTAAGAATGTACCTGACTAGTAAGTATCTTAAAACCTATGGATTGCTATGTCTCCGAAAGAGAATCAAGCATGTGTACAGGGGCATAAACGCAGCAGTGATAGGATTGGAGAGGTTCGGTGAGCAAATGAAGACCCTTTGAAGTCATATTGCATGGTACCCATTCCACGGGTTTCAACTACCCAGGTTTTAGGTATTCTTCCTTCAGCTAAAACATGCATGTGGAACCCAAGTATGATCAACCATGTGAACGGGAGACGTGTTCAAATATGTCTCAGTTTTCCTCCCCTGGTACTCGGGTGCAACATTCCAGACGCTTTACTAACACTCTCCCCACTTGGAGAGTCAGCGCCTTTAACCTCCTGTTTGGCCCAGTTTGCAATTTCTGCGGAAGATGAACAGGAATAGCGAGAACCAATGAGAGACTAGCTGGAGGTGTCTGGACGGGCAAATTTAACTCTCATTTCCCACCAGGAAGAGGAAATAACCAAAGGCTCAGCGTGCCGTGCCGGATCCAGATTAGGGCCTGAAGCCATCCTGCGGTGTTGCGGCCAGGTCACAAGAAAGCGAGTTGAAGAAAGGAGCTCAGGGGCACTGTAATTCACAAACCTGCAGAGTTATAAATGACAGCTATCGTCCAAAAATAGACTGAAGTAAGGCTGCCAAGAGGACTTGAAAGCGGGGCAGAATTGCAGGAAACCGATTTCAGGAGGTAGACTGGAATTGCATTGAAAGCATAGGAAAAGAGGCAGAACGTCCACAATGATGCACTTGGCCAAAAAGGGCGTATGCGTTTTTTCCTGAATATATTCAGGAAAAAACGCATACGCCCTTTTTGGCCAACCAAGCAAGCTTGCAAAGGAAATCTGCACTACAATGAAGTCTCACTTCCCCACGGTCAAAAGGGCCATCTGAAAAAAGGGTAAAATCCAGAAAGGCAGGACAGGCCATGGAGAACTGGGAGCCTTGTTATGCTGAAGGGCGGGATGTAAATTGCCAACAACCACTCGGGAGAAGTGTATGGTGTTTCCTGAAACATCTAAAAAACAAATCAACAGAACCTAGGGCACTTCCACTTATGGTCATATAGCTTAGGGAAATTAAAATCAAAAAGACACAGCCACCCCAAAGTTTGGAACGGCTCTGTTTACAAGAACCTCGTTTACAGTACAAGTTCAACATCGCAGAAAGTGAAAAATGGGTAAAGAAGTTGTGGTATTTACTTACAAAACAATATCACTCAGCAATGAAATCTGTGTCATCAGGCCCTTAGCAGCACAATGAGTGGATTCAGGTATGATGATTCTAACTGAAATAAGTCACACAGAAAAAGAAACATCATAAGATATCAGTAATACACGGAATGTAAACTTGGCTACACAGGAACTGAATTACAGAACAGAACAGTGTCTCAAATTTAGAAAACCAACTTATGCTTGCTTAAGGGGAAAGGTGAGTTGGGGTGCTGCATAAAACCAGAGATTGAAATGAGCACAGATAAAGTTCCTTAAGCCAAATATGGAATAGACAAGAGCTACTCCTTGCTCAATGAAATGGACTCAACACCGCATATTAAACGCCTAAGAATGTACCTGACTAGTAAGTATCTTAAAACCTATGGATTGCTATGTCTCCGAAAGAGAATCAAGCATGTGTACAGGGGCATAAACGCAGCAGTGATAGGATTGGAGAGGTTCGTGAGCAAATGAAGACCCTTTGAAGTCATATTGCATGGTACCCATTCCACGGGTTTCAACTACCCAGGTTTTAGGTATTCTTCCTTCAGCTAAAACATGCATGTGGAACCTAGAGTATGATCAACCATGTGATCGGGAGACGTGTTCAAATATGTCCCAGTTTTCGTACGTGGTACTCAGGTGCAACATTCCAGACGCTTTACTAACACTCTCCCCACTTGGAGAGTCAGCGCCTTTAACCTCCTGTTTGGCCCAGTTTGCAATTTCTGCGGAAGATGAACAGGAATAGCGAGAACCAATGAGAGACTAGCTGGAGGTGTCTGGACGGGCAAATTTAACTCTCATTTCCCACCAGGAAGAGGAAATAACCAAAGGCTCAGCGTGCCGTGCCGGATCCAGATTAGGGCCTGAAGCTATCCTGCGGTGTTGCGGCCAGCTCAAAAGAAAGCGAGTTGAAGAAAGGAGCTCAGGGGCACTGTAATTCACAAACCTGCAGAGTTATAAATGACAGCTATCGTCCAAAAATAGACTGAAGTAAGGCTGCCAAGAGGACTTGAAAGCGGGGCAGAATTGCAGGAAACCGATTTCAGGAGGTAGACTGGAATTGCATTGAAAGCATAGGAAGAGAGGCAGAACGTCCACAATGATGCACTTGGCCAAAAAGGGCGTATGCGTTTTTTCCTGAATATATTCAGGAAAAAACGCATACGCCCTTTTTGGCCAACCAAGCAAGCTTGCAAAGGAAATCTGCACTACAATGAAGTCTCACTTCCCCCCGGTCAAAAGGGCCATCTGAAAAAAGTGTAAAATCCAGAAAGGCAGGACAGGCCATGGAGAACTGGGAGCCTTGTTATGCTGATGGGCGGGATGTAAATTGCCAACAGACACTCGGGAGAAGTGTATGGTGTTTCCTGAAACATCTAAAAAACAAAGCAACAGAGCCTAGGGCACTTCCACTTATGGTCCTATAGCTTAGGGAAATTAAAATCAAAAAGACACAGCCACCCCAAAGTTTGGGACGGCTCTGTTTACAAGAACCTCGTTTACCGTACAAGTTCAATATCACAGAAAGTGAAAAATGCATAAAGAACTTGTGGTACTTACGTACAATGCAGTATCACTCAGCAATGAAATCTATGTCATCAGGCCCGTAGCAGCATAATGAGTAGATTCAGGTACGATGATTCTAACTGAAATAAGTCACACAGAAAAAGAAACATCATAAGATATCACTAATACACGGAATGTAAACTTGGCTACACAGGAACTGCATTCCAAAACAGAACAGGGTCTCAAATTTAGAAAACCAACTTATGCTTGCTTAAGGGGAAAGGTGAGTTGGGGTGCTGCATAAAACCAGAGATTGAAATGAGCACAGATAAAGTTCCTTAAGCCAAATATGGAATAGACAAGAGCTACTCCTTGCTCAACGAAATGGACTAAACACCGCATATTAAACGCCTAAGAATGTACCTGACTAGTAAGTATCTTAAAACCTATGGATTGCTATGTCTCCGAAAGAGAATCAAGCATGTGTACAGGGGCATAAACGCAGCAGTGATAGGATTGGAGAGGTTCGGTGAGCAAATGAAGACCCTTTGAAGTCATATTGCATGGTACCCATTCCACGGGTTTCAACTACCCAGGTTTTAGGTATTCTTCCTTCAGCTAAAACATGCATGTGGAACCCAAGTATGATCAACCATGTGAACGGCAGACGTGTTCAAATATGTCTCAGTTTTCCTCCCCTGGTACTCGGGTGCAACATTCCAGACGCTTTACTAACACTCTCCCCACTTGGAGAGTCAGCGCCTTTAACCTCCTGTTTGGCCCAGTTTGCAATTTCTGCGGAAGATGAACAGGAATAGCGAGAACCAATGAGAGACTAGCTGGAGGTGTCTGGACGGGCAAATTTAACTCTCATTTCCCACCAGGAAGAGGAAATAACCAAAGGCTCAGCGTGCCGTGCCGGATCCAGATTAGGGCCTGAAGCCATCCTGCGGTGTTGCGGCCAGGTCACAAGAAAGCGAGTTGAAGAAAGGAGCTCAGGGGCACTGTAATTCACAAACCTGCAGAGTTATAAATGACAGCTATCGTCCAAAAATAGACTGAAGTAAGGCTGCCAAGAGGACTTGAAAGCGGGGCAGAATTGCAGGAAACCGATTTCAGGAGGTAGACTGGAATTGCATTGAAAGCATAGGAAAAGAGGCAGAACGTCCACAATGATGCACTTGGCCAAAAAGGGCGTATGCGTTTTTTCCTGAATATATTCAGGAAAAAACGCATACGCCCTTTTTGGCCAACCAAGCAAGCTTGCAAAGGAAATCTGCACTACATTGAAGTCTCACTTCCCCCCGGTCAAAAGGGCCATCTGAAAAAAGGGTAAAATCCAGAAAGGCAGGACAGGCCATGGAGAACTGGGAGCCTTGTTATGCTGAAGGGCGGGATGTAAATTGCCAACAACCACTCGGGAGAAGTGTATGGTGTTTCCTGAAACATCTAAAAAACAAAGCAACAGAACCTAGGGCACTTCCACTTATGGTCCTATAGCTTAGGGAAATTAAAATCAAAAAGACACAGCCACCCCAAAGTTTGGAACGGCTCTGTTTACAAGAACCTCGTTTACAGTACAAGTTCAACATCGCAGAAAGTGAAAAATGGGTAAAGAAGTTGTGGTATTTACTTACAAAACAATATCACTCAGCAATGAAATCTGTGTCATCAGGCCCTTAGCAGCACAATGAGTGGACTCAGGTATGATGATTCTAACTGAAATAAGTCACACAGAAAAAGAAACATCATAAGATATCAGTAATACACGGAATGTAAACTTGGCTACACAGGAACTGAATTACAGAACAGAACAGTGTCTCAAATTTAGAAAACCAACTTATGCTTGCTTAAGGGGAAAGGTGAGTTGGGGTGCTGCATAAAACCAGAGATTGAAATGAGCACAGATAAAGTTCCTTAAGCCAAATATGGAATAGACAAGAGCTACTCCTTGCTCAACGAAATGGACTCAACACCCCATATTAAACGCCTAAGAATGTACCTGACTAGTAAGTATCTTAAAACCTATGGATTGCTATGTCTCCGAAAGAGAATCAAGCATGTGTACAGGGGCATAAACGCAGCAGTGATAGGATTGGAGATGTTCGGTGAGCAAATGAAGACCCTTTGAAGTCATATTGCATGGTACCCATTCCACGGGTTTCAACTACCAAGGTTTTAGGTATTCTTCCTTCAGCTAAAACATGCATGTGGAACCCAGAGTATGATCAACCATGTGATCGGGAGACGTGTTCAAATATGTCTCAGTTTTCGTACCCTAGTACTCGGGTGCAACATTCCAGACGCTTTACTAACACTCTCCCGACTTGGAGAGTCAGTCCCTTTAACCTCCTGTTTGGCCCAGTTTGCAATTTCTGTGGAAGATGAACAGGAATAGCGAGAACCAATGAGAGACTAGCTGGAGGTGTCTGGATTGGCAAATTTAACTCTCATTTCCCACCAGGAAGAGGAATTAACCAAAGGCTGAGCGTGCCGGGCCGGAACCAGATTAGGGCCTGAAGCCATCCTGCGGTGTTGTGGCCAGCTCAAAAGAAAGCGAGTTGAAGAAAGGAGCTCAGGGGCACTGTAATTCACAAACCTGCAGAGTTATAAATGACAGCTATCGTCCAAAAATAGACTGAAGTAAGGCTGCCAAGAGGACTTGAAAGCGGGGCAGAATTGCAGGAAACCGATTTCAGGAGGTAGACTGGAATTGCATTGAAAGCATAGGAAAAGAGGCAGAACGTCCACAATGATGCACTTGGCCAAAAAGGGCGTATGCGTTTTTTCCTGAATATATTCAGGAAAAAACGCATACGCCCTTTTTGGCCAACCAAGCAAGCTTGCAAAGGAAATCTGCACTACAATGAAGTCTCACTTCCCCCCGGTCAAAAGGGCCATCTGAAAAAAGGGTAAAATCCAGAAAGGCAGGACAGGCCATGGAGAACTGGGAGCCTTGTTATGCTGAAGGGCGGGATGTAAATTGCCAACAGACACTCGGGAGAAGTGTATGGTGTTTCCTGAAACATCTAAAAAACAAAGCAACAGAACCTAGGGCACTTCCACTTATGGTCCTATAGCTTAGGGAAATTAAAATCAAAAAGACACAGCCACCCCAAAGTTTGGAACGGCTCTGTTTACAAGAACCTCGTTTACAGTACAAGTTCAACATCGCAGAAAGTGAAAAATGGGTAAAGAAGTTGTGGTATTTACTTACAAAACAATATCACTCAGCAATGAAATCTGTGTCATCAGGCCCTTAGCAGCACAATGAGTGGATTCAGGTATGATGATTCTAACTGAAATAAGTCACACAGAAAAAGAAACATCATAAGATATCAGTAATACACGGAATGTAAACTTGGCTACACAGGAACTGAATTACAGAACAGAACAGTGTCTCAAATTTAGAAAACCAACTTATGCTTGCTTAAGGGGAAAGGTGAGTTGGGGTGCTGCATAAAAGCAGAGATAGAAATGAGCACAGATAAAGTTCCTTAAGCCAAATATGGAATAGACAAGAGCTACTCCTTGCTCAACGAAATGGACTAAACACCGCATATTAAACGCCTAAGAATGTACCTGACTAGTAAGTATCTTAAAACCTATGGATTGCTATGTCTCCGAAAGAGAATCAAGCATGTGTACAGGGGCATAAACGCAGCAGTGATAGGATTGTAGAGGTTCGGTGAGCAAATGAAGACCCTTTGAAGTCATATTGCATGGTACCCATTCCACGGGTTTCAACTACCCAGGTTTTAGGTATTCTTCCTTCAGCTAAAACATGCATGTGGAACCCAAGTATGATCAACCATGTGAACGGGAGACGTGTTCAAATATGTCTCAGTTTTCCTCCCCTGGTACTCGGGTGCAACATTCCAGACGCTTTACTAACACTCTCCCCACTTGGAGAGTCAGCGCCTTTAACCTCCTGTTTGGCCCAGTTTGCAATTTCTGCGGAAGATGAACAGGAATAGCGAGAACCAATGAGAGACTAGCTGGAGGTGTCTGGACGGGCAAATTTAACTCTCATTTCCCACCAGGAAGAGGAAATAACCAAAGGCTCAGCGTGCCGTGCCGGATCCAGATTAGGGCCTGAAGCCATCCTGCGGTGTTGCGGCCAGGTCACAAGAAAGCGAGTTGAAGAAAGGAGCTCAGGGGCACTGTAATTCACAAACCTGCAGAGTTATAAATGACAGCTATCGTCCAAAAATAGACTGAAGTAAGGCTGCCAAGAGGACTTGAAAGCGGGGCAGAATTGCAGGAAACCGATTTCAGGAGGTAGACTGGAATTGCATTGAAAGCATAGGAAAAGAGGCAGAACGTCCACAATGATGCACTTGGCCAAAAAGGGCGTATGCGTTTTTTCCTGAATATATTCAGGAAAAAACGCATACGCCCTTTTTGGCCAACCAAGCAAGCTTGCAAAGGAAATCTGCACTACAATGAAGTCTCACTTCCCCACGGTCAAAAGGGCCATCTGAAAAAAGGGTAAAATCCAGAAAGGCAGGACAGGCCATGGAGAACTGGGAGCCTTGTTATGCTGAAGGGCGGGATGTAAATTGCCAACAACCACTCAGGAGAAGTGTATGGTGTTTCCTGAAACATCTAAAAAACAAATCAACAGAACCTAGGGCACTTCCACTTATGGTCATATAGCTTAGGGAAATTAAAATCAAAAAGACACAGCCACCCCAAAGTTTGGAACGGCTCTGTTTACAAGAACCTCGTTTACAGTACAAGTTCAACATCGCAGAAAGTGAAAAATGGGTAAAGAAGTTGTGGTATTTACTTACAAAACAATATCACTCAGCAATGAAATCTGTGTCATCAGGCCCTTAGCAGCACAATGAGTGGATTCAGGTATGATGATTCTAACTGAAATAAGTCACACAGAAAAAGAAACATCATAAGATATCAGTAATACACGGAATGTAAACTTGGCTACACAGGAACTGAATTACAGAACAGAACAGTGTCTCAAATTTAGAAAACCAACTTATGCTTGCTTAAGGGGAAAGGTGAGTTGGGGTGCTGCATAAAACCAGAGATTGAAATGAGCACAGATAAAGTTCCTTAAGCCAAATATGGAATAGACAAGAGCTACTCCTTGCTCAATGAAATGGACTCAACACCGCATATTAAACGCATAAGAATGTACCTGACTAGTAAGTATCTTAAAACCTATGGATTGCTATGTCTCCGAAAGAGAATCAAGCATGTGTACAGGGGCATAAACGCAGCAGTGATAGGATTGGAGAGGTTCGTGAGCAAATGAAGACCCTTTGAAGTCATATTGCATGGTACCCATTCCACGGGTTTCAACTATCCAGGTTTTAGGTATTCTTCCTTCAGCTACAACATGCATGTGGAACCTAGAGTATGATCAACCATGTGATCGGGAGACGTGTTCAAATATGTCCCAGTTTTCGTACGTGGTACTCAGGTGCAACATTCCAGACGCTTTACTAACACTCTCCCCACTTGGAGAGTCAGCGCCTTTAACCTCCTGTTTGGCCCAGTTTGCAATTTCTGCGGAAGATGAACAGGAATAGCGAGAACCAATGAGAGACTAGCTGGAGGTGTCTGGACGGGCAAATTTAACTCTCATTTCCCACCAGGAAGAGGAAATAACCAAAGGCTCAGCGTGCCGTGCCGGATCCAGATTAGGGCCTGAAGCCATCCTGCGGTGTTGCGGCCAGCTCAAAAGAAAGCGAGTTGAAGAAAGGAGCTCAGGGGCACTGTAATTCACAAACCTGCAGAGTTATAAATGACAGCTATCGTCCAAAAATAGACTGAAGTAAGGCTGCCAAGAGGACTTGAAAGCGGGGCAGAATTGCAGGAAACCGATTTCAGGAGGTAGACTGGAATTGCATTGAAAGCATAGGAAAAGAGGCAGAACGTCCACAATGATGCACTTGGCCAAAAAGGGCGTATGCGTTTTTTCCTGAATATATTCAGGAAAAAACGCATACGCCCTTTTTGGCCAACCAAGCAAGCTTGCAAAGGAAATCTGCACTACAATGAAGTCTCACTTCCCCCCGGTCAAAAGGGCCATCTGAAAAAAGGGTAAAATCCAGAAAGGCAGGACAGGCCATGGAGAACTGGGAGCCTTGTTATGCTGAAGGGCGGGATGTAAATTGCAAACAACCACTCGGGAGAAGTGTATGGTGTTTCCTGAAACATCTAAAAAACAAAGCAACAGAACCTAGGGCACTTCCACTTATGGTCCTATAGCTTAGGGAAATTAAAATCAAAAAGACACAGCCACCCCAAAGTTTGGAACGGCTCTGTTTACAAGAACCTCGTTTACAGTACAAGTTCAACATCGCAGAAAGTGAAAAATGGGTAAAGAAGTTGTGGTATTTACTTACAAAGCAATATCACTCAGCAATGAAATCTGTGTCATCAGGCCCTTAGCAGCACAATGAGTGGATTCAGGTATGATGATTCTAACTGAAATAAGTCACACAGAAAAAGAAACATCATAAGATATCAGTAATACACGGAATGTAAACTTGGCTACACAGGAACTGAATTACAGAACAGAACAGTGTCTCAAATTTAGAAAACCAACTTATGCTTGCTTAAGGGGAAAGGTGAGTTGGGGTGCTGCATAAAAGCAGAGATTGAAATGAGCACAGATAAAGTTCCTTAAGCCAAATATGGAATAGACAAGAGCTACTCCTTGCTCAACGAAATGGACTCAACACCCCATATTAAACGCCTAAGAATGTACCTGACTAGTAAGTATCTTAAAACCTATGGATTGCTATGTCTCCGAAAGAGAATCAAGCATGTGTACAGGGGCATAAACGCAGCAGTGATAGGATTGGAGATGTTCGGTGAGCAAATGAAGACCCTTTGAAGTCATATTGCATGGTACCCATTCCACGGGTTTCAACTACCCAGGTTTTAGGTATTCTTCCTTCAGCTAAAACATGCATGTGGAACCCAGAGTATGATCAACCATGTGATCGGGAGACGTGTTCAAATATGTCTCAGTTTTCGTACCCTGGTACTCGGGTGCAACATTCCAGACGCTTTACTAACACTCTCCCGACTTGGAGAGTCAGTCCCTTTAACCTCCTGTTTGGCCCAGTTTGCAATTTCTGTGGAAGATGAACAGGAATAGCGAGAACCAATGAGAGACTAGCTGGAGGTGTCTGGATTGGCAAATTTAACTCTCATTTCCCACCAGGAAGAGGAATTAACCAAAGGCTCAGCGTGCCGTGCTGGAACCAGATTAGGGCCTGAAGCCATCCTGTGGTGTTGCGGCCAGCTCAAAAGAAAGCGAGTTGAAGAAAGGAGCTCAGGGGCACTGTAATTCACAAACCTGCAGAGTTATAAATGACAGCTATCGTCCAAAAATAGACTGAAGTAAGGCTGCCAAGAGGACTTGAAAGCGGGGCAGAATTGCAGGAAACCGATTTCAGGAGGTAGACTGGAATTGCATTGAAAGCATAGGAAAAGAGGCAGAACGTCCACAATGATGCACTTGGCCAAAAAGGGCGTATGCGTTTTTTCCTGAATATATTCAGGAAAAAACGCATACGCCCTTTTTGGCCAACCAAGCAAGCTTGCAAAGGAAATCTGCACTACAATGAAGTCTCACTTCCCCCCGGTCAAAAGGGCCATCTGAAAAAAGGGTAAAATCCAGAAAGGCAGGACAGGCCATGGAGAACTGGGAGCCTTGTTATGCTGAAGGGCGGGATGTAAATTGCCAACAACCACTCGGGAGAAGTGTATGGTGTTTCCTGAAACATCTAAAAAACAAAGCAACAGAACCTAGGGCACTTCCACTTATGGTCCTATAGCTTAGGGAAATTAAAATCAAAAAGACACAGCCACCCCAAAGTTTGGAACGGCTCTGTTTACAAGAACCTCGTTTACAGTACAAGTTCAACATCGCAGAAAGTGAAAAATGGGTAAAGAAGTTGTGGTATTTACTTACAAAACAATATCACTCAGCAATGAAATCTGTGTCATCAGGCCCTTAGCAGCACAATGAGTGGATTCAGGTATGATGATTCTAACTGAAATAAGTCACACAGAAAAAGAAACATCATAAGATATCAGTAATACACGGAATGTAAACTTGGCTACACAGGAACTGAATTACAGAACAGAACAGTGTCTCAAATTTAGAAAACCAACTTATGCTTGCTTAAGGGGAAAGGTGAGTTGGGGTGCTGCATAAAACCAGAGATTGAAATGAGCACAGATAAAGTTCCTTAAGCCAAATATGGAATAGACAAGAGCTACTCCTTGCTCAACGAAATGGACTCAACACCCCATATTAAACGCCTAAGAATGTACCTGACTAGTAAGTATCTTAAAACCTATGGATTGCTATGTCTCCGAAAGAGAATCAAGCATGTGTACAGGGGCATAAACGCAGCAGTGATAGGATTGGAGATGTTCGGTGAGCAAATGAAGACCCTTTGAAGTCATATTGCATGGTACCCATTCCACGGGTTTCAACTACCCAGGTTTTAGGTATTCTTCCTTCAGCTAAAACATGCATGTGGAACCCAGAGTATGATCAACCATGTGATCGGGAGACGTGTTCAAATATGTCTCAGTTTTCGTACCCTGGTACTCGGGTGCAACATTCCAGACGCTTTACTAACACTCTCCCGACTTGGAGAGTCAGTCCCTTTAACCTCCTGTTTGGCCCAGTTTGCAATTTCTGCGGAAGATGAACAGGAATAGCGAGAACCAATGAGAGACTAGCTGGAGGTGTCTGGATTGGCAAATTTAACTCTCATTTCCCACCAGGAAGAGGAATTAACCAAAGGCTCAGCGTGCCGTGCTGGAACCAGATTAGGGCCTGAAGCCATCCTGTGGTGTTGCGGCCAGCTCAAAAGAAAGCGAGTTGAAGAAAGGAGCTCAGGGGCACTGTAATTCACAAACCTGCAGAGTTATAAATGACAGCTATCGTCCAAAAATAGACTGAAGTAAGGCTGCCAAGAGGACTTGAAAGCGGGGCAGAATTGCAGGAAACCGATTTCAGGAGGTAGACTGGAATTGCATTGAAAGCATAGGAAAAGAGGCAGAACGTCCACAATGATGCACTTGGCCAAAAAGGGCGTATGCGTTTTTTCCTGAATATATTCAGGAAAAAACGCATACGCCCTTTTTGGCCAACCAAGCAAGCTTGCAAAGGAAATCTGCACTACAATGAAGTCTCACTTCCCCCCGGTCAAAAGGGCCATCTGAAAAAAGTGTAAAATCCAGAAAGGCAGGACAGGCCATGGAGAACTGTGAGCCTTGTTATGCTGAAAGGCGGGATGTAAATTGCCAACAACCACTCGGGAGAAGTGTATGGTGTTTCCTGAAACATCTAAAAAACAAAGCAACAGAGCCTAGGGCACTTCCACTTATGGTCCTATAGCTTAGTGAATTTAAAATCAAAAAGACACAGCCACCCCAAAGTTTGGAACGGCTCTGTTTACAAGAACCTCGTTTACAGTACAAGTTCAACATCGCAGAAAGTGAAAAATGGGTAAAGAAGTTGTGGTATTTACTTACAAAGCAATATCACTCAGCAATGAAATCTGTGTCATCAGGCCCTTAGCAGCACAATGAGTGGATTCAGGTATGATGATTCTAACTGAAATAAGTCACACAGAAAAAGAAACATCATAAGATATCAGTAATACACGGAATGTAAACTTGGCTACACAGGAACTGAATTACAGAACAGAACAGGGTCTCAAATTTAGAAAACCAACTTATGCTTGCTTAAGGGGAAAGGTGCGTTGGGGTGCTGCATAAAACCAGAGATTGAAATGAGCACAGATAAAGTTCCTTAAGCCAAATATGGAATAGACAAGAGCTACTCCTTGCTCAACGAAATGGACTCAACACCGCATATTAAACGCCTAAGAATGTACCTGACTAGTAAGTATCTTAAAACCTATGGATTGCTATGTCTCCGAAAGAGAATCAAGCATGTGTACAGGGGCATAAACGCAGCAGTGATAGGATTGGAGAGGTTCGGTGAGCAAATGAAGACCCTTTGAAGTCATATTGCATGGTACCCATTCCACGGGTTTCAACTACCCAGGTTTTAGGTATTCTTCCTTCAGCTAAAACATGCATGTGGAACCCAAGTATGATCAACCATGTGAACGGGAGACGTGTTCAAATATGTCTCAGTTTTCGTACCCTGGTACTCGGGTGCAACATTCCAGACGCTTTACTAACACTCTCCCCACTTGGAGAGTCAGCGCCTTTAACCTCCTGTTTGGCCCAGTTTGCAATTTCTGCGGAAGATGAACAGGAATAGCGAGAACCAATGAGAGACTAGCTGGAGGTGTCTGGACGGGCAAATTTAACTCTCATTTCCGACCAGGAAGAGGAAATAACCAAAGGCTCAGCGTGCCGTGCCGGATCCAGATTAGGGCCTGAAGCCATCCTGCGGTGTTGCGGCCAGGTCACAAGAAAGCGAGTTGAAGAAAGGAGCTCATGGTCACTGTAATTCACAAACCTGCAGAGTTATAAATGACAGCTATCGTCCAAAAATAGACTGAAGTAAGGCTGCCAAGAGGACTTGAAAGCGGGGCAGAATTGCAGGAAACCGATTTCAGGAGGTAGACTGGAATTGCATTGAAAGCATAGGAAAAGAGGCAGAAAGTCCACAATGATGCACTTGGCCAAAAAGGGCATATGCGTTTTTTCCTGAATATATTCAGGAAAAAACGCATACGCCCTTTTTGGCCAACCAAGCAAGCTTGCAAAGGAAATCTGCACTACAATGAAGTCTCACTTCCCCCCGGTCAAAAGGGCCATCTGAAAAAAGGGTAAAATCCAGAAAGGCAGGACAGGCCATGGAGAACTGGGAGCCTTGTTATGCTGAAGGGCGGGATGTAAATTGCCAACAACCACTCGGGAGAAGTGTATGGTGTTTCCTGAAACATCTAAAAAACAAAGCAACAGAACCTAGGGCACTTCCACTTATGGTCCTATAGCTTAGGGAAATTAAAATCAAAAAGACACAGCCACCCCAAAGTTTGGAACGGCTCTGTTTACAAGAACCTCGTTTACAGTACAAGTTCAACATCGCAGAAAGTGAAAAATGGGTAAAGAAGTTGTGGTATTTACTTACAAAACAATATCACTCAGCAATGAAATCTGTGTCATCAGGCCCTTAGCAGCACAATGAGTGGATTCAGGTATGATGATTCTAACTGAAATAAGTCACACAGAAAAAGAAACATCATAAGATATCAGTAATACACGGAATGTAAACTTGGCTACACAGGAACTGAATTACAGAACAGAACAGGTTCTCAAATTTAGAAAACCAACTTATGCTTGCTTAAGGGGAAAGGTGAGTTGGGGTGCTGCATAAAACCAGAGATTGAAATGAGCACAGATAAAGTTCCTTAAGCCAAATATGGAATAGACAAGAGCTACTCCTTGCTCAACGAAATGGACTCAACACCCCATATTAAACGCCTAAGAATGTACCTGACTAGTAAGTATCTTAAAACCTATGGATTGCTATGTCTCCGAAAGAGAATCAAGCATGTGTACAGGGGCATAAACGCAGCAGTGATAGGATTGGAGAGGTTCGGTGAGCAAATGAAGACCCTTTGAAGTCATATTGCATGGTACCCATTCCACGGGATTCAACTACCCAGGTTTTAGGTATTCTTCCTTCAGCTAAAACATGCATGTGGAACCTAGAGTATGATCAACCATGTGATCGGGAGACGTGTTCAAATATGTCTCAGTTTTCGTACCCTGGTACTCGGGTGCAACATTCCAGACGCTTTACTAACACTCTCCCCACTTGGAGAGTCAGCGCCTTTAACCTCCTGTTTGGCCCAGTTTGCAATTTCTGCGGAAGATGAACAGGAATAGCGAGAACCAATGAGAGGCTAGCTGGAGGTGTCTGGATTGGCAAATTTAACTCTCATTTCCCACCAGGAAGAGGAAATAACCAAAGGCTCAGCGTGCCGTGCCGGATCCAGATTAGGGCCTGAAGCCATCCTGCGGTGTTGCGGCCAGCTCAAAAGAAAGCGAGTTGAAGAAAGGAGCTCAGCGGCACTGTAATTCACAAACCTGCAGAGTTATAAATGACAGCTATCGTCCAAAAATAGACTGAAGTAAGGCTGCCAAGAGGACTTGAAAGCGGGGCAGAATTGCAGGAAACCGATTTCAGGAGGTAGACTGGAATTGCATTGAAAGCATAGGAAAAGAGGCAGAACGTCCACAATGATGCACTTGGCCAAAAAGGGCGTATGCGTTTTTTCCTGAATATATTCAGGAAAAAACGCATACGCCCTTTTTGGCCAACCAAGCAAACTTGCAAAGGAAATCTGCACTACAATGAAGTCTCACTTCCCCCCGGTCAAAAGGGCCATCTGAAAAAAGTGTAAAATCCAGAAAGGCAGGACAGGCCATGGAGAACTGGGAGCCTTGTTATGCTGATGGGCGGGATGTAAATTGCCAACAGACACTCGGGAGAAGTGTATGGTGTTTCCTGAAACATCTAAAAAACAAAGCAACAGAGCCTAGGGCACTTCCACTTATGGTCCTATAGCTTAGGGAAATTAAAATCAAAAAGACACAGCCACCCCAAAGTTTGGGACGCCTCTGTTTACAAGAACCTCGTTTACCGTACAAGTTCAATATCACAGAAAGTGAAAAATGCATAAAGAACTTGTGGTACTTACGTACAATGCAGTATCACTCAGCAATGAAATCTATGCCATCAGGCCCGTAGCAGCATAATGAGTAGATTCAGGTACGATGATACTAACTGAAATAAGTCACACAGAAAAAGAAACATCATAAGATATCACTAATACACGGAATGTAAACTTGGCTACACAGGAACTGCATTCCAAAACAGAACAGGGTCTCAAATTTAGAAAACCAACTTATGCTTGCTTAAGGGGAAAGGTGAGTTGGGGTGCTGCATAAAACCAGAGATTGAAATGAGCACAGATAAAGTTCCTTAAGCCAAATATGGAATAGACAAGAGCTACTCCTTGCTCAAAGAAATGGACTCAACACCGCATATTAAACGCCTAAGAATGTACCTGACTAGTAAGTATCTTAAAACCTAGGGATTGCTATGTCTCCGAAAGAGAATCAAGCATGTGTACAGGGGCATAAACGCAGCAGTGATAGGATTGGAGATGTTCGGTGAGCAAATGAAGACCCTTTGAATTCATATTGCATGGTACACATTACACGGGTCTCAACTCTCCAGGTTTAAGGTATTCTTCCTTCAGCTAAACCATGCATGTGGAACCCAGAGTATGATCAACCATGTGAACGGGAGACGTGTTCAAATATGTCTCAGTTTTCCTACCCTGGTACTCGGGTGCAACATTCCAGACGCTTTACTAACACTCTCCCGACTTGGAGAGTCAGTCCCTTTAACCTCCTGTTTGGCCCAGTTTGCAATTTCTGCGGAAGATGAACAGGAATAGGGAGAACCAATGAGAGGCTAGCTGGAGGTGTCTGGACGGGCAAATTTAACTCTCATTTCCCACCAGGAAGAGGAATTAACCAAATGCTCAGAATGTCGGGCCGGAACCAGATTAGGGCCTGAAGCCATCCTGCGGTGTTGCGGCCAGGTCACAAGAAAGCGAGTTGAAGAAAGGAGCTCAGGGGCACTGTAATTCACAAACCTGCAGAGTTATAAATGACAGCTATCGTCCAAAAATAGACTGAAGTAAGGCTGCCAAGAGGACTTGAAAGCGGGGCAGAATTGCAGGAAACCGATTTCAGGAGGTAGACTGGAATTGCATTGAAAGCATAGGAAAAGAGGCAGAACGTCCACAATGATGCACTTGGCCAAAAAGGGCGTATGCGTTTTTTCCTGAATATATTCAGGAAAAAACGCATACGCCCTTTTTGGCCAACCAAGCAAGCTTGCAAACGAAATCTGCACTACAATGAAGTCTCACTTCCCCCCGGTCAAAAGGGCCATCTGAAAAAAGTGTAAAATCCAGAAAGGCAGGACAGGCCATGGAGAACTGGGAGCCTTGTTATGCTGAAGGGCGGGATGTAAATTGCCAACAACCACTCGGGAGAAGTGTATGGTGTTTCCTGAAACATCTAAAAAACAAAGCAACAGAACCTAGGGCACTTCCACTTATGGTCCTATAGCTTAGGGAAATTAAAATCAAAAAGACACAGCCACCCCAAAGTTTGGGACGCCTCCGTTTACAAGAACCTCGTTTACCGTACAAGTTCAATATCACAGAAAGTGAAAAATGGATAAAGAACTTGTGGTACTTACGTACAATGCAGTATCACTCAGCAATGAAATCTATGTCATCAGGTCCGTAGCAGCATAATGAGTGGATTCAGGTACGATGATTCTAACTGAAATAAGTCACACAGAAAAAGAAACATCATAAGATATCACTAATACACGGAATGTATACTTGGCTACACAGGAACTGCATTCCAAAACAGAACAGGGTCTCAAATTTAGAAAACCAACTTATGCTTGCTTAAGGGGAAAGGTGAGTTGGGGTGCTGCATAAAACCAGAGATTGAAATGAGCACAGATAAAGTTCCTTAAGCCAAATATGGAATAGACAAGAGCTACTCCTTGCTCAGCGAAATGGACTCAACACCGCATATTAAACGCCTAAGAATGTACCTGACTAGTAAGTATCTTCAAACCTATGGATTGCTATGTCTCCGAAAGAGAATCAAGCATGTGTACAGGGGCATAAACGCAGCAGTGATAGGATTGGAGAGGTTCGGTGAGCAAATGAAGACCCTTTGAAGTCATATTGCATGGTACCCATTACACGGGTCTTAACTCTCCAGGTTTAAGGTATTCTTCCTTCAGCTAAAACATGCATGTGGAACCCAAGTATGATCAACCATGTGAACGGGAGACGTGTTCAAATATGTCTCAGTTTTCGTACCCTGGTACTCGGGTGCAACATTCCAGACGCTTTACTAACACTCTCCCGACTTGGAGAGTCAGTCCCTTTAACCTCCTGTTTGGCCCAGTTGGCAATTTCTGCGGAAGATGAACAGGAATAGCGAGAACCAATGAGAGGCTAGCTGGAGGTGTCTGAACGGGCAAATTTAACTCTCATTTCCCACCAGGAAGAGGAATTAACCAAAGGCTCAGAATGCCGGGCCAGAACCAGATTAGGGCCTGAAGCCATCCTGCGGTGTTGCGGCCAGGTCACAAGAAAGCGAGTTGAAGAAAGGAGCTCAGGGGCACTGTAATTCACAAACCTGCAGAGTTATAAATGACAGCTATCGTCCAAAAATAGACTGAAGTAAGGCTGCCAAGAGGACTTGAAAGCGGGGCAGAATTGCAGGAAACCGATTTCAGGAGGTAGACTGGAATTGCATTGAAAGCATAGGAAAAGAGGCAGAACGTCCACAATGATGCACTTGGCCAAAAAGGGCGTATGCGTTTTTTCCTGAATATATTCAGGAAAAAACGCATACGCCCTTTTTGGCCAACCAAGCAAGCTTGCAAAGGAAATCTGCACTACAATGAAGTCTCACTTCCCCCCGGTCAAAAGGGCCATCTGAAAAAAGTGTAAAATCCAGAAAGGCAGGACAGGCCATGGAGAACTGGGAGCCTTGTTATGCTGATGGGCGGGATGTAAATTGCCAACAGACACTTGGGAGAAGAGTATGGTGTTTCCTGAAACATCTAAAAAACAAAGCAACAGAGCCTAGGGCACTTCCACTTATGGTCCTATAGCTTAGGGAAATTAAAATAAAAAAGACACAGCCACCCCAAAGTTTGGAACGGCTCTGTTTACAAGAACCTCGTTTACAGTACAAGTTCAACATCACAGAAAGTGAAAAATGGATAAAGAAGTTGTGGTATTCACTTACAATGCAGTATCACTCAGCAAAGAAATCTGTGTCATCAGGCCCGTAGCAGCACAATGAGTGGATTCAGGTATGATGATTCTAACTGAAATAAGTCACACAGAAAAAGAAACATCATAAGATATCAGTAATACACGGAATGGAAACTTGGCTACACAGGAACTGAATTACAGAACAGAACAGGGTCTCAAATTTAGAAAACCAACTTATGCTTGCTTAAGGGGAAAGGTGAGTTGGGGTGCTGCATAAAACCAGAGATTGAAATGAGCACAGATAAAGTTCCTTAAGCCAAATATGGAATAGACAAGAGCTACTCCTTGCTCAAAGAAATGGACTCAACACCGCATATTAAACGCCTAAGAATGTACCTGACTAGTAAGTATCTTAAAACCTAGGGATTGCTATGTCTCCGAAAGAGAATCAAGCATGTGTACAGGGGCATAAACGCAGCAGTGATAGGATTGGAGATGTTCGGTGAGCAAATGAAGACCCTTTGAAGTCATATTGCATGGTACCCATTACACGGGTCTCAACTCTCCAGGTTTAAGGTATTCTTCCTTCAGCTAAAACATGCATGTGGAACCCAGAGTATGATCAACCATGTGATCGGGAGACGTGTTCAAATATGTCTCAGTTTTCGTACCCTGGTACTCGGGTGCAACATTCCAGACGCTTTACTAACACTCTCCCCACTTGGAGAGTCAGCGCCTTTAACCTCCTGTTTGGCCCAGTTTGCAATTTCTGCGGAAGATGAACAGGAATAGCGAGAACCAATGAGAGGCTAGCTGCAGGTGTCTGGACGGGCAAATTTAACTCTCATTTCCCACCAGGAAGAGGAATTAACCAAAGGCTCAGCATGCCTCGCCAGAACCAGATTAGGGCCTGAAGCCATCCTGCGGTGTTGCGGCCAGCTCACAAGAAAGCGAGTTGAAGAAAGGAGCTCAGGGGCACTGTAATTCACAAACCTGCAGAGTTATAAATGACAGCTATCGTCCAAAAATAGACTGAAGTAAGGCTGCCAAGAGGACTTGAAAGCGGGGCAGAATTGCAGGAAACCGATTTCAGGAGGTAGACTGGAATTGCATTGAAAGCATAGGAAAAGAGGCAGAACGTCCACAATGATGCACTTGGCCAAAAAGGGCGTATGCGTTTTTTCCTGAATATATTCAGGAAAAAACGCATACGCCCTTTTTGGCCAACCAAGCAAGCTTGCAAACGAAATCTGCACTACAATGAAGTCTCACTTCCCCCCGGTCAAAAGGGCCATCTGAAAAAAGTGTAAAATCCAGAAAGGCAGGACAGGCCATGGAGAACTGGGAGCCTTGTTATGCTGAAGGGCGGGATGTAAATTGCCAACAACCACTCGGGAGAAGTGTATGGTGTTTCCTGAAACATCTAAAAAACAAAGCAACAGAACCTAGGGCACTTCCACTTATGGTCCTATAGCTTAGGGAAATTAAAATCAAAAAGACACAGCCACCCCAAAGTTTGGGACGCCTCCGTTTACAAGAACCTCGTTTACCGTACAAGTTCAATATCACAGAAAGTGAAAAATGGATAAAGAACTTGTGGTACTTACGTACAATGCAGTATCACTCAGCAATGAAATCTATGTCATCAGGTCCGTAGCAGCATAATGGGTGGATTCAGGTACGATGATTCTAACTGAAATAAGTCACACAGAAAAAGAAACATCATAAGATATCACTAATACACGGAATGTATACTTGGCTACACAGGAACTGCATTCCAAAACAGAACAGGGTCTCAAATTTAGAAAACCAACTTATGCTTGCTTAAGGGGAAAGGTGAGTTGGGGTGCTGCATAAAACCAGAGATTGAAATGAGCACAGATAAAGTTCCTTAAGCCAAATATGGAATAGACAAGAGCTACTCCTTGCTCAACGAAATGGACTCAACACCCCATATTAAACGCCTAAGAATGTACCTGACTAGTAAGTATCTTAAAACCTATGGATTGCTATGTCTCCGAAAGAGAATCAAGCATGTGTACAGGGGCATAAACACAGCAGTGATAGGATTGGAGAGGTTCGGTGAGCAAATGAAGACCCTTTGAAGTCATATTGCATGGTACCCATTACACGGGTCTTAACTCTCCAGGTTTAAGGTATTCTTCCTTCAGCTAAAACATGCATGTGGAACCCAAGTATGATCAACCATGTGAACGGGAGACGTGTTCAAATATGTCTCAGTTTTCGTACCCTGGTACTCGGGTGCAACATTCCAGACGCTTTACTAACACTCTCCCGACTTGGAGAGTCAGTCCCTTTAACCTCCTGTTTGGCCCAGTTGGCAATTTCTGCGGAAGATGAACAGGAATAGCGAGAACCAATGAGAGGCTAGCTGGAGGTGTCTGAACGGGCAAATTTAACTCTCATTTCCCACCAGGAAGAGGAATTAACCAAAGGCTCAGAATGCCGGGCCAGAACCAGATTAGGGCCTGAAGCCATCCTGCGGTGTTGCGGCCAGGTCACAAGAAAGCGAGTGGAAGAAAGGAGCTCAGGGGCACTGTAATTCACAAACCTGCAGAGTTATAAATGACAGCTATCGTCCAAAAATAGACTGAAGTAAGGCTGCCAAGAGGACTTGAAAGCGGGGCAGAATTGCAGGAAACCGATTTCAGGAGGTAGACTGGAATTGCATTGAAAGCATAGGAAAAGAGGCAGAACGTCCACAATGATGCACTTGGCCAAAAAGGGCGTATGCGTTTTTTCCTGAATATATTCAGGAAAAAACGCATACGCCCTTTTTGGCCAACCAAGCAAGCTTGCAAAGGAAATCTGCACTACAATGAAGTCTCACTTCCCCCCGGTCAAAAGGGCCATCTGAAAAAAGTGTAAAATCCAGAAAGGCAGGACAGGCCATGGAGAACTGGGAGCCTTGTTATGTTGAAGGGCGGGATGTAAATTGCCAACAACCACTCGGGAGAAGTGTATGGTGTTTCCTGAAACATCAAAAAAACAAAGCAACAGAACCTAGGGCACTTCCACTTATGGTCCTATAGATTAGGGAAATTAAAATCAAAAAGACACAGCCACCCCAAAGTTTGGGACGCCTCCGTTTACAAGAACCTCGTTTACCGTACAAGTTCAATATCACAGAAAGTGAAAAATGGATAAAGAACTTGTGGTACTTACGTACAATGCAGTATCACTCAGCAATGAAATCTATGTCATCAGGTCCGTAGCAGCATAATGAGTGGATTCAGGTACGATGATTCTAACTGAAATAAGTCACACAGAAAAAGAAACATCATAAGATATCACTAATACACGGAATGTATACTTGGCTACACAGGAACTGCATTCCAAAACTGAAAAGGGTCTCAAATTTAGAAAACCAACTTATGCTTGCTTAAGGGGAAAGGTGAGTTGGGGTGCTGCATAAAACCAGAGATTGAAATGAGCACAGATAAAGTTCCTTAAGCCAAATATGGAATAGACAAGAGCTACTCCTTGCTCAACGAAATGGACTCAACACCGCATATTAAACGCCTAAGAATGTACCTGACTAGTAAGTATCTTCAAACCTATGGATTGCTATGTCTCCGAAAGAGAATCAAGCATGTGTACAGGGGCATAAACGCAGCAGTGATAGGATTGGAGAGGTTCGGTGAGCAAATGAAGACCCTTTGAAGTCATATTGCATGGTACCCATTACACGGGTCTTAACTCTCCAGGTTTAAGGTATTCTTCCTTCAGCTAAAACATGCATGTGGAACCCAAGTATGATCAACCATGTGAACGGGAGACGTGTTCAAATATGTCTCAGTTTTCGTACCCTGGTACTCGGGTGCAACATTCCAGACGCTTTACTAACACTCTCCCGACTTGGAGAGTCAGTCCCTTTAACCTCCTGTTTGGCCCAGTTGGCAATTTCTGCGGAAGATGAACAGGAATAGCGAGAACCAATGAGAGGCTAGCTGGAGGTGTCTGAACGGGCAAATTTAACTCTCATTTCCCACCAGGAAGAGGAATTAACCAAAGGCTCAGAATGCCGGGCCAGAACCAGATTAGGGCCTGAAGCCATCCTGCGGTGTTGCGGCCAGGTCACAAGAAAGCGAGTTGAAGAAAGGAGCTCAGGGGCACTGTAATTCACAAACCTGCAGAGTTATAAATGACAGCTATCGTCCAAAAATAGACTGAAGTAAGGCTGCCAAGCGGACTTGAAAGCGGGGCAGAATTGCAGGAAACCGATTTCAGGAGGTAGACTGGAATTGCATTGAAAGCATAGGAAAAGAGGCAGAACGTCCACAATGATGCACTTGGCCAAAAAGGGCGTATGCGTTTTTTCCTGAATATATTCAGGAAAAAACGCATACGCCCTTTTTGGCCAACCAAGCAAGCTTGCAAAGGAAATCTGCACTACAATGAAGTCTCACTTCCCCCCGGTCAAAAGGGCCATCTGAAAAAAGTGTAAAATCCAGAAAGGCAGGACAGGCCATGGAGAACTGGGAGCCTTGTTATGCTGATGGGCGGGATGTAAATTGCCAACAGACACTTGGGAGAGGTGTATGGTGTTTCCTGAAACATCTAAAAAACAAAGCAACAGAGCCTAGGGCACTTCCACTTATGGTCCTATAGCTTAGGGAAATTAAAATCAAAAAGACACAGCCACCCCAAAGTTTGGAACGGCTCTGTTTACAAGAACCTCGTTTACAGTACAAGTTCAACATCGCAGAAAGTGAAAAATGGATAAAGAAGTTGTGGTATTCACTTACAATGCAGTATCACTCAGCAATGAAATCTGTGTCATCAGGCCCGTAGCAGCACAATGAGTGGATTCAGGTATGATGATTCTAACTGAAATAAGTCACACAGAAAAAGAAACATCATAAGATATCAGTAATACACGGAATGGAAACTTGGCTACACAGGAACTGAATGACAGAACAGAACAGGGTCTCAAATTTAGAAAACCAACTTATGCTTGCTTAAGGGGAAAGGTGAGTTGGGGTGCTGCATAAAACCAGAGATTGAAATGAGCACAGATAAAGTTCCTTAAGCCAAATATGGAATAGACAAGAGCTACTCCTTGCTCAACGAAATGGACTCAACACCGCATATTAAACGCCTAAGAATGTACCTGACTAGTAAGTATCTTAAAACCTATGGATTGCTATGTCTCCGAAAGAGAATCAAGCATGTGTACAGGGGCATAAACGCAGCAGTGATAGGATTGGAGAGGTTCGGTGAGCAAATGAAGACCCTTTGAAGTCATATTGCATGGTACCCATTCCACGGGTTTCAACTACCCAGGTTTTAGGTATTCTTCCTTCAGCTAAAACATGCATGTGGAACCCAGAGTATGATCAACCATGTGATCGGGAGACGTGTTCAAATATGTTTCAGTTTTCCTCCCCTGGTACTCGGGTGCAACATTCCAGACGCTTTACTAACACTCTCCCCACTTGGAGAGTCAGCGCCTTTAACCTCCTGTTTGGCCCAGTTTGCAATTTCTGCGGAAGATGAACAGGAATAGCGAGAACCAATGAGAGGCTAGCTGGAGGTGTCTGGACGGGCAAATTTAACTCTCATTTCCCATCAGGAAGAGGAAATAACCAAAGGCTCAGCGTGCCGTACCAGAACCAGATTATGGCCTGAAGCCAACCTGCGGTGTTGCGGCCAGCTCAAAAGAAAGCGAGTTGAAGAAAGGAGCTCAGGGGCACTGTAATTCACAAACCTGCAGAGTTATAAATGACAGCTATCGTCCAAAAATAGACTGAAGTAAGGCTGCCAAGAGGACTTGAAAGCGGGGCAGAATTGCAGGAAACCGATTTCAGGAGGTAGACTGGAATTGCATTGAAAGCATAGGAAAAGAGGCAGAACGTCCACAATGATGCACTTGGCCAAAAAGGGCGTATGCGTTTTTTCCTGAATATATTCAGGAAAAAACGCATACGCCCTTTTTGGCCAACCAAGCAAGCTTGCAAAGGAAATCTGCACTACAATGAAGTCTCACTTCCCCCCGGTCAGAAAGGCCATGTGTAAAAAGTGTAAAATCCAGAAAGGTAACAGGCCATTGAGAACTGGGAGCCTTGTTATGCTGATGAGCGGGATGTAAATTGCCAACAGACACTTGGGAGAAGTGTATGGTGTTTCCTGAAACATCTAAAAAACAAAGCAAGAGAGCCTAGGGCACTGCCACTTATGGTCCTATAGCTTAGGGAATTTAAAATCAAAAAGACACAGCCACCCCAAAGTTTCGAATGGCTCTGTTTACAAGAACCTCGTTTACAGTACAAGTTCAACATCGCAGAAAGTGAAAAATGGATAAAAAAGTTGTGGTATTTACTTACAAAGCAATATCACTCAGCAATGAAATCTGTGTCATCAGGCCCTTAGCAGCACAATGAGTGGATTCAGGTATGATAATTCTAACTGAAATAAGTCACACAGAAAAAGAAACATCATAAGATATCAGTAATACACGGAATGTAAACTTGGCTACACAGGAACTGAATTACAGAACAGAACAGGGTCTCAAATTTAGAAAACCAACTTATGCTTGCTTAAGGGGAAAGGTGAGTTGGGATGCTGCATAAAACCAGAGATTGAAATGAGCACAGATAAAGTTCCTTAAGCCAAATATGGAATAGACAAGAGCTACTCCTTGCTCAACGAAAAGGACTCAACACCGCATATTAAACGCCTAAGAATGTACCTGACTAGTAAGTATCTTAAAACCTATGGACTGCTATGTCTCCGAAAGAGAATCAAGCATGTGTACAGGGGCATAAACGCAGCAGTGATAGGATTGGAGAGGTTCGGTGAGCAAATGAAGACCCTTTGAAGTCATATTGCATGGTACCCATTCCACGGGTCTCAACTCTCCAGGTTTAAGGTATTCTTCCTTCAGCTAAAACATGCATGTGGAACCCGGAGTATGATCAACCATGTGAACGGGAGACGTGTTCAAATATGTCTCAGTTTTCCTACCCTGGTACTCGGGTGCAACATTCCAGATGCTTTACTAACACTCTCCCGACTTGGAGAGTCAGTCCCTTTAACCTCCTGTTTGGCCCAGTTTGCAATTTCTGCGGAAGATGAACAGGAATAGCGAGAACCAATGAGAGACTAGCTGGAGGTGTCTGAACGGGCAAATTTAACTCTCATTTCCCACCAGGAAGAGGAATTAACCAAAGGTTCAGCGTGCCGTGCCGGAACCAGATTAGGGCCTGAAGACATCCTGCGTTGTTGCGGCCAGGTCACAAGAAAGCGAATTGAAGAAAGGAGCTCAGGGGCACTGTAATTCACAAACCTGCAGAGTTATAAATGACAGCTATCGTCCAAAAATAGACTGAAGTAAGGCTGCCAAGAGGACTCGAAAGCGGGGCAGAATTGCAGGAAACCGATTTCAGGAGGTAGATTGGAATTGCATTGAAAGCATAGGAAAAGAGGCAGAACGTCCACAATGATGCACTTGGCCAAAAAGGGCGTATGCGTTTTTTCCTGAATATATTCAGGAAAAAACGCATACACCCTTTTTGGCCAACCAAGCAAACTTGCAAAGGAAATCTGCACTACAATGAAGTCTCACTTCCCCCCGGTCAAAAGGGCCATCTGAAAAAAGTGTAAAATCCAGAAAGGCAGGACAGGCCATGGAGAACTGGGAGCCTTGTTATGCTGATGGGCGGGATGTAAATTGCCAACAGACACTCCGGAGAAGTGTATGGTGTTTCCTAAAACATCTAAAAAACAAAGCAACAGAGCCTAGGGCACTTCCACTTATGGTCCTATAGCTTAGGGAAATTAAAATCAAAAAGATACAGCCACCCCAAAGTTTGGGACGCCTCTGTTTACAAGAACCTCGTTTACCGTACAAGTTCAATATCACAGAAAGTGAAAAATGGATAAAGAACTTGTGGTACTTACGTACAATGCAGTATCACTCAGCAATGAAACCTATGTCATCAGGCCCGTAGCAGCATAATGAGTGGATTCAGGTATGATGATTCTAACTGAAATAAGTCACACAGAAAAAGAAACATCATAAGATATCAGTAATACACGGAATGTAAACTTGGCTACACAGGAACTGAATTACAGAACAGAACAGGGTCTCAAATTTAGAAAACCAACTTATGCTTGCTTAAGGGGAAAGGTGAGTTGGGGTGCTGCATAAAACCAGAGATTGAAATGAGCACAAATAAAGTTCCTTAAGCCAAATATGGAATAGACAAGAGCTACTCCTTGCTCAACGAAATGGACTCAACACCGCATATTAAACGCCTAAGAATGTACCTGACTAGTAAGTATCTTAAAACCTATAGATTGCTATGTCTCCGAAAGAGAATCAAGCATGTGTACAGGGGCATAAACGCAGCAGTGATAGGATTGGAGAGGTTCGGTGAGCAAATGAAGACCCTTTGAAGTCATATTGCATGGTACCCATTCCACGGGTTTCAACTACCCAGGTTTTAGGTATTCTTCCTTCAGCTAAAACATGCATGTGGAACCCAGAGTATGATCAACCATGTGATCAGGAGACGTGTTCAAATATGTCTCAGTTTTCGTACCCTGGTACTCGGGTGCAACATTCCAGACGCTTTACTAACACTCTCCCCACTTGGAGAGTCAGCACCTTTAACCTCCTGTTTGGCCCAGTTTGCAATTTCTGCAGAAGATGAACAGGAATAGCGAGAACCAATGAGAGGCTAGCTGGAGGTGTCTGGACGGGCAAATTTAACTCTCATTTCCCACCAGGAAGAGGAATTAACCAAAGGCTCAGCATGCCGGGCCGGAACCAGATTAGGGCCCGAAGCCATCCTGCGGTGTTGCGGCCAGGTCACAAGAAAGCGAGTTGAAGAAAGGAGCTCAGGGGCACTGTAATTCACAAACCTGCAGAGTTATAAATGACAGCTATCGTCCAAAAATAGACTGAAGTAAGGCTGCCAAGAGGACTTGAAAGCGGGGCAGAATTGCAGGAAACCGATTTCAGGAGGTAGACTGGAATTGCATTGAAAGCATAGGAAAAGAGGCAGAACGTCCACAATGATGCACTTGGCCAAAAAGGGCGTATGCGTTTTTTCCTGAATACATTCAGGAAAAAACGCATACGCCCTTTTTGGCCAACCAAGCAAGCTTGCAAAGGAAATCTGCACTACAATGAAGTCTCACTTCCCCCCGGTCAAAAGGGCCATCTGAAAAAAGTGTAAAATCCAGAAAGGCAGGACAGGCCATGGAGAACTGGGAGCCTTGTTATGCTGAAGGGCGGGATGTAAATTGCCAACAAACACTCGGGAGAAGTGTATGGTGTTTCCTGAAACGTCTAAAAAACAAAGCCAGAGAGCCTAGGGCACTTCCACTTATGGTCCTATAGCTTAGGGAATTTAAAATCAAAAAGACACAGCCACCCCAAAGTTTCGAACGCCTCTGTTTACAAGAACCTCGTTTACAGTACAAGTTCAACATCGCAGAAAGTGAAAAATGGATAAAAAAGTTGTGGTATTTACTTACAAAGCAATATCACTCAGCAATGAAATCTGTGTCATCAGGCCCTTAGCAGCACAATGAGTGGATTCAGGTATGATGATTCTAACTGAAATAAGTCACACAGAAAAAGAAACATCATAAGATATCAGTAATACACGGAATGTAAACTTGGCTACACAGGAACTGAATTACAGAACAGAACAGGGTCTCAAATTTAGAAAACCAACTTATGCTTGCTTAAGGGGAAAGGTGAGTTGGAGTGCTGCATAAAACCAGAGATTGAAATGAGCACAGATAAAGTTCCTTAAGCCAAATATGGAATAGACAAGAGCTACTCCTTGCTCAAAGAAATGGACTCAACACCGCATATTAAACGCCTAAGAATGTACCTGACTAGTAAGTATCTTAAAACCTAGGGATTGCTATGTCTCCGAAAGAGAATCAAGCATGTGTACAGGGGCATAATCGCAGCAGTGATAGGATTGGAGATGTTCGGTGAGCAAATGAAGACCCTTTGAAGTCATATTGCATGGTACCCATTACACGGGTCTCAACTCTCCAGGTTTAAGGTATTCTTCCTTTAGCTAAACCATGCATGTGGAACCCAGAGTATGATCAACCATGTGAACGGGAGACGTGTTCAAATATGTCTCAGTTTTCGTACCCTGGTACTCGGGTGCAACATTCCAGACGCTTTACTAACACTCTCCCGACTTGGAGAGTCAGTCCCTTTAACCTCCTGTTTGGCCCAGTTTGCAATTTCTGCGGAAGATGAACAGGAATAGCGAGAACCAATGAGAGGCTAGCTGGAGGTGTCTGGACGGGCAAATTTAACTCTCATTTCCCACCAGGAAGAGGAATTAACCAAAGGCTCAGAATGCCGGGCCGGAACCAGATTAGGGCCTGAAGCCATCCTGCGGTGTTGCGGCCAGGTCACAAGAAAGCGAGTTGAAGAAAGGAGCTCAGGGGCACTGTAATTCACAAACCTGCAGAGTTATAAATGACAGCTATCGTCCAAAAATAGACTGAAGTAAGGCTGCCAAGAGGACTCGAAAGCGGGGCAGAATTGCAGGAAACCGATTTCAGGAGGTAGATTGGAATTGCATTGAAAGCATAGGAAAAGAGGCAGAACGTCCACAATGATGCACTTGGCCAAAAAGGGCGTATGCGTTTTTTCCTGAATATATTCAGGAAAAAACGCATACACCCTTTTTGGCCAACCAAGCAAACTTGCAAAGGAAATCTGCACTACAATGAAGTCTCACTTCCCCCCGGTCAAAAGGGCCATCTGAAAAAAGTGTAAAATCCAGAAAGGCAGGACAGGCCATGGAGAACTGGGAGCCTTGTTATGCTGATGGGCGGGATGTAAATTGCCAACAGACACTCCGGAGAAGTGTATGGTGTTTCCTAAAACATCTAAAAAACAAAGCAACAGAGCCTAGGGCACTTCCACTTATGGTCCTATAGCTTAGGGAAATTAAAATCAAAAAGATACAGCCACCCCAAAGTTTGGGACGCCTCTGTTTACAAGAACCTCGTTTACCGTACAAGTTCAATATCACAGAAAGTGAAAAATGGATAAAGAACTTGTGGTACTTACGTACAATGCAGTATCACTCAGCAATGAAACCTATGTCATCAGGCCCGTAGCAGCATAATGAGTGGATTCAGGTATGATGATTCTAACTGAAATAAGTCACACAGAAAAAGAAACATCATAAGATATCAGTAATACACGGAATGTAAACTTGGCTACACAGGAACTGAATTACAGAACAGAACAGGGTCTCAAATTTAGAAAACCAACTTATGCTTGCTTAAGGGGAAAGGTGAGTTGGGGTGCTGCATAAAACCAGAGATTGAAATGAGCACAAATAAAGTTCCTTAAGCCAAATATGGAATAGACAAGAGCTACTCCTTGCTCAACGAAATGGACTCAACACCGCATATTAAACGCCTAAGAATGTACCTGACTAGTAAGTATCTTAAAACCTATAGATTGCTATGTCTCCGAAAGAGAATCAAGCATGTGTACAGGGGCATAAACGCAGCAGTGATAGGATTGGAGAGGTTCGGTGAGCAAATGAAGACCCTTTGAAGTCATATTGCATGGTACCCATTCCACGGGTTTCAACTACCCAGGTTTTAGGTATTCTTCCTTCAGCTAAAACATGCATGTGGAACCCAGAGTATGATCAACCATGTGATCAGGAGACGTGTTCAAATATGTCTCAGTTTTCGTACCCTGGTACTCGGGTGCAACATTCCAGACGCTTTACTAACACTCTCCCCACTTGGAGAGTCAGCACCTTTAACCTCCTGTTTGGCCCAGTTTGCAATTTCTGCAGAAGATGAACAGGAATAGCGAGAACCAATGAGAGGCTAGCTGGAGGTGTCTGGACGGGCAAATTTAACTCTCATTTCCCACCAGGAAGAGGAATTAACCAAAGGCTCAGCATGCCGGGCCGGAACCAGATTAGGGCCCGAAGCCATCCTGCGGTGTTGCGGCCAGGTCACAAGAAAGCGAGTTGAAGAAAGGAGCTCAGGGGCACTGTAATTCACAAACCTGCAGAGTTATAAATGACAGCTATCGTCCAAAAATAGACTGAAGTAAGGCTGCCAAGAGGACTTGAAAGCGGGGCAGAATTGCAGGAAACCGATTTCAGGAGGTAGACTGGAATTGCATTGAAAGCATAGGAAAAGAGGCAGAACGTCCACAATGATGCACTTGGCCAAAAAGGGCGTATGCGTTTTTTCCTGAATACATTCAGGAAAAAACGCATACGCCCTTTTTGGCCAACCAAGCAAGCTTGCAAAGGAAATCTGCACTACAATGAAGTCTCACTTCCCCCCGGTCAAAAGGGCCATCTGAAAAAAGTGTAAAATCCAGAAAGGCAGGACAGGCCATGGAGAACTGGGAGCCTTGTTATGCTGAAGGGCGGGATGTAAATTGCCAACAAACACTCGGGAGAAGTGTATGGTGTTTCCTGAAACGTCTAAAAAACAAAGCCAGAGAGCCTAGGGCACTTCCACTTATGGTCCTATAGCTTAGGGAATTTAAAATCAAAAAGACACAGCCACCCCAAAGTTTCGAACGGCTCTGTTTACAAGAACCTCGTTTACAGTACAAGTTCAACATCGCAGAAAGTGAAAAATGGATAAAAAAGTTGTGGTATTTACTTACAAAGCAATATCACTCAGCAATGAAATCTGTGTCATCAGGCCCTTAGCAGCACAATGAGTGGATTCAGGTATGATGATTCTAACTGAAATAAGTCACACAGAAAAAGAAACATCATAAGATATCAGTAATACACGGAATGTAAACTTGGCTACACAGGAACTGAATTACAGAACAGAACAGGGTCTCAAATTTAGAAAACCAACTTATGCTTGCTTAAGGGGAAAGGTGAGTTGGAGTGCTGCATAAAACCAGAGATTGAAATGAGCACAGATAAAGTTCCTTAAGCCAAATATGGAATAGACAAGAGCTACTCCTTGCTCAAAGAAATGGACTCAACACCGCATATTAAACGCCTAAGAATGTACCTGACTAGTAAGTATCTTAAAACCTAGGGATTGCTATGTCTCCGAAAGAGAATCAAGCATGTGTACAGGGGCATAATCGCAGCAGTGATAGGATTGGAGATGTTCGGTGAGCAAATGAAGACCCTTTGAAGTCATATTGCATGGTACCCATTACACGGGTCTCAACTCTCCAGGTTTAAGGTATTCTTCCTTTAGCTAAACCATGCATGTGGAACCCAGAGTATGATCAACCATGTGAACGGGAGACGTGTTCAAATATGTCTCAGTTTTCGTACCCTGGTACTCGGGTGCAACATTCCAGACGCTTTACTAACACTCTCCCGACTTGGAGAGTCAGTCCCTTTAACCTCCTGTTTGGCCCAGTTTGCAATTTCTGCGGAAGATGAACAGGAATAGCGAGAACCAATGAGAGGCTAGCTGGAGGTGTCTGGACGGGCAAATTTAACTCTCATTTCCCACCAGGAAGAGGAATTAACCAAAGGCTCAGAATGCCGGGCCGGAACCAGATTAGGGCCTGAAGCCATCCTGCGGTGTTGCGGCCAGGTCACAAGAAAGCGAGTTGAAGAAAGGAGCTCAGGGGCACTGTAATTCACAAACCTGCAGAGTTATAAATGACAGCTATCGTCCAAAAATAGACTGAAGTAAGGCTGCCAAGAGGACTTGAAAGCGGGGCAGAATTGCAGGAAACCGATTTCAGGAGGTAGACTGGAATTGCATTGAAAGCATAGGAAAAGAGGCAGAACGTCCACAATGATGCCCTTGGCCAAAAAGGGCGTATGCGTTTTTTCCTGAATATATTCAGGAAAAAACGCATACGCCCTTTTTGGCCAACCAAGCAAGCTTGCAAAGGAAATCTGCACTACAATGAAGTCTCACTTCCCCCCGGTCAAAAGGGCCATCTGAAAAAAGTGTAAAATCCAGAAAGGCAGGACAGGCCATGGAGAACTGGGAGCCTTGTTATGCTGATGGGCGGGATGTAAATTGCCAACAGACACTCAGGAGAAGTGTATGGTGTTTCCTGAAACATCTAAAAAACAAAGCAACAGAGCCTAGCGCACTGCCACTTATGGTCCTATAGCTTAGGGAAATTAAAATCAAGAAGGCACAGCCACCCCAAAGTTTGGGACGCCTCCGTTTACAAGAACCTCGTTTACCGTACAAGTTCAATATCACAGAAAGTGAAAAATGGATAAAAAAGATGTGGTATTTACTTACAAAGCAATATCACTCAGCAATGAAATCTGTGTCATCAGGCCCTTAGCAGCACAATGAGTGGATTCAGGTATGATGATTCTAACTGAAATAAGTCACACAGAAAAAGAAACATCATAAGATATCAGTAATACACGGAATGGAAACTTGGCTACACAGGAACTGAATTACAGAACAGAACAGGGTCTCAAATTTAGAAAACCAACTTATGCTTGCTTAAGGGGAAAGGTGAGTTGGGGTGCTGCATAAAACCAGAGATTGAAATGAGCACAGATAAAGTTCCTTAAGCCAAATATGGAATAGACAAGAGCTACTCCTTGCTCAACGAAATGGACTCAACACCGCATATTAAACGCCTAAGAATGTACCTGACTAGTAAGTATCTTAAAACCTATAGATTGCTATGTCTCCGAAAGAGAATCAAGCATGTGTACAGGGGCATAAACGCAGCAGTGATAGGATTGGAGAGGTTCGGTGAGCAAATGAAGACCCTTTGAAGTCATATTGCATGGTACCCATTCCACGGGTTTCAACTACCCAGGTTTTAGGTATTCTTCCTTCAGCTAAAATATGCATGTGGAACCCAGAGTATGATCAACCATGTGATTGGGAGACGTGTTCAAATATGTCTCAGTTTTCGTACCCTGGTACTCAGGTGCAATATTCCAGACGCTTTACTAACACTCTCCCCACTTGGAGAGTCAGCGCCTTTAACCTCCTGTTTGGCCCAGTTTGCAATTTCTGCGGAAGATGAACAGGAATAGCGAGAACCAATGAGAGGCTAGCTGCAGGTGTCTGGACGGGCAAATTTAACTCTCATTTCCCACCAGGAAGAGGAATTAACCAAAGGCTCAGCATGCCGGGCCGGAACAAGATTAGGGCCTGAAGCCATCCTGCGGTGTTGCGGCCAGGTCACAAGAAAGCGAGTTGAAGAAAGGAGCTCAGGGGCACTGTAATTCACAAACCTGCAGAGTTATAAATGACAGCTATCGTCCAAAAATAGACTGAAGTAAGGCTGCCAAGAGGACTTGAAAGCGGGGCAGAATTGCAGGAAACCGATTTCAGGAGGTAGACTGGAATTGCATTGAAAGCATAGGAAAAGAGGCAGAACGTCCACAATGATGCACTTGGCCAAAAAGGGCGTATGCGTTTTTTCCTGAATATATTCAGGAAAAAACGCATACGCCCTTTTTGGCCAACCAAGCAAGCTTGCAAAGGAAATCTGCACTACAATGAAGTCTCACTTCCCCCCGGTCAAAAGGGCCATCTGAAAAAAGTGTAAAATCCAGAAAGGCAGGACAGGCCATGGAGAACTGGGAGCCTTGTTATGCTGAAGGGCGGGATGTAAATTGCCAACAAACACTCGGGAGAAGTGTATGGTGTTTCCTGAAACATCTAAAAAACAAAGCAAGAGAGCCTAGGGCACTTCCACTTATGGTCCTATAGCTTAGGGAATTTAAAATCAAAAAGACACAGCCACCCCAAAGTTTCGAATGGCTCTGTTTACAAGAACCTCGTTTACAGTACAAGTTCAACATCGCAGAAAGTGCAAAATGGATAAAAAAGTTGTGGTATTTACTTACAAAGCAATATCACTCAGCAATGAAATCTGTGTCATCAGGCCCTTAGCAGCACAATGAGTGGATTCAGGTATGATGATTCTAACTGAAATAAGTCACACAGAAACAGAAACATCATAAGATATCAGTAATACACGGAATGTAAACTTGGCTACACAGGAACTGAATTACAGAACAGAACAGGGTCTCAAATTTAGAAAACCAACTTATGCTTGCTTAAGGGGAAAGGTGAGTTGGGGTGCTGCATAAAACCAGAGATTGAAATGAGCACAGATAAAGTTCCTTAAGCCAAATATGGAATAGACAAGAGCTACTCCTTGCTCGAAGAAATGGACCCAACACCGCATATTAAACGCCTAAGAATGTACCTGACTAGTAAGTATCTTAAAACCTAGGGATTGCTATGTCTCCGAAAGAGAATCAAGCATGTGTACAGGGGCATAAACGCAGCAGTGATAGGATTAGAGAGGTTCGGTGAGCAAATGAAGACCCTTTGAAGTCATATTGCATGGTACCCATTCCACGGGTTTCAACTACCCAGGTTTTAGGTATTCTTCCTTCAGGTAAAACATGCATGTGGAACCCAGAGTATGATCAACCATGAGATCGGGAGACGTGTTCAAATATGTCTCAGTTTTCCTCCCCTGGTACTCGGGTGCAACATTCCAGACGCTTTACTAACACTGTCCCCACTTGGAGAGTCAGCGCCTTTAACCTCCTGTTTGGCCCAGTTTGCAATTTCTGCGGAAGATGAACAGGAATAGCGAGAACCAATGAGAGACTAGCTGGAGGTGTCTGGACGGGCAAATTTAACTCTCATTTCCCAACAGGAAGAGGAAATAACCAAAGGCTCAGCGTGCCGTACCGGAATCAGATTAGGGCCTGAAGCCATCCTGCGGTGTTGCGGCCAGCTCAAAAGAAAGCGAGTTGAAGAAAGGAGCTCAGGGGCACTGTAATTCACAAACCTGCAGAGTTATAAATGACAGCTATCGTCCAAAAATAGACTGAAGTAAGGCTGCCAAGAGGACTTGAAAGCAGGGCAGAATTGCAGGAAACCGATTTCAGGAGGTAGACTGGAATTGCATTGAAAGCATAGGAAAAGAGGCAGAACGTCCACAATGATGCACTTGGCCAAAAAGGGCGTATGCGTTTTTTCCTGAATATATTCAGGAAAAAACGCATACGCCCTTTTTGGCCAACCAAGCAAGCTTGCAAAGGAAATCTGCACTACAATGAAGTCTCACTTCCCCCCGGTCAAAAGGGCCATCTGAAAAAAGTGTAAAATCCAGAAAGGCAGGACAGGCCATGGAGAACTGGGAGCCTTGTTATGCTGATGGGCGGGATGTAAATTGCCAACAACCACTCGGGAGAAGTGTATGGTGTTTCCTGAAACATCTAAAAAACAAAGCAACAGAACCTAGGGCACTTCCACTTATGGTCCTATAGCTTAGGGAAATTAAAATCAAAAAGACACAGCCACCCCAAAGTTTGGATCGGCTCTGTTTACAAGAACCTCGTTTACAGTACAAGTTCAACATCGCAGAAAGTGAAAAATGGATAAAGAAGTTGTGGTATTTACTTACAAAGCAATATCACTCAGCAATGAAATCTGTGTCATCAGGCCCTTAGCAGCACAATGAGTGGATTCAGGTATGATGATTCTAACTGAAATAAGTCACACAGAAAAAGAAACATCATAAGATATCAGTAATACACGGAATGGAAACTTGGCTACACAGGAACTGAATTACAGAACAGAACAGGGTCTCAAATTTAGAAAACCAACTTATGCTTGCTTAAGGGGAAAGGTGAGTTGGGGTGCTGCATAAAACCAGAGATTGAAATGAGCACAGATAAAGTTCCTTAAGCCAAATATGGAATAGACAAGAGCTACTCCTTGCTCAATGAAATGGACTCAACACCCCATATTAAACGCCTAAGAATGTACCTGAGTAGTAAGTATCTTAAAACCTATGGATTGCTATGTCTCCGAAAGAGAATCAAGCATGTGTACAGGGGCATAAACGCAGCAGTGATAGGATTGGAGAGGTTCGGTGAGCATATGAAGACCCTTTGAAGTCATATTGCATGGTAACCATTACACGGGTCTCAACTCTCCAGGATTAAGGTATTCTTCCTTCAGCTAAAACATGCATGTGGAACCCAGAGTATGATCAACCATGTGAACGGGAGACGTGTTCAAATATATCTCAGTTTTCCTCCCCTGGTACTCGGGTGCAACATTCCAGACGCTTTACTAACACTCTCCCGACTTGGAGAGTCAGTCCCTTTAACCTCCTGTTTGGCCCAGTTTGCAATTTCTGTGGAAGATGAACAGGAATAGCGAGAACCAATGAGAGACTAGCTGGAGGTGTCTGCACGGGCAAATTTACCTCTCATTTCCCACCAGGAAGAGGAATTAACCAAAGGCTCAGCATGCCGGGCCTGAACCAGATTAGGCCCTGAAGCCATCCTGCGGTGTTGCGGCCAGGTCACAAGAAAGCGAGTTGAAGAAAGGAGCTCAGGGGCACTGTAATTCACAAACCTGCAGAGTTATAAATGACAGCTATCGTCCAAAAATAGACTGAAGTAAGGCTGCCAAGAGGACTTGAAAGCGGGGCAGAATTGCAGGAAACCGATTTCAGGAGGTAGACTGGAATTGCATTGAAAGCATAGGAAAAGAGGCAGAACGTCCACAATGATGCACTTGGCCAAAAAGGGCGTATGCGTTTTTTCCTGAATATATTCAGGAAAAAACGCATACGCCCTTTTTGGCCAACCAAGCAAGCTTGCAAAGGAAATCTGCACTACAATTAATTCTCACTTTCCCCCGGTCAAAAGGGCCATCTGAAAAAAGTGTAAAATCCAGAAAGGCAGGACAGGCCATTGAGAACTGGGAGCCTTGTTATGCTGATGGGCGGGATGTAAATTGCCAACAGACACTTGGGAGAAGTGTATGGTGTTTCCTGAAACATCTAAGAAACAAAGCAACAGAGCCTAGGGCACTTCCACTTATGGTCCTATAGCTTAGGGAAATTAAAATCAAAAAGACACAGCCACCCCAAAGTTTGGAACGGCTCTGTTTACAAGAACCTCGTTTACAGTACAAGTTCAACATCGCAGAAAGTGAAAAATGGATAAAGAAGTTGTGGTATTCACCTACAAAGCAATATCACTCAGCAATGAAATCTATGTCATCAGGCCCTTAGCAGCACAATGAGTGGATTCAGGTATGATGATTGTAACTGAAATAAGTCACACAGAAAAAGAAACATCATAAGATATCAGTAATACACGGAATGTAAACTTGGCTACACAGGAACTGAATTACAGAACAGAACAGGATCTCAAATTTAGAAAACCAACTTATGCTTGCTTAAGGGGAAAGGTGAGTTGGGGTGCTGCATAAAACCAGAGATTGAAATGAGCACAGATAAAGTTCCTTAAGCCAAATATGGAATAGACAAGAGCTACTCCTTGCTCAACGAAAAGGACTCAACACCGCATATTAAACGCCTAAGAATGTACCTGACTAGTAAGTATCTTAAAACCTATGGATTGCTATGTCTCCGAAAGAGAATCAAGCATGTGTACAGGAGCATAAACGCAGCAGTGATAGGATTGGAGAGGTTCGGTGAGCAAATGAAGACCCTTTGAAGTCATATTGCATGGTACCCATTCCACGGGTTTCAACTACCCAGGTTTAAGGTATTCTTCCTTCAGCTAAAACATGCATGTGGAACCTAGATTATGATCTACCATGTGATGGGGAGACGTGTTCAAATATGTCTCAGTTTTCGTACCCTGGTACTCGGGTGCAACATTCCAGACGCTTTACTAACACTCTCCCGACTTGGAGAGTCAGTCCCTTTAACCTCCTGTTTGGCCCAGTTTGCAATTTCTGCGGAAGATGAACAGGAATAGCGAGAACCAATGAGAGGCTAGCTGGAGGTATCTGGACGGGCAAATTTAACTCTCATTTCCCACCAGGAAGAGGAATTAACCAAAGGCTCAGCGTGCCGTGCCGGATCCAGATTAGGGCCTGAAGCCATCCTGCGGTGTTGCGGCCAGCTCACAAGAAAGCGAGTTGAAGAAAGGAGCTCAGGGGCACTGTAATTCACAAACCTGCAGAGTTATAAATGACAGCTATCGTCCAAAAATTGACTGAAGTAAGGCTGCCAAGAGGACTTGAAAACGGGGCAGAATTGCAGGAAACCGATTTCAGGAGGTAGACTGGAATTGCATTGAAAGCATAGGAAAAGAGGCAGAACGTCCACAATGATGCACTTGGCCAAAAAGGGCGTATGCGTTTTTTCCTGAATATATTCAGGAAAAAACGCATACGCCCTTTTTGGCCAACCAAGCAAGCTTGCAAAGGAAATCTGCACTACAATGAAGTCTCACTTCCCCCTGGTCAAAAGGGCCATCTGAAAAAAGTGTAAAATCCAGAAAGGCAGGACAGGCCATGGAGAACTGGGAGCCTTGTTATGCTGATGGGCGGGATGTAAATTGCCAACAACCACTCGGGAGAAGTGTATGGTGTTTCCTGAAACATCTAAAAAACAAAGCAAGAGAGCCTAGGGCACTTCCACTTATGGTCCTATAGCTTAGGGAATTTAAAATCAAAAAGACACAGCCACCCCAAAGTTTCGAATGGCTCTGTTTACAAGAACCTCGTTTACAGTACAAGTTCAACATCGCAGAAAGTGCAAAATGGATAAAAAAGTTGTGGTATTTACTTACAAAGCAATATCACTCAGCAATGAAATCTGTGTCATCAGGCCCTTAGCAGCACAATGAGTGGATTCAGGTATGATGATTCTAACTGAAATAAGTCACACAGAAACAGAAACATCATAAGATATCAGTAATACACGGAATGTAAACTTGGCTACACAGGAACTGAATTACAGAACAGAACAGGGTCTCAAATTTAGAAAACCAACTTATGCTTGCTTAAGGGGAAAGGTGAGTTGGGGTGCTGCATAAAACCAGAGATTGAAATGAGCACAGATAAAGTTCCTTAAGCCAAATATGGAATAGACAAGAGCTACTCCTTGCTCGAAGAAATGGACCCAACACCGCATATTAAACGCCTAAGAATGTACCTGACTAGTAAGTATCTTAAAACCTAGGGATTGCTATGTCTCCGAAAGAGAATCAAGCATGTGTACAGGGGCATAAACGCAGCAGTGATAGGATTAGAGAGGTTCGGTGAGCAAATGAAGACCCTTTGAAGTCATATTGCATGGTACCCATTCCACGGGTTTCAACTACCCAGGTTTTAGGTATTCTTCCTTCAGGTAAAACATGCATGTGGAACCCAGAGTATGATCAACCATGAGATCGGGAGACGTGTTCAAATATGTCTCAGTTTTCCTCCCCTGGTACTCGGGTGCAACATTCCAGACGCTTTACTAACACTGTCCCCACTTGGAGAGTCAGCGCCTGTAACCTCCTGTTTGGCCCAGTTTGCAATTTCTGCGGAAGATGAACAGGAATAGCGAGAACCAATGAGAGACTAGCTGGAGGTGTCTGGACGGGCAAATTTAACTCTCATTTCCCAACAGGAAGAGGAAATAACCAAAGGCTCAGCGTGCCGTACCGGAATCAGATTAGGGCCTGAAGCCATCCTGCGGTGTTGCGGCCAGCTCAAAAGAAAGCGAGTTGAAGAAAGGAGCTCAGGGGCACTGTAATTCACAAACCTGCAGAGTTATAAATGACAGCTATCGTCCAAAAATAGACTGAAGTAAGGCTGCCAAGAGGACTTGAATGCAGGGCAGAATTGCAGGAAACCGATTTCAGGAGGTAGACTGGAATTGCATTGAAAGCATAGGAAAAGAGGCAGAACGTCCACAATGATGCACTTGGCCAAAAAGGGCGTATGCGTTTTTTCCTGAATATATTCAGGAAAAAACGCATACGCCCTTTTTGGCCAACCAAGCAAGCTTGCAAAGGAAATCTGCACTACAATGAAGTCTCACTTCCCCCCGGTCAAAAGGGCCATCTGAAAAAAGTGTAAAATCCAGAAAGGCAGGACAGGCCATGGAGAACTGGGAGCCTTGTTATGCTGATGGGCGGGATGTAAATTGCCAACAACCACTCGGGAGAAGTGTATGGTGTTTCCTGAAACATCTAAAAAACAAAGCAACAGAACCTAGGGCACTTCCACTTATGGTCCTATAGCTTAGGGAAATTAAAATCAAAAAGACACAGCCACCCCAAAGTTTGGATCGGCTCTGTTTACAAGAACCTCGTTTACAGTACAAGTTCAACATCGCAGAAAGTGAAAAATGGATAAAGAAGTTGTGGTATTTACTTACAAAACAATATCACTCAGCAATGAAATCTGTGTCATCAGGCCCTTAGCAGCACAATGAGTGGATTCAGGTATGATGATTCTAACTGAAATAAGTCACACAGAAAAAGAAACATCATAAGATATCAGTAATACACGGAATGGAAACTTGGCTACACAGGAACTGAATTACAGAACAGAACAGGGTCTCAAATTTAGAAAACCAACTTATGCTTGCTTAAGGGGAAAGGTGAGTTGGGGTGCTGCATAAAACCAGAGATTGAAATGAGCACAGATAAAGTTCCTTAAGCCAAATATGGAATAGACAAGAGCTACTCCTTGCTCAATGAAATGGACTCAACACCCCATATTAAACGCCTAAGAATGTACCTGAGTAGTAAGTATCTTAAAACCTATGGATTGCTATGTCTCCAAAAGAGAATCAAGCATGTGTACAGGGGCATAAACGCAGCAGTGATAGGATTGGAGAGGTTCGGTGAGCATATGAAGACCCTTTGAAGTCATATTGCATGGTAACCATTACACGGGTCTCAACTCTCCAGGATTAAGGTATTCTTCCTTCAGCTAAAACATGCATGTGGAACCCAGAGTATGATCAACCATGTGAACGGGAGACGTGTTCAAATATATCTCAGTTTTCCTCCCCTGGTACTTGGGTGCAACATTCCAGACGCTTTACTAACACTCTCCCGACTTGGAGAGTCAGTCCCTTTAACCTCCTGTTTGGCCCAGTTTGCAATTTCTGTGGAAGATGAACAGGAATAGCGAGAACCAATGAGAGACTAGCTGGAGGTGTCTGCACGGGCAAATTTACCTCTCATTTCCCACCAGGAAGAGGAATTAACCAAAGGCTCAGCATGCCGGGCCGGAACCAGATTAGGCCCTGAAGCCATCCTGCGGTGTTGCGGCCAGGTCACAAGAAAGCGAGTTGAAGAAAGGAGCTCAGGGGCACTGTAATTCACAAACCTGCAGAGTTATAAATGACAGCTATCGTCCAAAAATAGACTGAAGTAAGGCTGCCAAGAGGACTTGAAAGCGGGGCAGAATTGCAGGAAACCGATTTCAGGAGGTAGACTGGAATTGCATTGAAAGCATAGGAAAAGAGGCAGAACGTCCACAATGATGCACTTGGCCAAAAAGGGCGTATGCGTTTTTTCCTGAATATATTCAGGAAAAAACGCATAAGCCCTTTTTGGCCAACCAAGCAAGCTTGCAAAGGAAATCTGCACTACAATTAATTCTCACTTTCCCCCGGTCAAAAGGGCCATCTGAAAAAAGTGTAAAATCCAGAAAGGCAGGACAGGCCATTGAGAACTGGGAGCCTTGTTATGCTGATGGGCGGGATGTAAATTGCCAACAGACACTTGGGAGAAGTGTATGGTGTTTCCTGAAACATCTAAGAAACAAAGCAACAGAGCCTAGGGCACTTCCACTTATGGTCCTATAGCTTAGGGAAATTAAAATCAAAAAGACACAGCCACCCCAAAGTTTGGAACGGCTCTGTTTACAAGAACCTCGTTTACAGTACAAGTTCAACATCGCAGAAAGTGAAAAATGGATAAAGAAGTTGTGGTATTCACCTACAAAGCAATATCACTCAGCAATGAAATCTATGTCATCAGGCCCTTAGCAGCACAATGAGTGGATTCAGGAATGATGATTGTAACTGAAATAAGTCACACAGAAAAAGAAACATCATAAGATATCAGTAATACACGGAATGTAAACTTGGCTACACAGGAACTGAATTACAGAACAGAACAGGGTCTCAAATTTAGAAAACCAACTTATGCTTGCTTAAGGGGAAAGGTGAGTTGGGGTGCTGCATAAAACCAGAGATTGAAATGAGCACAGATAAAGTTCCTTAAGCCAAATATGGAATAGACAAGAGCTACTCCTTGCTCAATGAAAAGGACTCAACACCGCATATTAAACGCCTAAGAATGTACCTGACTAGTAAGTATCTTAAAACCTATGGATTGCTATGTCTCCGAAAGAGAATCAAGCATGTGTACAGGAGCATAAACGCAGCAGTGATAGGATTGGAGAGGTTCGGTGAGCAAATGAAGACCCTTTGAAGTCATATTGCATGGTACCCATTCCACGGGTTTCAACTACCCAGGTTTAAGGTATTCTTCCTTCAGCTAAAACATGCATGTGGAACCTAGATTATGATCTACCATGTGATGGGGAGACGTGTTCAAATATGTCTCAGTTTTCGTACCCTGGTACTCGGGTGCAACATTCCAGACGCTTTACTAACACTCTCCCGACTTGGAGAGTCAGTCCCTTTAACCTCCTGTTTGGCCCAGTTTGCAATTTCTGCGGAAGATGAACAGGAATAGCGAGAACCAATGAGAGGCTAGCTGGAGGTATCTGGACGGGCAAATTTAACTCTCATTTCCCACCAGGAAGAGGAATTAACCAAAGGCTCAGCATGCCGTGCCGGATCCAGATTAGGGCCTGAAGACATCCTGCGGTGTTGCGGCCAGCTCACAAGAAAGCGAGTTGAAGAAAGGAGCTCAGGGGCACTGTAATTCACAAACCTGCAGAGTTATAAATGACAGCTATCGTCCAAAAATAGACTGAAGTAAGGCTGCCAAGAGGACTTGAAAACGGGGCAGAATTGCAGGAAACCGATTTCAGGAGGTAGACTGGAATTGCATTGAAAGCATAGGAAAAGAGGCAGAACGTCCACAATGATGCACTTGGCCAAAAAGGGCGTATGCGTTTTTTCCTGAATATATTCAGGAAAAAACGCATACGCCCTTTTTGGCCAACCAAGCAAGCTTGCAAAGGAAATCTGCACTACAATGAAGTCTCACTTCCCCCTGGTCAAAAGGGCCATCTGAAAAAAGTGTAAAATCCAGAAAGGCAGGACAGGCCATGGAGAACTGGGAGCCTTGTTATGCTGATGGGCGGGATGTAAATTGCCAACAACCACTCGGGAGAAGTGTATGGTGTTTCCTGAAACATCTAAAAAACAAAGCAACATAGCCTAGGGCACTTCCACTTATGGTCCTATAGCTTAGGTAATTTAAAATCAAAAAGACACAGCCACCCCAAAGTTTGGAACGGCTCTGTTTACAAGAACCTCGTTTACAGTACAAGTTCAACATCGCAGAAAGTGAAAAATGGATAAAGAAGTTGTGGTATTTACTTAAAAAGCAATATCACTCAGCAATGAAATCTGTGTCATCAGGCCCTTAGCAGCACAATGAGTGGATTCAGGTATGATGATTCTAACTGAAATAAGTCACACAGAAAAAGAAACATCATAAGATATCAGTAATACACGGAATGTAAACTTGGCTACACAGGAACTGAATTACAGAACAGAACAGGGTCTCAAATTTAGAAAACCAACTTATGCTTGCTTAAGGGGAAAGGTGAGTTGGGGTGCTGCATAAAACCAGAGATTGAAATGAGCACAGATAAAGTTCCTTAAGCCAAATATGGAATAGACAAGAGCTACTCCTTGCTCAACGAAATGGACTCAACACCGCATATTAAACGCCTAAGAATGTACCTGACTAGTAAGTATCTTAAAACCTATGGATTGCTATGTCTCCGAAAGAGAATCAAGCATGTGTACAGGGGCATAAACGCAGCAGTGATAGGATTGGAGAGGTTCGGTGAGCAAATGAAGACCCTTTGAAGTCATATTGCATGGTACCCATTCCACGGGTTTCAACTACCCAGGTTTTAGGTATTCTTCCTTCAGCTAAAACATGCATGTGGAACCCAAGTATGATCAACCATGTGATCGGGAGACGTGTTCAAATAAGTCTCAGTTTTCTTCCCCTGGTACTCGGGTGCAACATTCCAGACGCTTTACTAACACTCTCCCGACTTGGAGAGTCAGTCCCTTTAACCTCCTGTTTGGCCCAGTTTGCAATTTCTGCGGAAGATGAACAGGAATAGCGAGAACCAATGAGAGGCTAGCTGGAGGTGTCTGGACGGGCAAATTTAACTCTCATTTCCCACCAGGAAGAGGAAATAACCAAAGGCTCAGCATGCCGTGCCAGAACCAGATTAGGGCCTGAAGACATCCTGCGGTGTTGCGGCCAGGTCACAAGAAAGCGAGTTGAAGAAAGGAGCTCAGGGGCACTGTAATTCACAAACCTGCAGAGTTATAAATGACAGCTATCGTCCAAAAATAGACTGAAGTAAGGCTGCCAAGAGGACTTGAAAGCGGGGCAGAATTGCAGGAAACCGATTTCAGGAGGTAGACTGGAATTGCACTGAAGGCATAGGAAAAGAGGCAGAACGTCCACAATGATGCACTTGGCCAAAAAGGGCGTATGAGTTTTTTCCTGAATATATTCAGGAAAAAACGCATACACCCTTTTTGGCCAACCAAGCAAGCTTGCAAAGGAAATCTGCACTACAATGAAGTCTCACTTCCCCCCGGTCAAAAGGGCCATCTGAAAAAAGTGTAAAATCCAGAAAGGCAGGACAGGCCATGGAGAACTGGGAGCCTTGTTATGCTGATGGGCGGGATGTAAATTGCCAACAACCACTCGGGAGAAGTGTATGGTGTTTCCTGAAACATCTAAAAAACAAAGCAACAGAACCTAGGGCACTTCCACTTATGGTCCTATAGCTTAGGGAAATTAAAATCAAAAAGACACAGCCACCCCAAAGTTTGGATCGGCTCTGTTTACAAGAACCTCGTTTACAGTACAAGTTCAACATCGCAGAAAGTGAAAAATGGATAAAGAAGTTGTGGTATTTACTTACAAAGCAATATCACTCAGCAATGAAATCTGTGTCATCAGGCCCTTAGCAGCACAATGAGTGGATTCAGGTATGATGATTCTAACTGAAATAAGTCACACAGAAAAAGAAACATCATAAGATATCAGTAATACACGGAATGTAAACTTGGCTACACAGGAACTGAATTACAGAACAGAACAGGGTCTCAAATTTAGAAAACCAACTTATGCTTGCTTAAGGGGAAAGGTGAGTTGGGGTGCTGCATAAAACCAGAGATTGAAATGAGCACAGATAAAGTTCCTTAAGCCAAATATGGAATAGACAAGAGCTACTCCTTGCTCGAAGAAATGGACCCAACACCGCATATTAAACGCCTAAGAATGTACCTGACTAGTAAGTATCTTAAAACCTAGGGATTGCTATGTCTCCGAAAGAGAATCAAGCATGTGTACAGGGGCATAAACGCAGCAGTGATAGGATTAGAGAGGTTCGGTGAGCAAATGAAGACCCTTTGAAGTCATATTGCATGGTACCCATTCCACGGGTTTCAACTACCCAGGTTTTAGGTATTCTTCCTTCAGGTAAAACATGCATGTGGAACCCAGAGTATGATCAACCATGAGATCGGGAGACGTGTTCAAATATGTCTCAGTTTTCCTCCCCTGGTACTCGGGTGCAACATTCCAGACGCTTTACTAACACTGTCCCCACTTGGAGAGTCAGCGCCTTTAACCTCCTGTTTGGCCCAGTTTGCAATTTCTGCGGAAGATGAACAGGAATAGCGAGAACCAATGAGAGACTAGCTGGAGGTGTCTGGACGGGCAAATTTAACTCTCATTTCCCAACAGGAAGAGGAAATAACCAAAGGCTCAGCGTGCCGTACCGGAATCAGATTAGGGCCTGAAGCCATCCTGCGGTGTTGCGGCCAGCTCAAAAGAAAGCGAGTTGAAGAAAGGAGCTCAGGGGCACTGTAATTCACAAACCTGCAGAGTTATAAATGACAGCTATCGTCCAAAAATAGACTGAAGTAAGGCTGCCAAGAGGACTTGAATGCAGGGCAGAATTGCAGGAAACCGATTTCAGGAGGTAGACTGGAATTGCATTGAAAGCATAGGAAAAGAGGCAGAACGTCCACAATGATGCACTTGGCCAAAAAGGGCGTATGCGTTTTTTCCTGAATATATTCAGGAAAAAACGCATACGCCCTTTTTGGCCAACCAAGCAAGCTTGCAAAGGAAATCTGCACTACAATGAAGTCTCACTTCCCCCCGGTCAAAAGGGCCATCTGAAAAAAGTGTAAAATCCAGAAAGGCAGGACAGGCCATGGAGAACTGGGAGCCTTGTTATGCTGATGGGCGGGATGTAAATTGCCAACAACCACTCGGGAGAAGTGTATGGTGTTTCCTGAAACATCTAAAAAACAAAGCAACAGAACCTAGGGCACTTCCACTTATGGTCCTATAGCTTAGGGAAATTAAAATCAAAAAGACACAGCCACCCCAAAGTTTGGATCGGCTCTGTTTACAAGAACCTCGTTTACAGTACAAGTTCAACATCGCAGAAAGTGAAAAATGGATAAAGAAGTTGTGGTATTTACTTACAAAACAATATCACTCAGCAATGAAATCTGTGTCATCAGGCCCTTAGCAGCACAATGAGTGGATTCAGGTATGATGATTCTAACTGAAATAAGTCACACAGAAAAAGAAACATCATAAGATATCAGTAATACACGGAATGGAAACTTGGCTACACAGGAACTGAATTACAGAACAGAACAGGGTCTCAAATTTAGAAAACCAACTTATGCTTGCTTAAGGGGAAAGGTGAGTTGGGGTGCTGCATAAAACCAGAGATTGAAATGAGCACAGATAAAGTTCCTTAAGCCAAATATGGAATAGACAAGAGCTACTCCTTGCTCAATGAAATGGACTCAACACCCCATATTAAACGCCTAAGAATGTACCTGAGTAGTAAGTATCTTAAAACCTATGGATTGCTATGTCTCCGAAAGAGAATCAAGCATGTGTACAGGGGCATAAACGCAGCAGTGATAGGATTGGAGAGGTTCGGTGAGCATATGAAGACCCTTTGAAGTCATATTGCATGGTAACCATTACACGGGTCTCAACTCTCCAGGATTAAGGTATTCTTCCTTCAGCTAAAACATGCATGTGGAACCCAGAGTATGATCAACCATGTGAACGGGAGACGTGTTCAAATATATCTCAGTTTTCCTCCCCTGGTACTCGGGTGCAACATTCCAGACGCTTTACTAACACTCTCCCGACTTGGAGAGTCAGTCCCTTTAACCTCCTGTTTGGCCCAGTTTGCAATTTCTGTGGAAGATGAACAGGAATAGCGAGAACCAATGAGAGACTAGCTGGAGGTGTCTGCACGGGCAAATTTACCTCTCATTTCCCACCAGGAAGAGGAATTAACCAAAGGCTCAGCATGCCGGGCCGGAACCAGATTAGGCCCTGAAGCCATCCTGCGGTGTTGCGGCCAGGTCACAAGAAAGCGAGTTGAAGAAAGGAGCTCAGGGGCACTGTAATTCACAAACCTGCAGAGTTATAAATGACAGCTATCGTCCAAAAATAGACTGAAGTAAGGCTGCCAAGAGGACTTGAAAGCGGGGCAGAATTGCAGGAAACCGATTTCAGGAGGTAGACTGGAATTGCATTGAAAGCATAGGAAAAGAGGCAGAACGTCCACAATGATGCACTTGGCCAAAAAGGGCGTATGCGTTTTTTCCTGAATATATTCAGGAAAAAACGCATAAGCCCTTTTTGGCCAACCAAGCAAGCTTGCAAAGGAAATCTGCACTACAATTAATTCTCACTTTCCCCCGGTCAAAAGGGCCATCTGAAAAAAGTGTAAAATCCAGAAAGGCAGGACAGGCCATTGAGAACTGGGAGCCTTGTTATGCTGATGGGCGGGATGTAAATTGCCAACAGACACTTGGGAGAAGTGTATGGTGTTTCCTGAAACATCTAAGAAACAAAGCAACAGAGCCTAGGGCACTTCCACTTATGGTCCTATAGCTTAGGGAAATTAAAATCAAAAAGACACAGCCACCCCAAAGTTTGGAACGGCTCTGTTTACAAGAACCTCGTTTACAGTACAAGTTCAACATCGCAGAAAGTGAAAAATGGATAAAGAAGTTGTGGTATTCACCTACAAAGCAATATCACTCAGCAATGAAATCTATGTCATCAGGCCCTTAGCAGCACAATGAGTGGATTCAGGAATGATGATTGTAACTGAAATAAGTCACACAGAAAAAGAAACATCATAAGATATCAGTAATACACGGAATGTAAACTTGGCTACACAGGAACTGAATTACAGAACAGAACAGGGTCTCAAATTTAGAAAACCAACTTATGCTTGCTTAAGGGGAAAGGTGAGTTGGGGTGCTGCATAAAACCAGAGATTGAAATGAGCACAGATAAAGTTCCTTAAGCCAAATATGGAATAGACAAGAGCTACTCCTTGCTCAATGAAAAGGACTCAACACCGCATATTAAACGCCTAAGAATGTACCTGACTAGTAAGTATCTTAAAACCTATGGATTGCTATGTCTCCGAAAGAGAATCAAGCATGTGTACAGGAGCATAAACGCAGCAGTGATAGGATTGGAGAGGTTCGGTGAGCAAATGAAGACCCTTTGAAGTCATATTGCATGGTACCCATTCCACGGGTTTCAACTACCCAGGTTTAAGGTATTCTTCCTTCAGCTAAAACATGCATGTGGAACCTAGATTATGATCTACCATGTGATGGGGAGACGTGTTCAAATATGTCTCAGTTTTCGTACCCTGGTACTCGGGTGCAACATTCCAGACGCTTTACTAACACTCTCCCGACTTGGAGAGTCAGTCCCTTTAACCTCCTGTTTGGCCCAGTTTGCAATTTCTGCGGAAGATGAACAGGAATAGCGAGAACCAATGAGAGGCTAGCTGGAGGTATCTGGACGGGCAAATTTAACTCTCATTTCCCACCAGGAAGAGGAATTAACCAAAGGCTCAGCATGCCGTGCCGGATCCAGATTAGGGCCTGAAGACATCCTGCGGTGTTGCGGCCAGCTCACAAGAAAGCGAGTTGAAGAAAGGAGCTCAGGGGCACTGTAATTCACAAACCTGCAGAGTTATAAATGACAGCTATCGTCCAAAAATAGACTGAAGTAAGGCTGCCAAGAGGACTTGAAAACGGGGCAGAATTGCAGGAAACCGATTTCAGGAGGTAGACTGGAATTGCATTGAAAGCATAGGAAAAGAGGCAGAACGTCCACAATGATGCACTTGGCCAAAAAGGGCGTATGCGTTTTTTCCTGAATATATTCAGGAAAAAACGCATACGCCCTTTTTGGCCAACCAAGCAAGCTTGCAAAGGAAATCTGCACTACAATGAAGTCTCACTTCCCCCTGGTCAAAAGGGCCATCTGAAAAAAGTGTAAAATCCAGAAAGGCAGGACAGGCCATGGAGAACTGGGAGCCTTGTTATGCTGATGGGCGGGATGTAAATTGCCAACAACCACTCGGGAGAAGTGTATGGTGTTTCCTGAAACATCTAAAAAACAAAGCAACATAGCCTAGGGCACTTCCACTTATGGTCCTATAGCTTAGGTAATTTAAAATCAAAAAGACACAGCCACCCCAAAGTTTGGAACGGCTCTGTTTACAAGAACCTCGTTTACAGTACAAGTTCAACATCGCAGAAAGTGAAAAATGGATAAAGAAGTTGTGGTATTTACTTAAAAAGCAATATCACTCAGCAATGAAATCTGTGTCATCAGGCCCTTAGCAGCACAATGAGTGGATTCAGGTATGATGATTCTAACTGAAATAAGTCACACAGAAAAAGAAACATCATAAGATATCAGTAATACACGGAATGTAAACTTGGCTACACAGGAACTGAATTACAGAACAGAACAGGGTCTCAAATTTAGAAAACCAACTTATGCTTGCTTAAGGGGAAAGGTGAGTTGGGGTGCTGCATAAAACCAGAGATTGAAATGAGCACAGATAAAGTTCCTTAAGCCAAATATGGAATAGACAAGAGCTACTCCTTGCTCAACGAAATGGACTCAACACCGCATATTAAACGCCTAAGAATGTACCTGACTAGTAAGTATCTTAAAACCTATGGATTGCTATGTCTCCGAAAGAGAATCAAGCATGTGTACAGGGGCATAAACGCAGCAGTGATAGGATTGGAGAGGTTCGGTGAGCAAATGAAGACCCTTTGAAGTCATATTGCATGGTACCCATTCCACGGGTTTCAACTACCCAGGTTTTAGGTATTCTTCCTTCAGCTAAAACATGCATGTGGAACCCAAGTATGATCAACCATGTGATCGGGAGACGTGTTCAAATAAGTCTCAGTTTTCTTCCCCTGGTACTCGGGTGCAACATTCCAGACGCTTTACTAACACTCTCCCGACTTGGAGAGTCAGTCCCTTTAACCTCCTGTTTGGCCCAGTTTGCAATTTCTGCGGAAGATGAACAGGAATAGCGAGAACCAATGAGAGGCTAGCTGGAGGTGTCTGGACGGGCAAATTTAACTCTCATTTCCCACCAGGAAGAGGAAATAACCAAAGGCTCAGCATGCCGTGCCAGAACCAGATTAGGGCCTGAAGACATCCTGCGGTGTTGCGGCCAGGTCACAAGAAAGCGAGTTGAAGAAAGGAGCTCAGGGGCACTGTAATTCACAAACCTGCAGAGTTATAAATGACAGCTATCGTCCAAAAATAGACTGAAGTAAGGCTGCCAAGAGGACTTGAAAGCGGGGCAGAATTGCAGGAAACCGATTTCAGGAGGTAGACTGGAATTGCACTGAAGGCATAGGAAAAGAGGCAGAACGTCCACAATGATGCACTTGGCCAAAAAGGGCGTATGAGTTTTTTCCTGAATATATTCAGGAAAAAACGCATACACCCTTTTTGGCCAACCAAGCAAGCTTGCAAAGGAAATCTGCACTACAATGAAGTCTCACTTCCCCCCGGTCAAAAGGGCCATCTGAAAAAAGTGTAAAATCCAGAAAGGCAGGACAGGCCATGGAGAACTGGGAGCCTTGTTATGCTGATGGGCGGGATGTAAATTGCCAACAACCACTCGGGAGAAGTGTATGGTGTTTCCTGAAACATCTAAAAAACAAAGCAACAGAACCTAGGGCACTTCCACTTATGGTCCTATAGCTTAGGGAAATTAAAATCAAAAAGACACAGCCACCCCAAAGTTTGGATCGGCTCTGTTTACAAGAACCTCGTTTACAGTACAAGTTCAACATCGCAGAAAGTGAAAAATGGATAAAGAAGTTGTGGTATTTACTTACAAAGCAATATCACTCAGCAATGAAATCTGTGTCATCAGGCCCTTAGCAGCACAATGAGTGGATTCAGGTATGATGATTCTAACTGAAATAAGTCACACAGAAAAAGAAACATCATAAGATATCAGTAATACACGGAATGTAAACTTGGCTACACAGGAACTGAATTACAGAACAGAACAGGGTCTCAAATTTAGAAAACCAACTTATGCTTGCTTAAGGGGAAAGGTGAGTTGGGGTGCTGCATAAAACCAGAGATTGAAATGAGCACAGATAAAGTTCCTTAAGCCAAATATGGAATAGACAAGAGCTACTCCTTGCTCGAAGAAATGGACCCAACACCGCATATTAAACGCCTAAGAATGTACCTGACTAGTAAGTATCTTAAAACCTAGGGATTGCTATGTCTCCGAAAGAGAATCAAGCATGTGTACAGGGGCATAAACGCAGCAGTGATAGGATTAGAGAGGTTCGGTGAGCAAATGAAGACCCTTTGAAGTCATATTGCATGGTACCCATTCCACGGGTTTCAACTACCCAGGTTTTAGGTATTCTTCCTTCAGGTAAAACATGCATGTGGAACCCAGAGTATGATCAACCATGAGATCGGGAGACGTGTTCAAATATGTCTCAGTTTTCCTCCCCTGGTACTCGGGTGCAACATTCCAGACGCTTTACTAACACTGTCCCCACTTGGAGAGTCAGCGCCTTTAACCTCCTGTTTGGCCCAGTTTGCAATTTCTGCGGAAGATGAACAGGAATAGCGAGAACCAATGAGAGACTAGCTGGAGGTGTCTGGACGGGCAAATTTAACTCTCATTTCCCAACAGGAAGAGGAAATAACCAAAGGCTCAGCGTGCCGTACCGGAATCAGATTAGGGCCTGAAGCCATCCTGCGGTGTTGCGGCCAGCTCAAAAGAAAGCGAGTTGAAGAAAGGAGCTCAGGGGCACTGTAATTCACAAACCTGCAGAGTTATAAATGACAGCTATCGTCCAAAAATAGACTGAAGTAAGGCTGCCAAGAGGACTTGAATGCAGGGCAGAATTGCAGGAAACCGATTTCAGGAGGTAGACTGGAATTGCATTGAAAGCATAGGAAAAGAGGCAGAACGTCCACAATGATGCACTTGGCCAAAAAGGGCGTATGCGTTTTTTCCTGAATATATTCAGGAAAAAACGCATACGCCCTTTTTGGCCAACCAAGCAAGCTTGCAAAGGAAATCTGCACTACAATGAAGTCTCACTTCCCCCCGGTCAAAAGGGCCATCTGAAAAAAGTGTAAAATCCAGAAAGGCAGGACAGGCCATGGAGAACTGGGAGCCTTGTTATGCTGATGGGCGGGATGTAAATTGCCAACAACCACTCGGGAGAAGTGTATGGTGTTTCCTGAAACATCTAAAAAACAAAGCAACAGAACCTAGGGCACTTCCACTTATGGTCCTATAGCTTAGGGAAATTAAAATCAAAAAGACACAGCCACCCCAAAGTTTGGATCGGCTCTGTTTACAAGAACCTCGTTTACAGTACAAGTTCAACATCGCAGAAAGTGAAAAATGGATAAAGAAGTTGTGGTATTTACTTACAAAACAATATCACTCAGCAATGAAATCTGTGTCATCAGGCCCTTAGCAGCACAATGAGTGGATTCAGGTATGATGATTCTAACTGAAATAAGTCACACAGAAAAAGAAACATCATAAGATATCAGTAATACACGGAATGGAAACTTGGCTACACAGGAACTGAATTACAGAACAGAACAGGGTCTCAAATTTAGAAAACCAACTTATGCTTGCTTAAGGGGAAAGGTGAGTTGGGGTGCTGCATAAAACCAGAGATTGAAATGAGCACAGATAAAGTTCCTTAAGCCAAATATGGAATAGACAAGAGCTACTCCTTGCTCAATGAAATGGACTCAACACCCCATATTAAACGCCTAAGAATGTACCTGAGTAGTAAGTATCTTAAAACCTATGGATTGCTATGTCTCCGAAAGAGAATCAAGCATGTGTACAGGGGCATAAACGCAGCAGTGATAGGATTGGAGAGGTTCGGTGAGCATATGAAGACCCTTTGAAGTCATATTGCATGGTAACCATTACACGGGTCTCAACTCTCCAGGATTAAGGTATTCTTCCTTCAGCTAAAACATGCATGTGGAACCCAGAGTATGATCAACCATGTGAACGGGAGACGTGTTCAAATATATCTCAGTTTTCCTCCCCTGGTACTTGGGTGCAACATTCCAGACGCTTTACTAACACTCTCCCGACTTGGAGAGTCAGTCCCTTTAACCTCCTGTTTGGCCCAGTTTGCAATTTCTGTGGAAGATGAACAGGAATAGCGAGAACCAATGAGAGACTAGCTGGAGGTGTCTGCACGGGCAAATTTACCTCTCATTTCCCACCAGGAAGAGGAATTAACCAAAGGCTCAGCATGCCGTGCCGGATCCAGATTAGGGCCTGAAGCCATCCTGCGGTGTTGCGGCCAGCTCACAAGAAAGCGAGTTGAAGAAAGGAGCTCAGGGGCACTGTAATTCACAAACCTGCAGAGTTATAAATGACAGCTATCGTCCAAAAATAGACTGAAGTAAGGCTGCCAAGAGGACTTGAAAACGGGGCAGAATTGCAGGAAACCGATTTCAGGAGGTAGACTGGAATTGCATTGAAAGCATAGGAAAAGAGGCAGAACGTCCACAATGATGCACTTGGCCAAAAAGGGCGTATGCGTTTTTTCCTGAATATATTCAGGAAAAAACGCATACGCCCTTTTTGGCCAACCAAGCAAGCTTGCAAAGGAAATCTGCACTACAATGAAGTCTCACTTCCCCCTGGTCAAAAGGGCCATCTGAAAAAAGTGTAAAATCCAGAAAGGCAGGACAGGCCATGGAGAACTGGGAGCCTTGTTATGCTGATGGGCGGGATGTAAATTGCCAACAACCACTCGGGAGAAGTGTATGGTGTTTCCTGAAACATCTAAAAAACAAAGCAACATAGCCTAGGGCACTTCCACTTATGGTCCTATAGCTTAGGTAATTTAAAATCAAAAAGACACAGCCACCCCAAAGTTTGGAACGGCTCTGTTTACAAGAACCTCGTTTACAGTACAAGTTCAACATCGCAGAAAGTGAAAAATGGATAAAGAAGTTGTGGTATTTACTTAAAAAGCAATATCACTCAGCAATGAAATCTGTGTCATCAGGACCTTAGCAGCACAATGAGTGGATTCAGGTATGATGATTCTAACTGAAATAAGTCACACAGAAAAAGAAACATCATAAGATATCAGTAATACACGGAATGTAAACTTGGCTACACAGGAACTGAATTTCAGAAGAGAACAGGGTCTCAAATTTAGAAAACCAACTTATGCTTGCTTAAGGGGAAAGGTGAGTTGGGGTGCTGCATAAAACCAGAGATTGAAATGAGCACAGATAAAGTTCCTTAAGCCAAATATGGAATAGACAAGAGCTACTCCTTGCTCAACGAAATGGACTCAACACCGCATATTAAACGCCTAAGAATGTACCTGACTAGTAAGTATCTTAAAACCTATGGATTGCTATGTCTCCGAAAGAGAATCAAGCATGTGTACAGGGGCATAAACGCAGCAGTGATAGGATTGGAGAGGTTCGGTGAGCAAATGAAGACCCTTTGAAGTCATATTGCATGGTACCCATTCCACGGGTTTCAACTACCCAGGTTTTAGGTATTCTTCCTTCAGCTAAAACATGCATGTGGAACCCAAGTATGATCAACCATGTGATCGGGAGACGTGTTCAAATAAGTCTCAGTTTTCTTCCCCTGGTACTCGGGTGCAACATTCCAGATGCTTTACTAACACTCTCCCGACTTGGAGAGTCAGTCCCTTTAACCTCCTGTTTGGCCCAGTTTGCAATTTCTGCGGAAGATGAACAGGAATAGCGAGAACCAATGAGAGGCTAGCTGGAGGTGTCTGGACGGGCAAATTTAACTCTCATTTCCCACCAGGAAGAGGAAATAACCAAAGGCTCAGCATGCCGTGCCAGAACCAGATTAGGGCCTGAAGACATCCTGCGGTGTTGCGGCCAGGTCACAAGAAAGCGAGTTGAAGAAAGGAGCTCAGGGGCACTGTAATTCACAAACCTGCAGAGTTATAAATGACAGCTATCGTCCAAAAATAGACTGAAGTAAGGCTGCCAAGAGGACTTGAAAGCGGGGCAGAATTGCAGGAAACCGATTTCAGGAGGTAGACTGGAATTGCACTGAAGGCATAGGAAAAGAGGCAGAACGTCCACAATGATGCACTTGGCCAAAAAGGGCGTATGAGTTTTTTCCTGAATATATTCAGGAAAAAACGCATACACCCTTTTTGGCCAACCAAGCAAGCTTGCAAAGGAAATCTGCACTACAATGAAGTCTCACTTCCCCCCGGTCAAAAGGGCCATCTGAAAAAAGTGTAAAATCCAGAAAGGCAGGACAGGCCATGGAGAACTGGGAGCCTTGTTATGCTGATGGGCGGGATGTAAATTGCCAACAACCACTCGGGAGAAGTGTATGGTGTTTCCTGAAACATCTAAAAAACAAAGCAACAGAACCTAGGGCACTTCCACTTATGGTCCTATAGCTTAGGGAAATTAAAATCAAAAAGACACAGCCACCCCAAAGTTTGGATCGGCTCTGTTTACAAGAACCTCGTTTACAGTACAAGTTCAACATCGCAGAAAGTGAAAAATGGATAAAGAAGTTGTGGTATTTACTTACAAAGCAATATCACTCAGCAATGAAATCTGTGTCATCAGGCCCTTAGCAGCACAATGAGTGGATTCAGGTATGATGATTCTAACTGAAATAAGTCACACAGAAAAAGAAACATCATAAGATATCAGTAATACACGGAATGTAAACTTGGCTACACAGGAACTGAATTACAGAACAGAACAGGGTCTCAAATTTAGAAAACCAACTTATGCTTGCTTAAGGGGAAAGGTGAGTTGGGGTGCTGCATAAAACCAGAGATTGAAATGAGCACAGATAAAGTTCCTTAAGCCAAATATGGAATAGACAAGAGCTACTCCTTGCTCAATGAAATGGACTCAACACCCCATATTAAACGCCTAAGAATGTACCTGAGTAGTAAGTATCTTAAAACCTATGGATTGCTATGTCTCCGAAAGAGAATCAAGCATGTGTACAGGGGCATAAACGCAGCAGTGATAGGATTGGAGAGGTTCGGTGAGCATATGAAGACCCTTTGAAGTCATATTGCATGGTAACCATTACACGGGTCTCAACTCTCCAGGATTAAGGTATTCTTCCTTCAGCTAAAACATGCATGTGGAACCCAGAGTATGATCAACCATGTGAACGGGAGACGTGTTCAAATATATCTCAGTTTTCCTCCCCTGGTACTCGGGTGCAACATTCCAGACGCTTTACTAACACTCTCCCGACTTGGAGAGTCAGTCCCTTTAACCTCCTGTTTGGCCCAGTTTGCAATTTCTGTGGAAGATGAACAGGAATAGCGAGAACCAATGAGAGACTAGCTGGAGGTGTCTGCACGGGCAAATTTACCTCTCATTTCCCACCAGGAAGAGGAATTAACCAAAGGCTCAGCATGCCGGGCCTGAACCAGATTAGGCCCTGAAGCCATCCTGCGGTGTTGCGGCCAGGTCACAAGAAAGCGAGTTGAAGAAAGGAGCTCAGGGGCACTGTAATTCACAAACCTGCAGAGTTATAAATGACAGCTATCGTCCAAAAATAGACTGAAGTAAGGCTGCCAAGAGGACTTGAAAGCGGGGCAGAATTGCAGGAAACCGATTTCAGGAGGTAGACTGGAATTGCATTGAAAGCATAGGAAAAGAGGCAGAACGTCCACAATGATGCACTTGGCCAAAAAGGGCGTATGCGTTTTTTCCTGAATATATTCAGGAAAAAACGCATACGCCCTTTTTGGCCAACCAAGCAAGCTTGCAAAGGAAATCTGCACTACAATTAATTCTCACTTTCCCCCGGTCAAAAGGGCCATCTGAAAAAAGTGTAAAATCCAGAAAGGCAGGACAGGCCATTGAGAACTGGGAGCCTTGTTATGCTGATGGGCGGGATGTAAATTGCCAACAGACACTTGGGAGAAGTGTATGGTGTTTCCTGAAACATCTAAGAAACAAAGCAACAGAGCCTAGGGCACTTCCACTTATGGTCCTATAGCTTAGGGAAATTAAAATCAAAAAGACACAGCCACCCCAAAGTTTTGAACGGCTCTGTTTACAAGAACCTCGTTTACAGTACAAGTTCAACATCGCAGAAAGTGAAAAATGGATAAAGAAGTTGTGGTATTCACCTACAAAGCAATATCACTCAGCAATGAAATCTATGTCATCAGGCCCTTAGCAGCACAATGAGTGGATTCAGGTATGATGATTGTAACTGAAATAAGTCACACAGAAAAAGAAACATCATAAGATATCAGTAATACACGGAATGTAAACTTGGCTACACAGGAACTGAATTACAGAACAGAACAGGGTCTCAAATTTAGAAAACCAACTTATGCTTGCTTAAGGGGAAAGGTGAGTTGGGGTGCTGCATAAAACCAGAGATTGAAATGAGCACAGATAAAGTTCCTTAAGCCAAATATGGAATAGACAAGAGCTACTCCTTGCTCAACGAAAAGGACTCAACACCGCATATTAAACGCCTAAGAATGTACCTGACTAGTAAGTATCTTAAAACCTATGGATTGCTATGTCTCCGAAAGAGAATCAAGCATGTGTACAGGAGCATAAACGCAGCAGTGATAGGATTGGAGAGGTTCGGTGAGCAAATGAAGACCCTTTGAAGTCATATTGCATGGTACCCATTCCACGGGTTTCAACTACCCAGGTTTAAGGTATTCTTCCTTCAGCTAAAACATGCATGTGGAACCTAGATTATGATCTACCATGTGATGGGGAGACGTGTTCAAATATGTCTCAGTTTTCGTACCCTGGTACTCGGGTGCAACATTCCAGACGCTTTACTAACACTCTCCCGACTTGGAGAGTCAGTCCCTTTAACCTCCTGTTTGGCCCAGTTTGCAATTTCTGCGGAAGATGAACAGGAATAGCGAGAACCAATGAGAGGCTAGCTGGAGGTATCTGGACGGGCAAATTTAACTCTCATTTCCCACCAGGAAGAGGAATTAACCAAAGGCTCAGCGTGCCGTGCCGGATCCAGATTAGGGCCTGAAGCCATCCTGCGGTGTTGCGGCCAGCTCACAAGAAAGCGAGTTGAAGAAAGGAGCTCAGGGGCACTGTAATTCACAAACCTGCAGAGTTATAAATGACAGCTATCGTCCAAAAATTGACTGAAGTAAGGCTGCCAAGAGGACTTGAAAACGGGGCAGAATTGCAGGAAACCGATTTCAGGAGGTAGACTGGAATTGCATTGAAAGCATAGGAAAAGAGGCAGAACGTCCACAATGATGCACTTGGCCAAAAAGGGCGTATGCGTTTTTTCCTGAATATATTCAGGAAAAAACGCATACGCCCTTTTTGGCCAACCAAGCAAGCTTGCAAAGGAAATCTGCACTACAATGAAGTCTCACTTCCCCCTGGTCAAAAGGGCCATCTGAAAAAAGTGTAAAATCCAGAAAGGCAGGACAGGCCATTGAGAACTGGGAGCCTTGTTATGCTGATGGGCGGGATGTAAATTGCCAACAGACACTTGGGAGAAGTGTATGGTGTTTCCTGAAACATCTAAAAAACAAAGCAACATAGCCTAGGGCACTTCCACTTATGGTCCTATAGCTTAGGTAATTTAAAATCAAAAAGACACAGCCACCCCAAAGTTTGGAACAGCTCTGTTTACAAGAACCTCGTTTACAGTACAAGTTCAACATCGCAGAAAGTGAAAAATGGATAAAGAAGTTGTGGTATTTACTTAAAAAGCAATATCACTCAGCAATGAAATCTGTGTCATCAGGCCCTTAGCAGCACAATGAGTGGATTCAGGTATGATGATTGTAACTGAAATAAGTCACACAGAAAAAGAAACATCATAAGATATCAGTAATACACGGAATGGAAACTTGGCTACACAGGAACTGAATTACAGAACAGAACAGGGTCTCAAATTTAGAAAACCAACTTATGCTTGCTTAAGGGGAAAGGTGAGTTGGGGTGCTGCATAAAACCAGAGATTGAAATGAGCACAGATAAAGTTCCTTAAGCCAAATATGGAATAGACAAGAGCTACTCCTTGCTCAACGAAATGGACTCAACACCGCATATTAAACGCCTAAGAATGTACCTGACTAGTAAGTATCTTAAAACCTATGGATTGCTATGTCTCCGAAAGAGAATCAAGCATGTGTACAGGGGCATAAACGGAGCAGTGATAGGATTGGAGAGGTTCGGTGAGCAAATGAAGACCCTTTGAAGTCATATTGCATGGTACCCATTCCACGGGTTTCAACTACCCAGGTTTTAGGTATTCTTCCTTCAGCTAAAACATGCATGTGGAACCCAAGTATGATCAACCATGTGATCGGGAGACGTGTTCAAATAAGTCTCAGTTTTCTTCCCCTGGTACTCGGGTGCAACATTCCAGACGCTTTACTAACACTCTCCCGACTTGGAGAGTCAGTCCCTTTAACCTCCTGTTTGGCCCAGTTTGCAATTTCTGCGGAAGATGAACAGGAATAGCGAGAACCAATGAGAGGCTAGCTGGAGGTGTCTGGACGGGCAAATTTAACTCTCATTTCCCACCAGGAAGAGGAAATAACCAAAGGCTCAGCATGCCGTGCCAGAACCAGATTAGGGCCTGAAGCCATCCTGCGGTGTTGCGGCCAGGTCACAAGAAAGCGAGTTGAAGAAAGGAGCTCAGGGGCACTGTAATTCACAAACCTGCAGAGTTATAAATGACAGCTATCGTCCAAAAATATACTGAAGTAAGGCTGCCAAGAGGACTTGAAAGCGGGGCAGAATTGCAGGAAACCGATTTCAGGAGGTAGACTGGAATTGCATTGAAAGCATAGGAAAAGAGGCAGAACGTCCACAATGATGCACTTGGCCAAAAAGGGCGTATGCGTTTTTTCCTGAATATATTCAGGAAAAAACGCATACGCCCTTTTTGGCCAACCAAGCAAGCTTGCAAAGGAAATCTGCACTACAATGAAGTCTCACTTCCCCCCGGTCAAAAGGGCCATCTGAAAAAAGTGTAAAATCCAGAAAGGCAGGACAGGCCATGGAGAACTGGGAGCCTTGTTATGCTGAAGGGCGGGATGTAAATTGCCAACAAACACTCGGGAGAAGTGTATGGTGTTTCCTGAAACATCTAAAAAACAAAGCAAGAGAGCCTAGGGCACTTCCACTTATGGTCCTATAGCTTAGGGAATTTAAAATCAAAAAGACACAGCCACCCCAAAGTTTCGAATGGCTCTGTTTACAAGAACCTCGTTTACAGTACAAGTTCAACATCGCAGAAAGTGCAAAATGGATAAAAAAGTTGTGGTATTTACTTACAAAGCAATATCACTCAGCAATGAAATCTGTGTCATCAGGCCCTTAGCAGCACAATGAGTGGATTCAGGTATGATGATTCTAACTGAAATAAGTCACACAGAAACAGAAACATCATAAGATATCAGTAATACACGGAATGTAAACTTGGCTACACAGGAACTGAATTACAGAACAGAACAGGGTCTCAAATTTAGAAAACCAACTTATGCTTGCTTAAGGGGAAAGGTGAGTTGGGGTGCTGCATAAAACCAGAGATTGAAATGAGCACAGATAAAGTTCCTTAAGCCAAATATGGAATAGACAAGAGCTACTCCTTGCTCGAAGAAATGGACCCAACACCGCATATTAAACGCCTAAGAATGTACCTGACTAGTAAGTATCTTAAAACCTAGGGATTGCTATGTCTCCGAAAGAGAATCAAGCATGTGTACAGGGGCATAAACGCAGCAGTGATAGGATTAGAGAGGTTCGGTGAGCAAATGAAGACCCTTTGAAGTCATATTGCATGGTACCCATTCCACGGGTTTCAACTACCCAGGTTTTAGGTATTCTTCCTTCAGGTAAAACATGCATGTGGAACCCAGAGTATGATCAACCATGAGATCGGGAGACGTGTTCAAATATGTCTCAGTTTTCCTCCCCTGGTACTCGGGTGCAACATTCCAGACGCTTTACTAACACTGTCCCCACTTGGAGAGTCAGCGCCTTTAACCTCCTGTTTGGCCCAGTTTGCAATTTCTGCGGAAGATGAACAGGAATAGCGAGAACCAATGAGAGACTAGCTGGAGGTGTCTGGACGGGCAAATTTAACTCTCATTTCCCAACAGGAAGAGGAAATAACCAAAGGCTCAGCGTGCCGTACCGGAATCAGATTAGGGCCTGAAGCCATCCTGCGGTGTTGCGGCCAGCTCAAAAGAAAGCGAGTTGAAGAAAGGAGCTCAGGGGCACTGTAATTCACAAACCTGCAGAGTTATAAATGACAGCTATCGTCCAAAAATAGACTGAAGTAAGGCTGCCAAGAGGACTTGAATGCAGGGCAGAATTGCAGGAAACCGATTTCAGGAGGTAGACTGGAATTGCATTGAAAGCATAGGAAAAGAGGCAGAACGTCCACAATGATGCACTTGGCCAAAAAGGGCGTATGCGTTTTTTCCTGAATATATTCAGGAAAAAACGCATACGCCCTTTTTGGCCAACCAAGCAAGCTTGCAAAGGAAATCTGCACTACAATGAAGTCTCACTTCCCCCCGGTCAAAAGGGCCATCTGAAAAAAGTGTAAAATCCAGAAAGGCAGGACAGGCCATGGAGAACTGGGAGCCTTGTTATGCTGATGGGCGGGATGTAAATTGCCAACAACCACTCGGGAGAAGTGTATGGTGTTTCCTGAAACATCTAAAAAACAAAGCAACAGAACCTAGGGCACTTCCACTTATGGTCCTATAGCTTAGGGAAATTAAAATCAAAAAGACACAGCCACCCCAAAGTTTGGATCGGCTCTGTTTACAAGAACCTCGTTTACAGTACAAGTTCAACATCGCAGAAAGTGAAAAATGGATAAAGAAGTTGTGGTATTTACTTACAAAACAATATCACTCAGCAATGAAATCTGTGTCATCAGGCCCTTAGCAGCACAATGAGTGGATTCAGGTATGATGATTCTAACTGAAATAAGTCACACAGAAAAAGAAACATCATAAGATATCAGTAATACACGGAATGGAAACTTGGCTACACAGGAACTGAATTACAGAACAGAACAGGGTCTCAAATTTAGAAAACCAACTTATGCTTGCTTAAGGGGAAAGGTGAGTTGGGGTGCTGCATAAAACCAGAGATTGAAATGAGCACAGATAAAGTTCCTTAAGCCAAATATGGAATAGACAAGAGCTACTCCTTGCTCAATGAAATGGACTCAACACCCCATATTAAACGCCTAAGAATGTACCTGAGTAGTAAGTATCTTAAAACCTATGGATTGCTATGTCTCCGAAAGAGAATCAAGCATGTGTACAGGGGCATAAACGCAGCAGTGATAGGATTGGAGAGGTTCGGTGAGCATATGAAGACCCTTTGAAGTCATATTGCATGGTAACCATTACACGGGTCTCAACTCTCCAGGATTAAGGTATTCTTCCTTCAGCTAAAACATGCATGTGGAACCCAGAGTATGATCAACCATGTGAACGGGAGACGTGTTCAAATATATCTCAGTTTTCCTCCCCTGGTACTCGGGTGCAACATTCCAGACGCTTTACTAACACTCTCCCGACTTGGAGAGTCAGTCCCTTTAACCTCCTGTTTGGCCCAGTTTGCAATTTCTGTGGAAGATGAACAGGAATAGCGAGAACCAATGAGAGACTAGCTGGAGGTGTCTGCACGGGCAAATTTACCTCTCATTTCCCACCAGGAAGAGGAATTAACCAAAGGCTCAGCATGCCGGGCCGGAACCAGATTAGGCCCTGAAGCCATCCTGCGGTGTTGCGGCCAGGTCACAAGAAAGCGAGTTGAAGAAAGGAGCTCAGGGGCACTGTAATTCACAAACCTGCAGAGTTATAAATGACAGCTATCGTCCAAAAATAGACTGAAGTAAGGCTGCCAAGAGGACTTGAAAGCGGGGCAGAATTGCAGGAAACCGATTTCAGGAGGTAGACTGGAATTGCATTGAAAGCATAGGAAAAGAGGCAGAACGTCCACAATGATGCACTTGGCCAAAAAGGGCGTATGCGTTTTTTCCTGAATATATTCAGGAAAAAACGCATAAGCCCTTTTTGGCCAACCAAGCAAGCTTGCAAAGGAAATCTGCACTACAATTAATTCTCACTTTCCCCCGGTCAAAAGGGCCATCTGAAAAAAGTGTAAAATCCAGAAAGGCAGGACAGGCCATTGAGAACTGGGAGCCTTGTTATGCTGATGGGCGGGATGTAAATTGCCAACAGACACTTGGGAGAAGTGTATGGTGTTTCCTGAAACATCTAAGAAACAAAGCAACAGAGCCTAGGGCACTTCCACTTATGGTCCTATAGCTTAGGGAAATTAAAATCAAAAAGACACAGCCACCCCAAAGTTTGGAACGGCTCTGTTTACAAGAACCTCGTTTACAGTACAAGTTCAACATCGCAGAAAGTGAAAAATGGATAAAGAAGTTGTGGTATTCACCTACAAAGCAATATCACTCAGCAATGAAATCTATGTCATCAGGCCCTTAGCAGCACAATGAGTGGATTCAGGTATGATGATTGTAACTGAAATAAGTCACACAGAAAAAGAAACATCATAAGATATCAGTAATACACGGAATGTAAACTTGGCTACACAGGAACTGAATTACAGAACAGAACAGGGTCTCAAATTTAGAAAACCAACTTATGCTTGCTTAAGGGGAAAGGTGAGTTGGGGTGCTGCATAAAACCAGAGATTGAAATGAGCACAGATAAAGTTCCTTAAGCCAAATATGGAATAGACAAGAGCTACTCCTTGCTCAACGAAAAGGACTCAACACCGCATATTAAACGCCTAAGAATGTACCTGACTAGTAAGTATCTTAAAACCTATGGATTGCTATGTCTCCGAAAGAGAATCAAGCATGTGTACAGGAGCATAAACGCAGCAGTGATAGGATTGGAGAGGTTCGGTGAGCAAATGAAGACCCTTTGAAGTCATATTGCATGGTACCCATTCCACGGGTTTCAACTACCCAGGTTTAAGGTATTCTTCCTTCAGCTAAAACATGCATGTGGAACCTAGATTATGATCTACCATGTGATGGGGAGACGTGTTCAAATATGTCTCAGTTTTCGTACCCTGGTACTCGGGTGCAACATTCCAGACGCTTTACTAACACTCTCCCGACTTGGAGAGTCAGTCCCTTTAACCTCCTGTTTGGCCCAGTTTGCAATTTCTGCGGAAGATGAACAGGAATAGCGAGAACCAATGAGAGGCTAGCTGGAGGTATCTGGACGGGCAAATTTAACTCTCATTTCCCACCAGGAAGAGGAATTAACCAAAGGCTCAGCATGCCGTGCCGGATCCAGATTAGGGCCTGAAGCCATCCTGCGGTGTTGCGGCCAGCTCACAAGAAAGCGAGTTGAAGAAAGGAGCTCAGGGGCACTGTAATTCACAAACCTGCAGAGTTATAAATGACAGCTATCGTCCAAAAATAGACTGAAGTAAGGCTGCCAAGAGGACTTGAAAACGGGGCAGAATTGCAGGAAACCGATTTCAGGAGGTAGACTGGAATTGCATTGAAAGCATAGGAAAAGAGGCAGAACGTCCACAATGATGCACTTGGCCAAAAAGGGCGTATGCGTTTTTTCCTGAATATATTCAGGAAAAAACGCATACGCCCTTTTTGGCCAACCAAGCAAGCTTGCAAAGGAAATCTGCACTACAATGAAGTCTCACTTCCCCCTGGTCAAAAGGGCCATCTGAAAAAAGTGTAAAATCCAGAAAGGCAGGACAGGCCATGGAGAACTGGGAGCCTTGTTATGCTGATGGGCGGGATGTAAATTGCCAACAACCACTCGGGAGAAGTGTATGGTGTTTCCTGAAACATCTAAAAAACAAAGCAACATAGCCTAGGGCACTTCCACTTATGGTCCTATAGCTTAGGTAATTTAAAATCAAAAAGACACAGCCACCCCAAAGTTTGGAACGGCTCTGTTTACAAGAACCTCGTTTACAGTACAAGTTCAACATCGCAGAAAGTGAAAAATGGATAAAGAAGTTGTGGTATTTACTTAAAAAGCAATATCACTCAGCAATGAAATCTGTGTCATCAGGCCCTTAGCAGCACAATGAGTGGATTCAGGTATGATGATTCTAACTGAAATAAGTCACACAGAAAAAGAAACATCATAAGATATCAGTAATACACGGAATGTAAACTTGGCTACACAGGAACTGAATTACAGAACAGAACAGGGTCTCAAATTTAGAAAACCAACTTATGCTTGCTTAAGGGGAAAGGTGAGTTGGGGTGCTGCATAAAACCAGAGATTGAAATGAGCACAGATAAAGTTCCTTAAGCCAAATATGGAATAGACAAGAGCTACTCCTTGCTCAACGAAATGGACTCAACACCGCATATTAAACGCCTAAGAATGTACCTGACTAGTAAGTATCTTAAAACCTATGGATTGCTATGTCTCCGAAAGAGAATCAAGCATGTGTACAGGGGCATAAACGCAGCAGTGATAGGATTGGAGAGGTTCGGTGAGCAAATGAAGACCCTTTGAAGTCATATTGCATGGTACCCATTCCACGGGTTTCAACTACCCAGGTTTTAGGTATTCTTCCTTCAGCTAAAACATGCATGTGGAACCCAAGTATGATCAACCATGTGATCGGGAGACGTGTTCAAATAAGTCTCAGTTTTCTTCCCCTGGTACTCGGGTGCAACATTCCAGACGCTTTACTAACACTCTCCCGACTTGGAGAGTCAGTCCCTTTAACCTCCTGTTTGGCCCAGTTTGCAATTTCTGCGGAAGATGAACAGGAATAGCGAGAACCAATGAGAGGCTAGCTGGAGGTGTCTGGACGGGCAAATTTAACTCTCATTTCCCACCAGGAAGAGGAAATAACCAAAGGCTCAGCATGCCGTGCCAGAACCAGATTAGGGCCTGAAGACATCCTGCGGTGTTGCGGCCAGGTCACAAGAAAGCGAGTTGAAGAAAGGAGCTCAGGGGCACTGTAATTCACAAACCTGCAGAGTTATAAATGACAGCTATCGTCCAAAAATAGACTGAAGTAAGGCTGCCAAGAGGACTTGAAAGCGGGGCAGAATTGCAGGAAACCGATTTCAGGAGGTAGACTGGAATTGCACTGAAGGCATAGGAAAAGAGGCAGAACGTCCACAATGATGCACTTGGCCAAAAAGGGCGTATGAGTTTTTTCCTGAATATATTCAGGAAAAAACGCATACACCCTTTTTGGCCAACCAAGCAAGCTTGCAAAGGAAATCTGCACTACAATGAAGTCTCACTTCCCCCCGGTCAAAAGGGCCATCTGAAAAAAGTGTAAAATCCAGAAAGGCAGGACAGGCCATGGAGAACTGGGAGCCTTGTTATGCTGATGGGCGGGATGTAAATTGCAAACAACCACTCGGGAGAAGTGTATGGTGTTTCCTGAAACATCTAAAAAACAAAGCAACAGAGCCTAGGGCACTTCCACTTATGGTCCTATAGCTTAGGGAATTTAAAATCAAAAAGACACAGCCACCCCAAAGTTTGGAATGGCTCTGTTTACAAGAACCTCGTTTACAGTACAAGTTCAACATCGCAGAAAGTGAAAAATGGATAAAGAAGTTGTGGTATTTACTTACAAAGCAATATCACTCAGCAATGAAATCTGTGTCATCAGGCCCTTAGCAGCACAATGAGTGGATTCAGGTATGATGATTGTAACTGAAATAAGTCACACAGAAAAAGAAAGATCATAAGATATCAGTAATACACGGAATGTAAACTTGGCTACACAGGAACTGAATTACAGAACAGAACAGGGTCTCAAATTTAGAAAACCAACTTATGCTTGCTTAAGGGGAAAGGTGAGTTGGGGTGCTGCATAAAACCAGAGATTGAAATGAGCACAGATAAAGTTCCTTAAGCCAAATATGGAATAGACAAGAGCTACTCCTTGCTCAACGAAAAGGACTCAACACCGCATATTAAACGCCTAAGAATGTACCTGACTAGTAAGTATCTTAAAACCTATGGATTGCTATGTCTCCGAAAGAGAATCAATAATGTGTACAGGGGCATAAACGCAGCAGTGATAGGATTGGAGAGGTTCGGTGAGCAAATGAAGACCCTTTGAAGTCATATTGCATGGTACCCATTCCACGGGTTTCAGCTACCCAGGTTTAAGGTATTCTTCCTTCAGCTAAAACATGCATGTGGAACCTAGATTATGATCTACCATGTGATGGGGAGACGTGTTCAAATATGTCTCAGTTTTCGTACCCTGGTACTCGGGTGCAACATTCCAGACGCTTTACTAACACTCTCCCGACTTGGAGAGTCAGTCCCTTTAACCTCCTGTTTGGCCCAGTTTGCAATTTCTGCGGAAGATGAACAGGAATAGCGAGAACCAATGAGAGGCTAGCTGGAGGTATCTGGACGGGCAAATTTAACTCTCATTTCCCACCAGGAAGAGGAATTAACCAAAGGCTCAGCGTGCCGTGCCGGATCCAGATTAGGGCCTGAAGCCATCCTGCGGTGTTGCGGCCAGCTCACAAGAAAGCGAGTTGAAGAAAGGAGCTCAGGGGCACTGTAATTCACAAACCTGCAGAGTTATAAATGACAGCTATCGTCCAAAAATAGACTGAAGTAAGGCTGCCAAGAGGACTTGAAAACGGGGCAGAATTGCAGGAAACCGATTTCAGGAGGTAGACTGGAATTGCATTGAAAGCATAGGAAAAGAGGCAGAACGTCCACAATGATGCACTTGGCCAAAAAGGGCGTATGCGTTTTTTCCTGAATATATTCAGGAAAAAACGCATACGCCCTTTTTGGCCAACCAAGCAAGCTTGCAAAGGAAATCTGCACTACAATGAAGTCTCACTTCCCCCTGGTCAAAAGGGCCATCTGAAAAAAGTGTAAAATCCAGAAAGGCAGGACAGGCCATGGAGAACTGGGAGCCTTGTTATGCTGATGGGCGGGATGTAAATTGCCAACAACCACTCGGGAGAAGTGTATGGTGTTTCCTGAAACATCTAAAAAACAAAGCAACATAGCCTAGGGCACTTCCACTTATGGTCCTATAGCTTAGGTAATTTAAAATCAAAAAGACACAGCCACCCCAAAGTTTGGAACGGCTCTGTTTACAAGAACCTCGTTTACAGTACAAGTTCAACATCGCAGAAAGTGAAAAATGGATAAAGAAGTTGTGGTATTTACTTAAAAAGCAATATCACTCAGCAATGAAATCTGTGTCATCAGGACCTTAGCAGCACAATGAGTGGATTCAGGTATGATGATTCTAACTGAAATAAGTCACACAGAAAAAGAAACATCATAAGATATCAGTAATACACGGAATGTAAACTTGGCTACACAGGAACTGAATTACAGAACAGAACAGGGTCTCAAATTTCGAAAACCAACTTATGCTTGCTTAAGGGGAAAGGTGAGTTGGGGTGCTGCATAAAACCAGAGATTGAAATGAGCACAGATAAAGTTCCTTAAGCCAAATATGGAATAGACAAGAGCTACTCCTTGCTCAACGAAATGGACTCAACACCGCATATTAAACGCCTAAGAATGTACCTGACTAGTAAGTATCTTAAAACCTATGGATTGCTATGTCTCCGAAAGAGAATCAAGCATGTGTACAGGGGCATAAACGCAGCAGTGATAGGATTGGAGAGGTTCGGTGAGCAAATGAAGACCCTTTGAAGTCATATTGCATGGTACCCATTCCACGGGTTTCAACTACCCAGGTTTTAGGTATTCTTCCTTCAGCTAAAACATGCATGTGGAACCCAAGTATGATCAACCATGTGATCGGGAGACGTGTTCAAATAAGTCTCAGTTTTCTTCCCCTGGTACTCGGGTGCAACATTCCAGACGCTTTACTAACACTCTCCCGACTTGGAGAGTCAGTCCCTTTAACCTCCTGTTTGGCCCAGTTTGCAATTTCTGCGGAAGATGAACAGGAATAGCGAGAACCAATGAGAGGCTAGCTGGAGGTGTCTGGACGGGCAAATTTAACTCTCATTTCCCACCAGGAAGAGGAAATAACCAAAGGCTCAGCATGCCGTGCCAGAACCAGATTAGGGCCTGAAGACATCCTGCGGTGTTGCGGCCAGGTCACAAGAAAGCGAGTTGAAGAAAGGAGCTCAGGGGCACTGTAATTCACAAACCTGCAGAGTTATAAATGACAGCTATCGTCCAAAAATAGACTGAAGTAAGGCTGCCAAGAGGACTTGAAAGCAGGGCAGAATTGCAGGAAACCGATTTCAGGAGGTAGACTGGAATTGCATTGAAAGCATAGGAAAAGAGGCAGAACGTCCACAATGATGCACTTGGCCAAAAAGGGCGTATGCGTTTTTTCCTGAATATATTAAGGAAAAAACGCATACGCCCTTTTTGGCCAACCAAGCAAGCTTGCAAAGGAAATCTGCACTACAATGAAGTCTCACTTCCCCCCGGTCAAAAGGGCCATCTGAAAAAAGTGTAAAATCCAGAAAGGCAGGACAGGCCATGGAGAACTGGGAGCCTTGTTATGCTGATGGGCGGGATGTAAATTGCCAACAACCACTCGGGAGAAGTGTATGGTGTTTCCTGAAACATCTAAAAAACAAAGCAACAGAACCTAGGGCACTTCCACTTATGGTCCTATAGCTTAGGGAAATTAAAATCAAAAAGACACAGCCACCCCAAAGTTTGGATCGGCTCTGTTTACAAGAACCTCGTTTACAGTACAAGTTCAACATCGCAGAAAGTGAAAAATGGATAAAGAAGTTGTGGTATTTACTTACAAAGCAATATCACTCAGCAATGAAATCTGTGTCATCAGGCCCTTAGCAGCACAATGAGTGGATTCAGGTATGATGATTCTAACTGAAATAAGTCACACAGAAAAAGAAACATCATAAGATATCAGTAATACACGGAATGTAAACTTGGCTACACAGGAACTGAATTACAGAACAGAACAGGGTCTCAAATTTAGAAAACCAACTTATGCTTGCTTAAGGGGAAAGGTGAGTTGGGGTGCTGCATAAAACCAGAGATTGAAATGAGCACAGATAAAGTTCCTTAAGCCAAATATGGAATAGACAAGAGCTACTCCTTGCTCAATGAAATGGACTCAACACCCCATATTAAACGCCTAAGAATGTACCTGACTAGTAAGTATCTTAAAACCTATGGATTGCTATGTCTCCGAAAGAGAATCAAGCATGTGTACAGGGGCATAAACGCAGCAGTGATAGGATTGGAGAGGTTCGGTGAGCATATGAAGACCCTTTGAAGTCATATTGCATGGTAACCATTACACGGGTCTCAACTCTCCAGGATTAAGGTATTCTTCCTTCAGCTAAAACATGCATGTGGAACCCAGAGTATGATCAACCATGTGAACGGGAGACGTGTTCAAATATATCTCAGTTTTCCTCCCCTGGTACTCGGGTGCAACATTCCAGACGCTTTACTAACACTCTCCCGACTTGGAGAGTCAGTCCCTTTAACCTCCTGTTTGGCCCAGTTTGCAATTTCTGTGGAAGATGAACAGGAATAGCGAGAACCAATGAGAGACTAGCTGGAGGTGTCTGCACGGGCAAATTTACCTCTCATTTCCCACCAGGAAGAGGAATTAACCGAAGGCTCAGCATGCCGGGCCGGAACCAGATTAAGCCCTGAAGCCATCCTGCGGTGTTGCGGCCAGGTCACAAGAAAGCGAGTTGAAGAAAGGAGCTCAGGGGCACTGTAATTCACAAACCTGCAGAGTTATAAATGACAGCTATCGTCCAAAAATAGACTGAAGTAAGGCTGCCAGGAGGACTTGAAAACGGGGCAGAATTGCAGGAAACCGATTTCAGGAGGTAGACTGGAATTGCATTGAAAGCATAGGAAAAGAGGCAGAACGTCCACAATGATGCACTTGGCCAAAAAGGGCATATGCGTTTTTTCCTGAATATATTCAGGAAAAAACGCATAAGCCCTTTTTGGCCAACCAAGCAAGCTTGCAAAGGAAATCTGCACTACAATGAATTCTCACTTTCCCCCGGTCAAAAGGGCCATCTGAAAAAAGTGTAAAATCCAGAAAGGCAGGACAGGCCATTGAGAACTGGGAGCCTTGTTATGCTGATGGGCGGGATGTAAATTGCCAACAGACACTTGGGAGAAGTGTATGGTGTTTCCTGAAACATCTAAGAAACAAAGCAACAGAGCCTAGGGCACTTCCACTTATGGTCCTATAGCTTAGGGAAATTAAAATCAAAAAGACACAGCCACCCCAAAGTTTGGAACGGCTCTGTTTACAAGAACCTCGTTTACAGTACAAGTTCAACATCGCAGAAAGTGAAAAATGGATAAAGAAGTTGTGGTATTCACCTACAAAGCAATATCACTCAGCAATGAAATCTATGTCATCAGGCCCTTAGCAGCACAATGAGTGGATTCAGGTATGATGATTGTAACTGAAATAAGTCACACAGAAAAAGAAACATCATAAGATATCAGTAATACACGGAATGTAAACTTGGCTACACAGGAACTGAATTACAGAACAGAACAGGGTCTCAAATTTAGAAAACCAACTTATGCTTGCTTAAGGGGAAAGGTGAGTTGGGGTGCTGCATAAAACCAGAGATTGAAATGAGCACAGATAAAGTTCCTTAAGCCAAATATGGAATAGACAAGAGCTACTCCTTGCTCAACGAAAAGGACTCAACACCGCATATTAAACGCCTAAGAATGTACCTGACTACTAAGTATCTTAAAACCTATGGATTGCTATGTCTCCGAAAGAGAATCAAGCATGTGTACAGGGGCATAAACGCAGCAGTGATAGGATTGGAGAGGTTCGGTGAGCAAATGAAGACCCTTTGAAGTCATATTGCATGGTACCCATTCCACGGGTTTCAACTACCCAGGTTTAAGGTATTCTTCCTTCAGCTAAAACATGCATGTGGAACCTAGATTATGATCTACCATGTGATGGGGAGACGTGTTCAAATATGTCTCAGTTTTCGTACCCTGGTACTCGGGTGCAACATTCCAGACGCTTTACTAACACTCTCCCGACTTGGAGAGTCAGTCCCTTTAACCTCCTGTTTGGCCCAGTTTGCAATTTCTGCGGAAGATGAACAGGAATAGCGAGAACCAATGAGAGGCTAGCTGGAGGTATCTGGACGGGCAAATTTAACTCTCATTTCCCACCAGGAAGAGGAATTAACCAAAGGCTCAGCGTGCCATGCCGGATCCAGATTAGGGCCTGAAGCCATCCTGCGGTGTTGCGGCCAGCTCACAAGAAAGCGAGTTGAAGAAAGGAGCTCAGGGGCACTGTAATTCACAAACCTGCAGAGTTATAAATGACAGCTATCGTCCAAAAATAGACTGAAGTAAGGCTGCCAAGAGGACTTGAAAATGGGGCAGAATTGCAGGAAACCGATTTCAGGAGGTAGACTGGAATTGCATTGAAAGCATAGGAAAAGAGGCAGAACGTCCACAATGATGCACTTGGCCAAAAAGGGCGTATGCGTTTTTTCCTGAATATATTCAGGAAAAAACGCATACGCCCTTTTTGGCCAACCAAGCAAGCTTGCAAAGGAAATCTGCACTACAATGAAGTCTCACTTCCCCCTGGTCAAAAGGGCCATCTGAAAAAAGTGTAAAATCCAGAAAGGCAGGACAGGCCATGGAGAACTGGGAGCCTTGTTATGCTGATGGGCGGGATGTAAATTGCCAACAACCACTCGGGAGAAGTGTATGGTGTTTCCTGAAACATCTAAAAAACAAAGCAACATAGCCTAGGGCACTTCCACTTATGGTCCTATAGCTTAGGTAATTTAAAATCAAAAAGACACAGCCACCCCAAAGTTTGGAACAGCTCTGTTTACAAGAACCTCGTTTACAGTACAAGTTCAACATCGCAGAAAGTGAAAAATGGATAAAGAAGTTGTGGTATTTACTTAAAAAGCAATATCACTCAGCAATGAAATCTGTGTCATCAGGACCTTAGCAGCACAATGAGTGGATTCAGGTATGATGATTCTAACTGAAATAAGTCACACAGAAAAAGAAACATCATAAGATATCAGTAATACACGGAATGTAAACTTGGCTACACAGGAACTGAATTACAGAACAGAACAGGGTCTCAAATTTCGAAAACCAACTTATGCTTGCTTAAGGGGAAAGGTGAGTTGGGGTGCTGCATAAAACCAGAGATTGAAATGAGCACAGATAAAGTTCCTTAAGCCAAATATGGAATAGACAAGAGCTACTCCTTGCTCAACGAAATGGACTCAACACCGCATATTAAACGCCTAAGAATGTACCTGACTAGTAAGTATCTTAAAACCTATGGATTGCTATGTCTCCGAAAGAGAATCAAGCATGTGTACAGGGGCATAAACGCAGCAGTGATAGGATTGGAGAGGTTCGGTGAGCAAATGAAGACCCTTTGAAGTCATATTGCATGGTACCCATTCCACGGGTTTCAACTACCCAGGTTTTAGGTATTCTTCCTTCAGCTAAAACATGCATGTGGAACCCAAGTATGATCAACCATGTGATCGGGAGACGTGTTCAAATATGTCTCAGTTTTCTTCCCCTGGTACTCGGGTGCAACATTCCAGACACTTTACTAACACTCTCCCGACTTGGAGAGTCAGTCCCTTTAACCTCCTGTTTGGCCCAGTTTGCAATTTCTGCGGAAGATGAACAGGAATAGCGAGAACCAATGAGAGGCTAGCTGGAGGTGTCTGGACGGGCAAATTTAACTCTCATTTCCCACCAGGAAGAGGAAATAACCAAAGGCTCAGCATGCCGTGCCAGAACCAGATTAGGGCCTGAAGACATCCTGCGGTGTTGCGGCCAGGTCACAAGAAAGCGAGTTGAAGAAAGGAGCTCAGGGGCACTGTAATTCACAAACCTGCAGAGTTATAAATGACAGCTATCGTCCAAAAATAGACTGAAGTAAGGCTGCCAAGAGGACTTGAAAGCGGGGCAGAATTGCAGGAAACCGATTTCAGGAGGTAGACTGGAATTGCATTGAAAGCATAGGAAGAGAGGCAGAACGTCCACAATGATGCACTTGGCCAAAAAGGGCGTATGCGTTTTTTCCTGAATATATTCAGGAAAAAACGCATACGCTCTTTTTGGCCAACCAAGCAAGCTTGCAAAGGAAATCTGCACTACAATGAAGTCTCACTTCCCCCCGGTCAAAAGGGCCATCTGAAAAAAGTGTAAAATCCAGAAAGGCAGGACAGGCCATGGAGAACTGGGAGCCTTGTTATGCTGATGGGCGGGATGTAAATTGCCAACAGACACTCGGGAGAAGTGTATGGTGTTTCCTGAAACATCTAAAAAACAAAGCAACAGAGCCTAGGGCACTTCCACTTATGGTCCTATAGCTTAGGGAATTTAAAATCAAAAAGACACAGCCACCCCAAAGTTTGGAATGGCTCTGTTTACAAGAACCTCGTTTACAGTACAAGTTCAACATCGCAGAAAGTGAAAAATGGATAAAGAAGTTGTGGTATTTACTTACAAAGCAATATCACTCAGCAATGAAATCTGTGTCATCAGGCCCTTAGCAGCACAATGAGTGGATTCAGGTATGATGATTGTAACTGAAATAAGTCACACAGAAAAAGAAACATCATAAGATATCTGTAATACACGGAATGTAAACTTGGCTACACAGGAACTGAATTACAGAACAGAACAGGGTCTCAAATTTAGAAAACCAACTTATGCTTGCTTAAGGGGAAAGGTGAGTTGGGGTGCTGCATAAAACCAGAGATTGAAATGAGCACAGATAAAGTTCCTTAAGCCAAATATGGAATAGACAAGAGCTACTCCTTGCTCAACGAAATGGACTCAACACCGCATATTAAACGCCTAAGAATGTACCTGACTAGTAAGTATCTTAAAACCTATGGATTGCTATGTCTCCGAAAGAGAATCAAGCATGTGTACAGGGGCATAAACGCAGCAGTGATAGGATTGGAGAGGTTCGTGAGCAAATGAAGACCCTTTGAAGTCATATTGCATGGTACCCATTCCACGGGTTTCAACTACCCAGGTTTTAGGTATTCTTCCTTCAGCTAAAACATGCATGTGGAACCCAAGTATGATCAACCATGTGAACGGGAGACGTGTTCAAATATGTCTCAGATTTCTTCCCCTGTTACTCGGGTGCAACATTCCAGACACTTTACTAACACTCTCCCGACTTGGAGAGTCAGTCCCTTTAACCTCCTGTTTGGCCCAGTTTGCAATTTCTGCGGAAGATGAACAGGAATAGCGAGAACCAATGAGAGGCTAGCTGGAGGTGTCTGGACGGGCAAATTCAACTCTCATTTCCCACCAGGAAGAGGAATTAACCAAAGGCTCAGCGTGCCGGGCCGGAACCAGATTAGGGCCTGAAGCCATCCTGCGGTGTTGCGGCCAGGTCACAAGAAAGCGAGTTGAAGAAAGGAGCTCAGGGGCACTGTAATTCACAAACCTGCAGAGTTATAAATGACAGCTATCGTCCAAAAATAGACTGAAGTAAGGCTGCCAAGAGGACTTGAAAGCGGGGCAGAATTGCAGGAAACCGATTTCAGGAGGTAGACTGGAATTGCATTGAAAGCATAGGAAAAGAGGCAGAACGTCCACAATGATGCACTTGGCCAAAAAGGGCGTATGCGTTTTTTCCTGAATATATTCAGGAAAAAACGCATACGCCCTTTTTGGCCAACCAAGCAAGCTTGCAAAGGAAATCTGCACTACAATGAAGTCTCACTTCCCCCTGTTCAAAAGGGCCATCTGAAAAAAGTGTAAAATCCAGAAAGGCAGGACAGGCCATGGAGAACTGGGAGCCTTGTTATGCTGATGGGCGGGATGTAAATTGCCAACAACCACTCGGGAGAAGTGTATGGTGTTTCCTGAAACATCTAAAAAACAAAGCAACAGAGCCTAGGGCACTTCCACTTATGGTCCTATAGCTTAGGGAATTTAAAATCAAAAAGACACAGCCACCCCAAAGTTTGGAACGGCTCTGTTTACAAGAACCTCGTTTACAGTACAAGTTCAACATCGCAGAAAGTGAAAAATGGATAAAGAAGTTGTGGTATTTACTTAAAAAGCAATATCACTCAGCAATGAAATCTGTGTCATCAGGCCCTTAGCAGCACAATGAGTGGATTCAGGTATGATGATTCTAACTGACATAAGTCACACAGAAAAAGAAACATCATAAGATATCAGTAATACATGGAATGTAAACTTGGCTACAGAGGAACTGAATTACAGAACAGAACAGGGTCTCAAATTTCGAAAACCAACTTATGCTTGCTTAAGGGGAAAGGTGAGTTGGGGTGCTGCATAAAACCAGAGATTGAAATGAGCACAGATAAAGTTCCTTAAGCCAAATATGGAATAGACAAGAGCTACTCCTTGCTCAACGAAAGGGACTCAACACCGCATATTAAACGCCTAAGAATGTACCTGACTAGTAAGTATCTTAAAACCTATGGATTGCTATGTCTCCGAAAGAGAATCAAGCGTGTGTACAGGGGCATAAACTCAGCAGTGATAGGATTGGAGAGGTTCGGTGAGCAAATGAAGACCCTTTGAAGTCATATTGCATGGTACCCATTCCACGGGTTTCAACTACCCAGGTTTTAGGTATTCTTCCTTCAGCTAAAACATGCATGTGGAACCCAGAGTATGATCAACCATGTGAACGGGAGACGTGTTCAAATATGTCTCAGTTTTCCTCCCCTGGTACTCGGGTGCAACATTCCAGACGCTTTACTAACACTCTCCCCACTTGGAGAGTCAGCGCCTTTAACCTCCTGTTTGGCCCAGTTTGCAATTTCTGCGGAAGATGAACAGGAATAGTGAGAACCAATGAGAGGCTAGCTGGAGGTGTCTGGACGGGCAAATTTAACTCTCATTTCCCACCAGGAACAGTAAATAACCAAAGGCTCAGCGTGCCGTACCGGAACCAGATTAGGGCCTGAAACCATCCTGCGGTGTTGCGGCCAGCTCAAAAGAAAGCGAGTTGAACAAAGGAGCTCAGGGGCACTGTAATTCACAAAACTGCAGAGTTATAAATGACAGCTATCGTCCAAAAATAGACTGAAGTAAGGCTGCCAAGAGGACTTGAAAGCGGGGCAGAATTGCAGGAAACCGATTTCAGGAGGTAGACTGGAATTGCATTGAAAGCATAGGAAAAGAGGCAGAACGTCCACAATGATGCACTTGGCCAAAAAGGGCGTATGCGTTTTTTCCTGAATATATTCAGGAAAAAACGCATACGCCCTTTTTGGCCAACCAAGCAAGCTTGCAAAGGAAATCTGCACTACAATGAAGTCTCACTTCCCCCCGGTCAAAAGGGCCATCTGAAAAAAGTGTAAAATCCAGAAAGGCAGGACAGGCCATGGAGAACTGGGAGCCTTGTTATGCTGATGGGCGGGATGTAAATTGCCAACAACCACTCGGGAGAAGTGTATGGTGTTTCCTGAAACATCTAAAAAACAAAGCAACAGAACCTAGGGCACTTCCACTTATGGTCCTATAGCTTAGGGAAATTAAAATCAAAAAGACACAGCCACCCCAAAGTTTGGAACGGCTCTGTTTACAAGAACCTCGTTTACAGTACAAGTTCAACATCGCAGAAAGTGAAAAATGGATAAAGAAGTTGTGGTATTTACTTACAAAGCAATATCACTCAGCAATGAAATCTGTGTCATCAGGCCCGTAGCAGCACAATGAGTGGATTCAGGTATGATGATTCTAACTGAAGTAAGTCACACAGAAAAAGAAACATCATAAGATATCAGTAATACACGGAATGTAAACTTGGCTACACAGGAACTGAATTACAGAACAGAACAGGCTCTCAAATTTAGAAAACCAACTTATGCTTGCTTAAGGGTAAAGGTGAGTTGGGGTGCTGCATAAAACCAGAGATTGAAATGAGCACAGATAAAGTTCCTTAAGTCAAATATGGAATAGACAAGAGCTACTCCTTGCTCAACGAAATGGACTCAACACCGCATATTAAACGCCTAAGAATGTACCTGACTAGTAAGTATCTTCAAACCTATGGATTGCTATGTCTCAGAAAGAGAATCAAGCATGTGTACAGGGGCATAAACGCAGCAGTGATAGGATTGGAGAGGTTCGGTGAGCAAATGAAGACCCTTTGAAGTCATATTGCATGGTACCCATTACACGGGTCTTAACTCTCCAGGTTTAAGGTATTCTTCCTTCAGCTAAAACATGCATGTGGAACCCAAGTATGATCAACCATGTGAACGGGAGACGTGTTCAAATATGTCTCAGTTTTCCTCCCCTGGTACTCGGGTGCAACATTCCAGACGCTTTACTAACACTCTCCCCACTTGGAGAGTCAGCGCCTTTAACCTCCTGTTTGGCCCAGTTTGCAATTTCTGCGGAAGATGAACAGGAATAGCGAGAACCAATGAGAGACTAGCTGGAGGAGTCTGGACGGGCAAATTTAACTCTCATTTCCCACCAGGAAGAGGAAATAACCAAAGGCTCAGCGTGCCGTACCGGAACCAGATTAGGGCCTGAAGCCATCCTGCGGTGTTGCGGCCAGGTCACAAGAAAGCAAGTTGAAGAAATGAGCTCAGGGGCACTGTAATTCACAAACCTGCAGAGTTATAAATGACAGCTATCGTCCAAAAATAGACTGAAGTAAGGCTGCCAAGAGGACTTGAAAGCGGGGCAGAATTGCAGGAAACCGATTTCAGGAGGTAGACTGGAATTGCACTGAAAGCATAGGAAAAGAGGCAGAACGTCCACAATGATGCACTTGGCCAAAAAGGGCGTATGTGTTTTTTCCTGAATATATTCAGGAAAAAACGCATACGCCCTTTTTGGCCAACCAAGCAAGCTTGCAAAGGAAATCTGCACTACAATGAAGTCTCACTTCCCCCCGGTCAAAAGGGCCATCTGAAAAAAGTGTAAAATCCAGAAAGGCAGGACAGGCCATGGAGAACTGGGAGCCTTGTTAATCTGATGGGCGGGATGTAAATTGCCAACAACCAGTCGGGAGAAGTATATGGTGTTTCCTGAAAAATCTAAAAAACAAAGCAACAGAACCTAGGGCACTTCCACTTATGGTCCTATAGCTTAGGGAAATTAAAATCAAAAAGACACAGCCACCCCAAAGTTTAGAACGGCTCTGTTTACAAGAACCTCGTTTACAGTACAAGTTCAACATCGCAGAAAGTGAAAAATGGATAAAGAAGTTGTGGTATTTACTTAAAAAGCAATATCACTCAGCAATGAAATCTATGTCATCAGGCCCTTAGCAGCACAATGAGTGGATTCAGGTATGATGATTCTAACTGAAATAAGTCACACAGAAAAAGAAACATCATAAGATATCAGTAATACACGGAATGTAAACTTGGCTACACAGGAACTGAATTCCAAAACAGAACAGGGTCTCAGATTTAGAAAACCAACTTATGCTTGCTTAAGTGTAAAGGTGGGTTGGGTTGCTGCATAAAACCAGAGATTGAAATGAGCACAGATAAAGTTCCTTAAGTCAAATATGGAATAGACAAGAGCTACTCCTTGCTCAACGAAATGGACTCAACACCGCATATTAAACGCCTAAGAATGTACCTGACTAGTAAGTATCTTCAAACCTATGGATTGCTATGTCTCAGAAAGAGAATCAAGCATGTGTACAGGGGCATAAACGCAGCAGTGATAGGATTGGAGAGGTTCGGTGAGCAAATGAAGACCCTTTGAAGTCATATTGCATGGTACCCATTACACGGGTCTCAACTCTCCAGGATTAAGGTATTCTTCCTTCAGCTAAAACATGCATGTGGAACCCAGAGTATGATCAACCATGTGAACGGGAGACGTGTTCAAATATATCTCAGTTTTCCTCCCCTGGTACTCGGGTGCAACATTCCAGACGCTTTACTAACACTCTCCCGACTTGGAGAGTCAGTCCCTTTAACCTCCTGTTTGGCCCAGTTTGCAATTTCTGTGGAAGATGAACAGGAATAGCGAGAACCAATGAGAGACTAGCTGGAGGTGTCTGCACGGGCAAATTTACCTCTCATTTCCCACCAGGAAGAGGAATTAACCGAAGGCTCAGCATGCCGGGCCGGAACCAGATTAAGCCCTGAAGCCATCCTGCGGTGTTGCGGCCAGGTCACAAGAAAGCGAGTTGAAGAAAGGAGCTCAGGGGCACTGTAATTCACAAACCTGCAGAGTTATAAATGACAGCTATCGTCCAAAAATAGACTGAAGTAAGGCTGCCAAGAGGACTTGAAAGCGGGGCAGAATTGCAGGAAACCGATTTCAGGAGGTAGACTGGAATTGCACTGAAGGCATAGGAAAAGAGGCAGAACGTCCACAATGATGCACTTGGCCAAAAAGGGCGTATGAGTTTTTTCCTGAATATATTCAGGAAAAAACGCATACGCCCTTTTTGGCCAACCAAGCAAGCTTGCAAAGGAAATCTGCACTACAATGAAGTCTCACTTCCCCCCGGTCAAAAGGGCCATCTGAAAAAAGTGTAAAATCCAGAAAGGCAGGACAGGCCATGGAGAACTGGGAGCCTTGTTATGCTGATGGGCGGGATGTAAATTGCAAACAACCACTCGGGAGAAGTGTATGGTGTTTCCTGAAACATCTAAAAAACAAAGCAACAGAGCCTAGGGCACTTCCACTTATGGTCCTATAGCTTAGGGAATTTAAAATCAAAAAGACACAGCCACCCCAAAGTTTGGAATGGCTCTGTTTACAAGAACCTCGTTTACAGTACAAGTTCAACATCGCAGAAAGTGAAAAATGGATAAAGAAGTTGTGGTATTTACTTACAAAGCAATATCACTCAGCAATGAAATCTGTGTCATCAGGCCCTTAGCAGCACAATGAGTGGATTCAGGTATGATGATTGTAACTGAAATAAGTCACACAGAAAAAGAAACATCATAAGATATCAGTAATACACGGAATGTAAACTTGGCTACACAGGAACTGAATTACAGAACAGAACAGGGTCTCAAATTTAGAAAACCAACTTATGCTTGCTTAAGGGGAAAGGTGAGTTGGGGTGCTGCATAAAACCAGAGATTGAAATGAGCACAGATAAAGTTCCTTAAGCCAAATATGGAATAGACAAGAGCTACTCCTTGCTCAACGAAATGGACTCAACACCGCATATTAAACGCATAAGAATGTACCTGACTAGTAAGTATCTTAAAACCTATGGATTGCTATGTCTCCGAAAGAGAATCAAGCATGTGTACAGGGGCATAAACGCAGCAGTGATAGGATTGGAGAGGTTCGTGAGCAAATGAAGACCCTTTGAAGTCATATTGCATGGTACCCATTCCACGGGTTTCAACTACCCAGGTTTTAGGTATTCTTCCTTCAGCTAAAACATGCATGTGGAACCCAAGTATGATCAACCATGTGAACGGGAGACGTGTTCAAATATGTCTCAGATTTCTTCCCCTGTTACTCGGGTGCAACATTCCAGACGCTTTACTAACACTCTCCCGACTTGGAGAGTCAGTCCCTTTAACCTCCTGTTTGGCCCAGTTTGCAATTTCTGCGGAAGATGAACAGGAATAGCGAGAACCAATGAGAGGCTAGCTGGAGGTGTCTGGACGGGCAAATTCAACTCTCATTTCCCACCAGGAAGAGGAATTAACCAAAGGCTCAGCGTGCCGGGCCGGAACAAGATTAGGGCCTGAAGCCATCCTGCGGTGTTGCGGCCAGGTCACAAGAAAGCGAGTTGAAGAAAGGAGCTCAGGGGCACTGTAATTCACAAACCTGCAGAGTTATAAATGACAGCTATCGTCCAAAAATAGACTGAAGTAAGGCTGCCAAGAGGACTTGAAAGCGGGGCAGAATTGCAGGAAACCGATTTCAGGAGGTAGACTGGAATTGCATTGAAAGCATAGGAAAAGAGGCAGAACGTCCACAATGATGCACTTGGCCAAAAAGGGCGTATGCGTTTTTTCCTGAATATATTCAGGAAAAAACGCATACGCCCTTTTTGGCCAACCAAGCAAGCTTGCAAAGGAAATCTGCACTACAATGAAGTCTCACTTCCCCCTGTTCAAAAGGGCCATCTGAAAAAAGTGTAAAATCCAGAAAGGCAGGACAGGCCATGGAGAACTGGGAGCCTTGTTATGCTGATGGGCGGGATGTAAATTGCCAACAACCACTCGGGAGAAGTGTATGGTGTTTCCTGAAACATCTAAAAAACAAAGCAACAGAGCCTAGGGCACTTCCACTTATGGTCCTATAGCTTAGGGAATTTAAAATCAAAAAGACACAGCCACCCCAAAATTTGGAACGGCTCTGTTTACAAGAACCTCGTTTACAGTACAAGTTCAACATCGCAGAAAGTGAAAAATGGATAAAGAAGTTGTGGTATTTACTTAAAAAGCAATATCACTCAGCAATGAAATCTGTGTCATCAGGCCCTTAGCAGCACAATGAGTGGATTCAGGTATGATGATTCTAACTGAAATAAGTCACACAGAAAAAGAAACATCATAAGATATCAGTAATACATGGAATGTAAACTTGGCTACACAGGAACTGAATTACAGAACAGAACAGGGTCTCAAATTTCGAAAACCAACTTATGCTTGCTTAAGGGGAAAGGTGAGTTGGGGTGCTGCATAAAACCAGAGATTGAAATGAGCACAGATAAAGTTCCTTAAGCCAAATATGGAATAGACAAGAGCTACTCCTTGCTCAACGAAAGGGACTCAACACCGCATATTAAACGCCTAAGAATGTACCTGACTAGTAAGTATCTTAAAACCTATGGATTGCTATGTCTCCGAAAGAGAATCAAGCGTGTGTACAGGGGCATAAACTCAGCAGTGATAGGATTGGAGAGGTTCGGTGAGCAAATGAAGACCCTTTGAAGTCATATTGCATGGTACCCATTCCACGGGTTTCAACTACCCAGGTTTTAGGTATTCTTCCTTCAGCTAAAACATGCATGTGGAACCCAGAGTATGATCAACCATGTGAAAGGGAGACGTGTTCAAATATGTCTCAGTTTTCCTCCCCTGGTACTCGGGTGCAACATTCCAGACGCTTTACTAACACTCTCCCCACTTGGAGAGTCAGCGCCTTTAACCTCCTGTTTGGCCCAGTTTGCAATTTCTGCGGAAGATGAACAGGAATAGTGAGAACCAATGAGAGGCTAGCTGGAGGTGTCTGGACGGGCAAATTTAACTCTCATTTCCCACCAGGAACAGTAAATAACCAAAGGCTCAGCGTGCCGTACCGGAACCAGATTAGGGCCTGAAACCATCCTGCGGTGTTGCGGCCAGCTCAAAAGAAAGCGAGTTGAACAAAGGAGCTCAGGGGCACTGTAATTCACAAAACTGCAGAGTTATAAATGACATCTATCGTCCAAAAATAGACTGAAGTAAGGCTGCCAAGAGGACTTGAAAGCGGGGCAGAATTGCAGGAAACCGATTTCAGGAGGTAGACTGGAATTGCATTGAAAGCATAGGAAAAGAGGCAGAACGTCCACAATGATGCACTTGGCCAAAAAGGGCGTATGCATTTTTTCCTGAATATATTCAGGAAAAAACGCATACGCCCTTTTTGGCCAACCAAGCAAGCTTGCAAAGGAAATCTGCACTACAATGAAGTCTCACTTCCCCCCGGTCAAAAGGGCCATCTGAAAAAAGTGTAAAATCCAGAAAGGCAGGACAGGCCATGGAGAACTGGGAGCCTTGTTATGCTGATGGGCGGGATGTAAATTGCCAACAACCACTCGGGAGAAGTGTATGGTGTTTCCTGAAACATCTAAAAAACAAAGCAACAGAACCTAGGGCACTTCCACTTATGGTCCTATAGCTTAGGGAAATTAAAATCAAAAAGACACAGCCACCCCAAAGTTTGGAACGGCTCTGTTTACAAGAACCTCGTTTACAGTACAAGTTCAACATCGCAGAAAGTGAAAAATGGATAAAGAAGTTGTGGTATTTACTTAAAAAGCAATATCACTCAGCAATGAAATCTGTGTCATCAGGCCCTTAGCAGCACAATGAGTGGATTCAGGTATGATGATTCTAACTGAAATAAGTCACACAGAAAAAGAAACATCATAAGATATCAGTAATACATGGAATGTAAACTTGGCTACACAGGAACTGAATTACAGAACAGAACAGGGTCTCAAATTTCGAAAACCAACTTATGCTTGCTTAAGGGGAAAGGTGAGTTGGGGTGCTGCATAAAACCAGAGATTGAAATGAGCACAGATAAAGTTCCTTAAGCCAAATATGGAATAGACAAGAGCTACTCCTTGCTCAACGAAAGGGACTCAACACCGCATATTAAACGCCTAAGAATGTACCTGACTAGTAAGTATCTTAAAACCTATGGATTGCTATGTCTCCGAAAGAGAATCAAGCGTGTGTACAGGGGCATAAACTCAGCAGTGATAGGATTGGAGAGGTTCGGTGAGCAAATGAAGACCCTTTGAAGTCATATTGCATGGTACCCATTCCACGGGTTTCAACTACCCAGGTTTTAGGTATTCTTCCTTCAGCTAAAACATGCATGTGGAACCCAGAGTATGATCAACCATGTGAACGGGAGACGTGTTCAAATATGTCTCAGTTTTCCTCCCCTGGTACTCGGGTGCAACATTCCAGACGCTTTACTAACACTCTCCCCACTTGGAGAGTCAGCGCCTTTAACCTCCTGTTTGGCCCAGTTTGCAATTTCTGCGGAAGATGAACAGGAATAGTGAGAACCAATGAGAGGCTAGCTGGAGGTGTCTGGACGGGCAAATTTAACTCTCATTTCCCACCAGGAACAGTAAATAACCAAAGGCTCAGCGTGCCGTACCGGAACCAGATTAGGGCCTGAAACCATCCTGCGGTGTAGCGGCCAGCTCAAAAGAAAGCGAGTTGAACAAAGGAGCTCAGGGGCACTGTAATTCACAAAACTGCAGAGTTATAAATGACAGCTATCGTCCAAAAATAGACTGAAGTAAGGCTGCCAAGAGGACTTGAAAGCGGGGCAGAATTGCAGGAAACCGATTTCAGGAGGTAGACTGGAATTGCATTGAAAGCATAGGAAAAGAGGCAGAACGTCCACAATGATGCACTTGGCCAAAAAGGGCGTATGCGTTTTTTCCTGAATATATTCAGGAAAAAACGCATACGCCCTTTTTGGCCAACCAAGCAAGCTTGCAAAGGAAATCTGCACTACAATGAAGTCTCACTTCCCCCCGGTCAAAAGGGCCATCTGAAAAAAGTGTAAAATCCAGAAAGGCAGGACAGGCCATGGAGAACTGGGAGCCTTGTTATGCTGATGGGCGGGATGTAAATTGCCAACAACCACTCGGGAGAAGTGTATGGTGTTTCCTGAAACATCTAAAAAACAAAGCAACAGAACCTAGGGCACTTCCACTTATGGTCCTATAGCTTAGGGAAATTAAAATCAAAAAGACACAGCCACCCCAAAGTTTGGAACGGCTCTGTTTACAAGAACCTCGTTTACAGTACAAGTTCAACATCGCAGAAAGTGAAAAATGGATAAAGAAGTTGTGGTATTTACTTACAAAGCAATATCACTCAGCAATGAAATCTGTGTCATCAGGCCCGTAGCAGCACAATGAGTGGATTCAGGTATGATGATTCTAACTGAAGTAAGTCACACAGAAAAAGAAACATCATAAGATATCAGTAATACACGGAATGTAAACTTGGCTACACAGGAACTGAATTACAGAACAGAACAGGCTCTCAAATTTAGAAAACCAACTTATGCTTGCTTAAGGGTAAAGGTGAGTTGGGGTGCTGCATAAAACCAGAGATTGAAATGAGCACAGATAAAGTTCCTTAAGTCAAATATGGAATAGACAAGAGCTACTCCTTGCTCAACGAAATGGACTCAACACCGCATATTAAACGCCTAAGAATGTACCTGACTAGTAAGTATCTTCAAACCTATGGATTGCTATGTCTCAGAAAGAGAATCAAGCATGTGTACAGGGGCATAAACGCAGCAGTGATAGGATTGGAGAGGTTCGGTGAGCAAATGAAGACCCTTTGAAGTCATATTGCATGGTACCCATTACACGGGTCTTAACTCTCCAGGTTTAAGGTATTCTTCCTTCAGCTAAAACATGCATGTGGAACCCAAGTATGATCAACCATGTGAACGGGAGACGTGTTCAAATATGTCTCAGTTTTCCTCCCCTGGTACTCGGGTGCAACATTCCAGACGCTTTACTAACACTCTCCCCACTTGGAGAGTCAGCGCCTTTAACCTCCTGTTTGGCCCAGTTTGCAATTTCTGCGGAAGATGAACAGGAATAGCGAGAACCAATGAGAGACTAGCTGGAGGAGTCTGGACGGGCAAATTTAACTCTCATTTCCCACCAGGAAGAGGAAATAACCAAAGGCTCAGCGTGCCGTACCGGAACCAGATTAGGGCCTGAAGCCATCCTGCGGTGTTGCGGCCAGGTCACAAGAAAGCAAGTTGAAGAAAGGAGCTCAGGGGCACTGTAATTCACAAACCTGCAGAGTTATAAATGACAGCTATCGTCCAAAAATAGACTGAAGTAAGGCTGCCAAGAGGACTTGAAAGCGGGGCAGAATTGCAGGAAACCGATTTCAGGAGGTAGACTGGAATTGCACTGAAAGCATAGGAAAAGAGGCAGAACGTCCACAATGATGCACTTGGCCAAAAAGGACGTATGCGTTTTTTCCTGAATATATTCAGGAAAAAACGCATACGCCCTTTTTGGCCAACCAAGCAAGCTTGCAAAGGAAATCTGCACTACAATGAAGTCTCACTTCCCCCCGGTCAAAAGGGCCATCTGAAAAAAGTGTAAAATCCAGAAAGGCAGGACAGGCCATGGAGAACTGGGAGCCTTGTTAATCTGATGGGCGGGATGTAAATTGCCAACAACCAGTCGGGAGAAGTATATGGTGTTTCCTGAAAAATCTAAAAAACAAAGCAACAGAACCTAGGGCACTTCCACTTATGGTCCTATAGCTTAGGGAAATTAAAATCAAAAAGGCACAGCCACCCCAAAGTTTAGAACGGCTCTGTTTACAAGAACCTCGTTTACAGTACAAGTTCAACATCGCAGAAAGTGAAAAATGGATAAAGAAGTTGTGGTATTTACTTACAAAGCAATATCACTCAGCAATGAAATCTATGTCATCAGGCCCTTAGCAGCACAATGAGTGGATTCAGGTATGATGATTCTAACTGAAATAAGTCACACAGAAAAAGAAACATCATAAGATATCAGTAATACACGGAATGTAAACTTGGCTACACAGGAACTGAATTCCAAAACAGAACAGGGTCTCAGATTTAGAAAACCAACTTATGCTTGCTTAAGTGTAAAGGTGGGTTGGGTTGCTGCATAAAACCAGAGATTGAAATGAGCACAGATAAAGTTCCTTAAGTCAAATATGGAATAGACAAGAGCTACTCCTTGCTCAACGAAATGGACTCAACACCGCATATTAAACGCCTAAGAATGTACCTGACTAGTAAGTATCTTCAAACCTATGGATTGCTATGTCTCCAAAAGAGAATCAAGCATGTGTACAGGGGCATAAATGCAGCAGTGATAGGATTGGAGAGGTTCGGTGAGCAAATGAAGACCCTTTGAAGTCATATTGCATGGTACCCATTACACGGGTCTTAACTCTCCAGGTTTAAGGTATTCTTCCTTCAGCTAAAACATGCATGTGGAACCCAAGTATGATCAACCATGTGAACGGGAGACGTGTTCAAATATGTCTCAGTTTTCCTCCCCTGGTACTCGGGTGCAACATTCCAGACGCTTTACTAACACTCTCCCCACTTGGAGAGTCAGCGCCTTTAACCTCCTGTTTGGCCCAGTTTGCAATTTCTGCGGAAGATGAACAGGAATAGCGAGAACCAATGAGAGGCTAGCTGGAGGTGTCTGGACGGGCAAATTTAACTCTCATTTCCCACCAGGAAGAGGAAATAACCAAAGGCTCAGCGTGCCGTGCCGGAACCAGATTAGGGCCTGAAGCCATCCTGCGGTGTTGCGGCCAGCTCAAAAGAAAGCGAGTTGAACAAAGGAGCTCAGGGGCACTGTAATTCACAAACCTGCAGAGTTATAAATGACAGCTATCGTCCAAAAATAGACTGAAGTAAGGCTGCCAAGAGGACTTGAAAGCGGGGCAGAATTGCAGGAAACCGATTTCAGGAGGTAGACTGGAATTGCATTGAAAGCATAGGAAAAGAGGCAGAACGTCCACAATGATGCACTTGGCCAAAAAGGGCGTATGCGTTTTTTCCTGAATATATTCAGGAAAAAACGCATACGCCCTTTTTGGCCAACCAAGCAAGCTTGCAAAGAAATCTGCACTACAATGAAGTCCCACTTCCCCCCGGTCAAAAGAGCCATCTGAAAAAAGTGTAAAATCCAGAAAGGCAGGACAGGCCATGGAGAACTGGGAGCCTTGTTATGCTGATGGGCGGGATGTAAATTGCCAACAGACACTCGGGAGAAGTGTATGGTGTTTCCTGAAACATCTAAAAAACAAAGCAACAGAGCCTAGGGCACTGCCACTTATGGTCCTATAGCATAGGGAAATTAAAATCAAAAAGACACAGCCACCCCAAAGTTTGGGACGCCTCTGTTTACAAGAACCTCCTTTACAGTACAAGTTCAACATCGCATAAAGTAAAAAATGGATAAAGAAGTTGTGGTATTTACTTACAAAGCAATATCACTCAGCAATGAAATCTGTGTCATCAGGCCCTTAGCAGCACAATGAGTGGATTCAGGTATGATGATTCTAACTGAAGTAAGTCACACAGAAAAAGAAACATCATAAGATATCAGTAATACACGGAATGTAAACTTGGCTACACAGGAACTGAATTCCAAAACAGAACAGGGTCTCAAATTTAGAAAACCAACTTATGCTTGCTTAAGGGGAAAGGTGAGTTGGGGTGCTGCATAAAACTAGAGATTGAAATGAGCACAGATAAAGTTCCTTAAGCCAAATATGGAATAAACAAGAGCTACTCCTTGCTCAACGAAATGGACTCAACACCCCATATTAAATGCCTAAGAATGTACCTGACTAGTAAGTATCTTAAAACCTATGGATTGCTATGTGTCCAAAAGAGAATCAAGCGTGTGTACAGGGGCATAAACGCAGCAGTGATAGGATTGGAGAGGTTCGGTGAGCAAATGAAGACCCTTTGAAGTCATATTGCATGGTACCCATTCCACGGGTCTCAACTCTCCAGGTTTAAGGTATTCTTCCTTCAGCTAAAACATGCATGTGGAACCCAGAGTATGATCAACCATGTGAACGGGAGACGTGTTCAAATATGTCTCAGTTTTCCTCCCCTGGTACTCGGGTCCAACATTCCAGACGCTTTACTAACACTCTCCCGACTTGGAGAGTCAGTCCCTTTAACCTCCTGTTTGGCCGAGTTTGCAATTTCTGCGGAAGATGAACAGGAATAGCGAGAACCAATGAGAGACTAGCTGGAGGTGTCTGGACGGGCAAATTTAACTCTCATTTCCCACCAGGAAGAGGAATTAACCAAAGGCTCAGCGTGCCGTGCCGGAACCAGATTAGGGCCTGAAGCCATCCTGCGGTGTTGCGGCCAGGTCACAAGAAAGCGAGTTGAAGAAAGGAGCTCAGGGGCACTGTAATTCACAAACCTGCAGAGTTATAAATGACAGCTATCGTCCAAAAATAGACTGAAGTAAGGCTGCCAAGAGGACTTGAAAGCGGGGCAGAATTGCAGGAAACCGATTTCAGGAGGTAGACTGGAATTGCATTGAAAGCATAGGAAAAGAGGCAGAACGTCCACAATGATGCACTTGGCCAAAAAGGGCGTATGCGTTTTTTCCTGAATATATTCAGGAAAAAACGCATACGCCCTTTTTGGCCAACCAAGCAAGCTTGCAAAGGAAATCTGCACTACAATGAAGTCTCACTTCCCCCCGGTCAAAAGGGCCATCTGAAAAAAGTGTAAAATCCAGAAAGGCAGGACAGGCCATGGAGAACTGGGAGCCTTGTTATGCTGATGGGCGGGATGTAAATTGCCAACAGACACTGGGGAGAAGTGTATGGTGTTTCCTGAAACATCTAAAAAACAAAGCAACAGAGCCTAGGGCACTGCCACTTATGGTCCTATAGCTTAGGGAAATTAAAATCAAAAAGACACAGCCACCCCAAAGTTTGGAACGGCTCTGTTTACAAGAACCTCGTTTACAGTACAAGTTCAACATCGCAGAAAGTGAAAAATGGATAAAGAAGTTGTGGTATTTACTTACAAAGCAATATCACTCAGCAATGAAATCTGTGTCATCAGGCCTGTAGCAGCACAATGAGTGGATTCAGGTATGATGATTCTAACTGAAATAAGTCACACAGAAAAGAAACATCATAAGATATCAGTAATACACGGAATGTAAACTTGGCTACACAGGAACTGAATTACAGAACAGAACAGGGTCTCAAATTTAGAAAACCAAATTATGCTTGCTTAAGGGGAAAGGTGAGTTGGGGTGCTGCATAAAAGCAGAGATTGAAATGAGCACAGATAAAGTTCCTTAAGCCAAATATGGAATAGACAAGAGCTACTCCTTGCTCAACGAAATGGACTCAACACCCCATATTAAACGCCTAAGAATGTACCTGACTAGTAAGTATCTTAAAACCTATGGATTGCTATGTTTCCAAAAGAGAATCAAGCGTGTGTACAGGGGCATAAACGCAGCAGTGATAGGATTGGAGAGGTTCCGTGAGCAAATGAAGACCCTTTGAAGTCATATTGCATGGTACCCATTACACGGGTGTCAACTCTCCAGGTTTAAGGTATTCTTCCTTCAGCTAAAACATGCATGTGGAACCCAAGTATGATCAACCATGTGAACGGGAGACGTGTTCAAATATGTCTGAGTTTTCCTCCCCTGGTACTCGGGTGCAACATTCCAGACGCTTTACTTACACTCTCCCGACTTGGAGAGTCAGCGCCTTTAACCTCCTGTTTGGCCCAGTTTGCAATTTCTGCGGAAGATGAACAGGAATAGCGAGAACCAATGAGAGACTAGCTGGAGGTGTCTGGACGGGCAAATTTAACTCTCATTTCCCACCAGGAAGAGGAAATAACCAAAGGCTCAGCATGCCGTACCGGAACCAGATTAGGGCCTAAAGCCATCCTGCGGTGTTGCGGCCAGCTCAAAAGAAAGCGAGTTGAAGACAGGAGCTCAGGGGCACTGTAATTCACAAACCTGCAGAGTTATAAATGACAGCTATCGTCCAAAAATAGACTGAAGTAAGGCTGCCAAGAGGACCTGAAAGCGGGGCAGAATTGCAGGAAACCGATTTCAGGAGGTAGACTGGAATTGCATTGAAAGCATAGGAAAAGAGGCAGAACGTCCACAATGATGCACTTGGCCAAAAAGGGCGTATGCGTTTTTTCCTGAATATATTCAGGAAAAAACGCATACGCCCTTTTTGGCCAACCAAGCAAGCTTGCAAAGGAAATCTGCACTACAATGAAGTCTCACTTCCCCCCGGTCAAAAGGGCCATCTGAAAAAAGTGTAAAATCCAGAAAGGCAGGACAGGCCATGGAGAACTGGGAGCCTTGTTATGCTGATGGGCGGGATGTAAATTGCCAACAGACACTCGGGAGAAGTGTATGGTGTTTCCTGAAACATCTAAAAAACAAAGCAACAGAGCCTAGGGCACTGCCACTTATGGTCCTATAGCTTAGGGAAATTAAAATCAAAAAGACACAGCCACCCCAAAGTTTGGGACGCCTCTGTTTACAACAACCTCGTTTACAGTACAAGTTCAACATCGCAGAAAGTGAAAAATGGATAAAGAAGTTGTGGTATTTACTTACAAAGCAATATCACTCAGCAATGAAATCTGTGTCATCAGGCCCGTAGCAGCACAATGAGTGGATTCAGGTATGATGATTCTAACTGAAATAAGTCACACAGAAAAGAAACATCATAAGATATCAGTAATACACGGAATGTAAACTTGGCTACACAGGAACTAAATTACAGAACAGAAAAGGGTCTCAAATTTAGAAAACCAACTTATGCTTGCTTAAGGGGAAAGGTGAGTTGGGGTGCTGCATAAAACCAGAGATTGAAATGAGCACAGATAAAGTTCCTTAAGCCAAATATGGAATAGACAAGAGCTACTCCTTGCTCAACGAAATGGACTCAACACCCCATATTAAATGCCTAAGAATGTACCTGACTACTAAGTATCTTAAAACCTATGGATTGCTATGTTTCCAAAAGAGAATCAAGCGTGTGTACAGGGGCATAAACGCAGCAGTGATAGGATTGGAGAGGTTCGGTGAGCAAATGAAGACCCTTTGAAGTCATATTGCATGGTACCCATTACACGGGTCTGAACTCTCCAGGTTTAAGGTATTCTTCCTTCAGCTAAAACATGCATGTGGAACCCAAGTATGATCAACCATGTGAACGGGAGACGTGTTCAAATATGTCTCAGTTTTCCTCCCCTGGTACTCGGGTGCAACATTCCAGACGCTTTACTAACACTCTCCCGACTTGGAGAGTCAGCGCCTTTAACCTCCTGTTTGGCCCAGTTTGCAATTTCTGCGGAAGATGAACAGGAATAGCGAGAACCAATGAGAGACTAGCTGGAGGTGTCTGGACGGGCAAATTTAACTCTCATTTCCCACCAGGAAGAGGAAATAACCAAAGGCTCAGCGTGCCGTACCGGAACCAGATTAGGGCCTGAAGCCATCCTGCGGTGTTGCGGCCAGCTCAAAAGAAAGCGAGTTGAAGAAAGGAGCTCAGGGGCACTGTAATTCACAAACCTGCAGAGTTATAAATGACAGCTATCGTCCAAAAATAGACTGAAGTAAGGCTGCCAAGAGGACTTGAAAGCGGGGCAGAATTGCAGGAAACCGATTTCAGGAGGTAGACTGGAATTGCATTGAAAGCATAGGAAAAGAGGCAGAACGTCCACAATGATGCACTTGGCCAAAAAGGGCGTATGCGTTTTTTCCTGAATATATTCAGGAAAAAACGCATACGCCCTTTTTGGCCAACCAAGCAAGCTTGCAAAGAAATCTGCACTACAATGAAGTCTCACTTCCCCCCGGTCAAAAGGGCCATCTGAAAAAAGTGTAAAATCCAGAAAGGCAGGACAGGCCATGGAGAACTGGGAGCCTTGTTATGCTGATGGGCGGGATGTAAATTGTCAAGAGACACTCGGGAGAAGTGTATGGTGTTTCCTGAAACATCTAAAAAACAAAGCAACAGAGCCTAGGGCACTGCCACTTATGGTCCTATAGCTTAGGGAAATTAAAATCAAAAAGACACAGCCACCCCAAAGTTTGGGACGCCTCTGTTTACAAGAACCTCGTTTACAGTACAAGTTCAACATCGCAGAAAGTGAAAAATGGATAAAGAAGTTGTGGTATTTACTTACAAAGCAATATCACTCAGCAATGAATTCTATGTCATCAGACCCTTAGCATCACAATGAGTGGATTCAGGTATGATGATTCTAACTGAAATAAGTCACACAGAAAAAGAAACATCATAAGATATCAGTAATACACGGAATGTAAACTTGGCTACACAGGAACTGAATTACAGAACAGAACAGGGTCTCAAATTTAGAAAACCAACTTATGCTTGCTTAAGGGGAAAGGTGAGTTGGGGTGCTGCATAAAACCAGAGATTGAAATGAGCACAGATAAAGTTCCTTAAGTCAAATATGGAATAGACAAGAGCTACTCCTTGCTCAACGAAATGGACTCAAAACCCCATATTAAACCCCTAAGAATGTACCTGACTAGTAAGTATCTTAAAACCTATGGATTGCTATGTCTCCAAAAGAGAATCAAGCGTGTGTACAGGGGAATAAACGCAGCAGTGATAGGATTGGAGAGGTTCGGTGAGCAAATGAAGACCCTTTGAAGTCATATTGCATGGTACCCATTACACGGGTCTCAACTCTCCAGGTTTAAGGTATTCTTCCTTCAGCTAAAACATGCATGTGGAACCCAGAGTATGATCAACCATGTGATCGGGAGACGTGTTCAAATATGTCTCAGTTTTCCTCCCCTGGTACTCGGGTGCAACATTCCAGACGCTTTACTAACACTCTCCCGACTTGGAGAGTCAGTCCCTTTAACCTCCTGTTTGGCCGAGTTTGCAATTTCTGCGGAAGATGAACAGGAATAGCGAGAACCAATGAGAGGCTAGCTGGAGGTGTCTGGACGGGCAAATTTAACTCTCATTTCCCACCAGGAAGAGGAATTAACCAAAGGCTCAGCATGCCGGGCCGGAACCAGATTAGGGCCTGAAGCCATCCTGCGGTGTTGCGGCCAGGTCACAAGAAAGCGAGTTGAACAAAGGAGCTCAGGGGCACTGTAATTCACAAACCTGCAGAGTTATAAATGACAGCTATCGTCCAAAAATAGACTGAAGTAAGGCTGCCAAGAGGACTTGAAAGCGGGGCAGAATTGCAGGAAACCGATTTCAGGAGGTAGACTGGAATTGCATTGAAAGCATAGGAAAAGAGGCAGAACGTCCACAATGATGCACTTGGCCAAAAAGGGCGTATGCGTTTTTTCCTGAATATATTCAGGAAAAAACGCATACGCCCTTTTTGGCCAACCAAGCAAGCTTGCAAAGGAAATCTGCACTACAATGAAGTCTCACTTCCCCCCGGTCAAAAGGGCCATCTGATAAAAGTGTAAAATCCAGAAAGGCAACAGGCCATTGAGAACTGGGAGCCTTGTTATGCTGATGGGCGGGATGTAAATTGCCAACAGACACTTGGGAGAAGTGTATAGTGTTTCCTGAAACATCTAAAAAACAAAGCAACAGAGCCTAGGGCACTTCCACTTATGGTCCTATAGCTTAGGGAAATTAAAGTCAAAAAGACACAGCCACCCCAATGTTTGGAACGACTCTGTTTACAAGAACCTCGTTTACATTACAAGTTCAACATCGCAGAAAGTGAAAAATGGATAAAGAAGTTGTAGTATTCACTTACAAAGCAATATCACTCAGCAATGAAATCTGTGTCATCAGGCCCTTAGCATCACAATGAGTGGATTCAGGTATGATGATTCTAACTGAAATAAGTCACACAGAAAAAGAAACATCATAAGATATCAGTAATACACGGAATGTAAACTTGGCTACACAGGAACTGAATTCCAAAACAGAACAGGGTCTCAGATTTAGAAAACCAACTTATGCTTGCTTAAGGGGAAAGGTGAGTTGGGGTGCTGCATAAAACCAGAGATTGAAATGAGCACAGATAAAGTTCCTTAAGCCAAATATGGAATAGACAAGAGCTACTCCTTGCTCAACGAAATGGACTCAACACCGCATATTAAACGCCTAAGAATGTACCTGACTAGTAAGTATCTTAAAACCTATGGATTGCTATGTCTCCGAAAGAGAATCAAGCATGTGTACAGGGGCATAAACGCAGCAGTGATAGGATTGGAGAGGTTCGGTGAGCAAATGAAGACCCTTTGAAGTCATATTGCATGGTACCCATTCCACGGGTTTCAACTACCCAGGTTTTAGGTATTCTTCCTTCAGCTAAAACATGCATGTGGAACCCAAGTATGATCAACCATGTGAACGGGAGACGTGTTCAAATATGTCTCAGTTTTCCTCCCCTGGTACTCGGGTGCAACATTCCAGACGCTTTACTAACACTCTCCCCACTTGGAGAGTCAGCGCCTTTAACCTCCTGTTTGGCCCAGTTTGCAATTTCTGCGGAAGATGAACAGGAATAGCGAGAACCAATGAGAGGCTAGCTGAAGGTGTCTGGACGGGCAAATTTAACTCTCATTTCCCACCAGGAAGAGGAAATAACCAAAGGCTCAGCGTGCCGTGCCGGAACCAGATTAGGGCCTGAAGCCATCCTGCGGTGTTGCGGCCAGCTCAAAAGAAAGCGAGTTGAAGAAAGGAGCTCAGGGGCACTGTAATTCACAAACCTGCAGAGTTATAAATGACAGCTATCGTCCAAAAATAGACTGAAGTAAGGCTGCCAAGAGGACTTGAAAGCGGGGCAGAATTGCAGGAAACCGATTTCAGGAGGTAGACTGGAATTGCATTGAAAGCATAGGAAAAGAGGCAGAACGTCCACAATGATGCACTTGGCCAAAAAGGGCGTATGCGTTTTTTCCTGAATATATTCAGGAAAAAACGCATACGCCCTTTTTGGCCAACCAAGCAAGCTTGCAAAGGAAATCTGCACTACAATGAAGTCTCACTTCCCCCCGGTCAAAAGGGCCATCTGAAAAAAGTGTAAAATCCAGAAAGGCAGGACAGGCCATGGAGAACTGGGAGCCTTGTTATGCTGATGGGCGGGATGTAAATTGCCAACAACCACTCCGGAGAAGTGTATGGTGTTTCCTGAAACATCTAAAAAACAAAGCAACAGAACCTAGGGCACTTCCACTTATGGTCCTATAGCTTAGGGAAATTAAAATCTAAAAGACACAGCCACCCCAAAGTTTGGAACGGCTCCGTTTACAAGAACCTCGTTTACAGTACAAGTTCAACATCGCAGAAAGTGAAAAATGGATAAAGAAGTTGTGGTATTTACTTACAAAGCAATATCACTCAGCAATGAAATCTGTGTCATCAGGCCCTTAGCAGCACAATGAGTGGATTCAGGTATGATGATTCTAACTGAAGTAAGTCACACAGAAAAAGAAACATCATAAGATATCAGTAATACACGGAATGTAAACTTGGCTACACAGGAACTGAATTACAGAACAGAACAGGGTCTCAAATTTAGAAAACCAACTTATGCTTGCTTAAGGGTAAAGGTGAGTTTGGGTGCTGCATAAAACCAGAGATTGAAATGAGCACAGATAAAGTTCCTTAAGTCAAATATGGAATAGACAAGAGCTACTCCTTGCTCAACGAAATGGACTCAACACCGCATATTAAACGCCTAAGAATGTACCTGACTAGTAAGTATCTTAAAACCTATGGATTGCTATGTCTCCGAAAGAGAATCAAGCATGTGTACAGGGGCATAAACGCAGCAGTGATAGGATTGGAGAGGTTCGGTGAGCAAATGAAGACCCTTTGAAGTCATATTGCATGGTACCCATTCCACGGGTTTCAACTACCCAGGTTTTAGGTATTCTTCCTTCAGATAAAACATGCATGTGGAACCCAGAGTATGATCAACCATGTGATCGGGAGACGTGTTCAAATATGTCTCAGTTTTCCTCCCCTGGTACTCGGGTGCAACATTCCAGACGCTTTACTAACACTCTCCCCACTTGGAGAGTCAGCACCTTTAACCTCCTGTTTGGCCCAGTTTGTAATTTCTGCGGAAGATGAACAGGAATAGCGAGAACCAATGAGAGGCTAGCTGGAGGTGTCTGGACGGGCAAATTTAACTCTCATTTCCCACCAGGAAGAGGAATTAACCAAAGGCTCAGCATGCCGGGCCGGAACCAGATTAGGGCCTGAAGCCATCCTGCGGTGTTGCGGCCAGGTCACAAGAAAGCGAGTTGAAGAAAGGAGCTCAGGGGCACTGTAATTCACAAACCTGCAGAGTTATAAATGACAGCTATCGTCCAAAAATAGACTGAAGTAAGGCTGCCAAGAGGACTTGAAAGCGGGGCAGAATTGCAGGAAACCGATTTCAGGAGATAGACTGGAATTGCATTGAAAGCATAGGAAAAGAGGCAGAACGTCCACAATGATGCACTTGGCCAAAAAGGGCGTATGCGTTTTTTCCTGAATATATTCAGGAAAAAACGCATACGCACTTTTTGGCCAACCAAGCAAGCTTGCAAAGGAAATCTGCACTACAATGAAGTCTCACTTCCCCCCGGTCAAAAGGGCCATCTGAAAAAAGTGTAAAATCCAGAAAGGCAGGACAGGCCATGGAGAACTGGGAGCCTTGTTATGCTGATGGGCGGGATGTAAATTGCCAACAGACACTCGGTAGAAGTGTATGGTGTTTCCTGAAACATCTAAAAAACAAAGCAACAGAGCCTAGGGCACTGCCACTTATGGTCCTATAGTTTAGGGAAATTAAAATCAAAAAGACACAGCCACCCCAAAGTTTGGGACGCCTCTGTTTACAAGAACCTCGTTTACAGTACAAGTTCAACATCGCAGAAAGTGAAAAATGGAGAAAGAAGTTGTGGTATTTACTTACAAAGCAATATCACTCAGCAATGAAATCTATGTCATCAGGCCCTTAGCATCACAATGAGTGGATTCAGGTATGATGATTCTAACTGAAATAAGTCACACAGAAAAAGAAACATCATAAGATATCAGTAATACACGGAATGGAAATTTGGCTACACAGGAACTGAATTACAGAACAGAACAGGGTCACAAATTTAGAAAACCAACTTATGCTTGCTTAAGGGGAAAGGTGAGTTGGGGTGCTGCATAAAACCAGAGATTGAAATGAGCACAGATAAAGTTCCTTAAGCCAAATATGGAATAGACAAGAGCTACTCCTTGCTCAACGAAATGGACTCAACACCCCATATTAAACGCCTAAGAATGTACCTGACTAGTAAGTATCTTAAAACCTATGGATTGCTATGTCTCCAAAAGAGAATCAAGCGTGTGTACAGGGGAATAAACGCAGCAGTGATAGGATTGGAGAGGTTCGGTGAGCAAATGAAGACCCTTTGAAGTCATATTGCATGGTACCCATTCCACGGGTCTCAACTCTCCAGGTTTAAGGTATTCTTCCTTCAGCTAAAACATGCATGTGGAACCCAGAGTATGATCAACCATGTGAATGGGAGACGTGTTCAAATATGTCTCAGTTTTCCTCCCCTGGTACTCGGGTGCAACATTCCAGACGCTTTACTAACACTCTTCCGACTTGGAGAGTCAGTCCCTTTAACCTCCTGTTTGGCCCACTTTGCAATTTCTGCGGAAGATGAACAGGAATAGCGAGAACCAATGAGAGACTAGCTGGAGGTGTCTGGACGGGCAAATTTAACTCTCATTTCCCACCAGGAAGAGGAATTAACCAAAGGCTCAGCGTGCCGTGCCGGAACCAGATTAGGGCCTGAAGCCATCCTGCGGTGTTGCGGCCAGGTCACAAGAAAGCGAGTTGAACAAAGGAGCTCAGGGGCACTGTAATTCACAAACCTGCAGAGTTATAAATGACAGCTATCGTTCAAAAATAGACTGAAGTAAGGCTGCCAAGAGGACTTGAAAGCGGGGCAGAATTGCAGGAAACCGATTTCAGGAGGTAGACTGGAATTGCATTGAAAGCATAGGAAAAGAGGCAGAACGTCCACAATGATGCACTTGGCCAAAAAGGGCGTATGCGTTTTTTCCTGAATATATTCAGGAAAAAACGCATACGCCCTTTTTGGCCAACCAAGCAAGCTTGCAAAGGAAATCTGCACTACAATGAAGTCTCACTTGCCCCCGGTCAAAAGGGCCATCTGAAAAAAGTGTAAAATCCAGAAAGACAAGACAGGCCATGGAGAACTGGGAGCCTTGTTATGCTGATGGGCGGGATGTAAATTGCCAACAACCACTCGGGAGACGTGTATGGTGTTTCCTGAAACATCTAGAAAACAAAGCAACAGAGCCTAGGGCACTTCCACTTATGGTCCTATAGCTTAGGGAAATTAAAATCAGAAGGACACAGCCTCCCCAAAGTTTGGGACGCCTCTGTTTACAAGAACCTCGTTTACAGTACAAGTTCAACATCGCAGAAAGTGAAAAATGGATAAAGAAGTTGTGGTATTTACTTACAAAGCAATATCACTCAGCAATGAAATCTATGTCATCAGGCCCTTAGCATCACAATGAGTGGATTCAGGTATGATGATTCTAACTTAAATAAGTCACACAGAAAAAGAAACATCATAAGATATCAGTAATACACGGAATGTAAACTTGGCTACACAGGAACTGAATTACAGAACAGAACAGTGTCTCAAATTTAGAAAACCAACTTATGCTTCCTTAAGGGGAAAGGTGAGTTGGGGTGCTGCATAAAACCAGAGATTGAAATGAGCACAGATAAAGTTCCTTAAGCCAAATATGGAATAGACAAGAGCTACTCCTTGCTCAACGAAATGGACTCAACACCGCATATTAAACGCCTAAGAATGTACCTGACTAGTAAGTATCTTAAAACCTATGGATTGCTATGTCTCCGAAAGAGAATCAAGCATGTGTACAGGGGCATAAACGCAGCAGTGATAGGATTGGAGAGGTTCGGTGAGCAAATGAAGACCCTTTGAAGTCATATTGCATGGTACCCATTACACGGGTCTGAACTCTCCAGGTTTAAGGTATTCTTCCTTCAGCTAAAACATGCATGTGGAACCTAGAGTATGATCAACCATGTGAACGGGAGACGTGTTCAAATATGTCTCAGTTTTCCTTCCCTGGTACTCGGGTGCAACATTCCAGACGCTTTACTAACACTCTCCCCACTTGGAGAGTCAGTCCCTTTAACCTCCTGTTTGGCCCAGTTTGTAATTTCTGCGGAAGATGAACAGGAATAGCGAGAACCAATGAGAGGCTAGCTGGAGGTGTCTGGACGGGCAAATTTAACTCTCATTTCCCACCAGGAAGAGGAATTAACCAAAGGCTCAGCATGCCGGGCCAGAACCAGATTAGGGCCAGAAGCCATCCTGCGGTGTTGCGGCCAGCTCAAAAGAAAGCGAGTTGAAGAAAGGAGCTCAGGGGCACTGTAATTCACAAACCTGCAGAGTTATAAATGACAGCTATCGTCCAAAAATAGACTGAAGTAAGGCTGCCAAGAGGACTTGAAAGCGGGGCAGAATTGCAGGAAACCGATTTCAGGAGGTAGACTGGAATTGCATTGAAAGCATAGGAAAAGAGGCAGAACGTCCACAATGATGCACTTGGCCAAAAAGGGCGTATGCGTTTTTTCCTGAATATATTCAGGAAAAAACGCATACGCCCTTTTTGGCCAACCAAGCAAGCTTGCAAAGGAAATCTGCACTACAATGAAGTCTCACTTCCCCCCGGTCAAAAGGGCCATCTGAATAAAGTGTAAAATCCAGAAAGGCAGGACAGGCCATAGAGAACTGGGAGCCTTGTTATGCTGATGGGCGGGATGTAAATTGCCAACAGACACTCGGGAGAAGTGTATGGTGTTTCCTGAAACATCTAAAAAACAAAGCAACAGAGCCTAGGGCACTGCCACTTATGGTCCTATAGCTTAGGGAAATTAAAATCAAAAAGACACAGCCACCCCAAAGTTTGGGACGCCTCTGTTTACAAGAACCTCGTTTACAGTACAAGTTCAACATCGCAGAAAGTGAAAAATGGATAAAGAAGTTGTGGTATTTACTTACAAAGCAATATCACTCAGCAATGAAATCTATGTCATCAGGCCCTTAGCATCACAATGAGTGGATTCAGGTATGATGATTCTAACTGAAATAAGTCACACAGAAAAAGAAACATCATAAGATATCAGTAATACATGGAATGGAAATTTGGCTACACAGGAACTGAATTACAGAACAGAACAGGGTCTCAAATTTAGAAAACCAACTTATGCTTGCTTAAGGGGAAAGGTGAGTTGGGGTGCTGCATAAAACCAGAGATTGAAATGAGCACAGATAAAGTTCCTTAAGCCAAATATGGAATAGACAAGAGCTACTCCTTGCTCAACGAAATGGACTCAACACCCCATATTAAACGCCTAAGAATGTACCTCACTAGTAAGTATCTTTAAACCTATGGATTGCTATGTCTCCAAAAGAGAATCAAGCGTGTGTACAGGGGAATAAACGCAGCAGTGATAGGATTGGAGAGGTTCGGTGAGCAAATGAAGACCCTTTGAAGTCATATTGCATGGTACCCATTTCACGGGTCTCAAGTACCCAGGTTTAAGGTATTCTTCCTTCAGCTAAAACATGCATGTGGAACCTAGAGTATGATCAACCATGTGATCGGGAGACGTGTTCAAATATGTCTCAGTTTTCCTCCCCTGGTACTCGGGTGCAACATTCCAGACGCTTTACTAACACTCTCCCGACTTGGAGAGTCAGTCCCTTTAACCCCCTGTTTGGCCCAGTTTGCAATTTCTGCGGAAGATGAACAGGAATAGCGAGAACCAATGAGAGACTAGCTGGAGGTGTCTGGACGGGCAAATTTAACTCTCATTTCTCACCAGGAAGAGGACTTAACCAAAGGCTCAGCGTGCCATGCCAGAACCAGATTAGGGCCTGAAGCCATCCTGCGGTGTTGCGGCCAGGTCACAAGAAAGCGAGTTGAAGAAAGGAGCTCAGGGGCACTGTAATTCACAAACCTGCAGAGTTATAAATGACAGCTATCGTCCAAAAATAGACTGAAGTAAGGCTGCCAAGAGGACTTGAAAGCGGGGCAGAATTGCAGGAAACCGATTTCAGGAGGTAGACTGGAATTGCATTGAAAGCATAGGAAAAGAGGCAGAACGTCCACAATGATGCACTTGGCCAAAAAGGGCGTATGCGTTTTTTCCTGAATATATTCAGGAAAAAACGCATACGCCCTTTTTGGCCAACCAAGCAAGCTTGCAAAGGAAATCTGCACTACAATGAAGTCTCACTTCCCCCTGGTCAAAAGGGCCATCTGAAAAAAGTGTAAAATCCAGAAAGGCAGGACAGGCCATGGAGAACTGGGAGCCTTGTTATGCTGATGGGCGGGATGTAAATTGCCAACAGCCCCTCTGGAGAAGTGTATGGTGTTTCCTGAAACATCTAAAAAACAAAGCAACAGAACCTAGGGCACTTCCACTTATGGTCCTATAGCTTAGGGAAATTAAAATCAAAAAGACACAGCCACCCCAAAGTTTGGGACGCCTCTGTTTACAAGAACCTCGTTTACAGTACAAGTTCAACATCGCAGAAAGTGAAAAATGGGTAAAGAAGTTGTGGTATTTACTTACAAAACAATATCACTCAGCAATGAAATCTGTGTCATCAGGCCCTTAGCAGCACAATGAGTGGATTCAGGTATGATGATTCTAACTGAAATAAGTCACACAGAAAAAGAAACATCATAAGATATCAGTAATACACGGAATGTAAACTTGGCTACACAGGAACTGAAATACAGAACAGAACAGGGTCTCAAATTTCGAAAACCAACTTATGCTTGCTTAAGGGGAAAGGTGAGTTGGGGTGCTGCATAAAACCAGAGATTGAAATGAGCACAGATAAAGTTCCTTAAGCCAAATATGGAATAGACAAGAGCTACTCCTTGCTCAACGAAATGGACTCAAAACCCCATATTAAACGCCTAAGAATGTACCTGACTAGTAAGTATCTTAAAACCTATGGATTGCTATGTCTCCAAAAGAGAATCAAGCGTGTGTACAGGGGCATAAACGCAGCAGTGATAGGATTGGAGAGGTTCGGTGAGCAAATGAAGACCCTTTGAAGTCATATTGCATGGTACCCATTACACGGGTCTCAACTCTCCAGGTTTAAGGTATTCTTCCTTCAGCTAAAACATGCATGTGGAACCCAGAGTATGATCAACCATGTGAACGGGAGACGTGTTCAAATATGTCTCAGTTTTCCTCCCCTGGTACTCGGGTGCAACATTCCAGACGCTTTACTAACACTCTCCCGACTTGGAGAGTCAGTCCCTTTAACCTCCTGTTTGGCCCAGTTTGCAATTTCTGCGGAAGATGAACAGGAATAGCGAGAACCAATGAGAGGCTAGCTGGAGGTGTCTGGACGGGCAAATTTAACTCTCATTTCCCACCAGGAAGAGGAATTAACCAACGGCTCAGCATGCCGGGCCGGAACAAGATTAGGGCCTGAAGCCATCCTGCGGTGTTGCGGCCAGGTCACAAGAAAGCGAGTTGAAGAAAGGAGCTCAGGGGCACTGTAATTCACAAACCTGCAGAGTTATAAATGACAGCTATCGTCCAAAAATAGACTGAAGTAAGGCTGCCAAGAGGACTTGAACGCGGGGCAGAATTGCAGGAAACCGATTTCAGGAGGTAGACTGGAATTGCATTGAAAGCATAGGAAAAGAGGCAGAACGTCCACAATGATGCACTTGGCCAAAAAGGGCGTATGCGTTTTTTCCTGAATATATTCAGGAAAAAACGCATACGCCCTTTTTGGCCAACCAAGCAAGCTTGCAAAGGAAATCTGCACTACAATGAAGTCTCACTTCCCCCCGGTCAAAAGGGCCATCTGAAAAAAGTGTAAAATCCAGAAAGGCAACAGGCCATTGAGAACTGGGAGCCTTGTTATGCTGATGGGCGGGATGTAAATTGCCAACAACCACTGGGGAGAAGTGTATGGTGTTTCCTGAAACATCTAAAAAACAAAGCAACAGAACCTAGGGCACTTCCACTTATGGTCCTATAGCTTAGGGAAATTAAAATCAAAAAGACATAGCCACCCCAAAGTTTGGAACGGCTCTGTTTACAAGAACCTCGTTTACAGTACAAGTTCAACATCGCAGAAAGTGAAAAATGGATAAAGAAGTTGTGGTATTTACTTACAAAGCAATATCACTCAGCAATGAAATCTATGTCATCAGGCCCTTAGCAGCACAATGAGTGGATTCAGGTATGATGATTCTAACTGAAATTAGTCACACAGAAAAAGAAACATCATAAGATATCAGTAATACACGGAATGTAAACTTGGCTACACAGGAACTGAATTACAGAACAGAACAGGGTCTCAAATTTAGAAAACCAACTTATGCTTGCTTAAGGGTAAAGGTGAGTTGGGGTGCTGCATAAAACCAGAGATTGAAATGAGCACAGATAAAGTTCCTTAAGCCAAATATGGAATAGACAAGAGCTACTCCTTGCTCAACGAAATGGACTCAACACCGCATATTAAACGCCTAAGAATGTACCTGACTAGTAAGTATCTTAAAACCTATGGATTGCTATGTCTCCGAAAGAGAATCAAGCATGTGTACAGGGGCATGAACGCAGCAGTGATAGGATTGGAGAGGTTCGGTGAGCAAATGAAGACCCTTTGAAGTCATATTGCATGGTACCCATTACACGGGTCTCAACTCTCCAGGTTTAAGGTATTCTTCCTTTAGCTGAAACATGCATGTGGAACCCAGAGTATGATCAACCGTGTGAATGGGAGACGTGTTCAAATATGTCTCAGTTTTCCTCCCCTGGTACTCGGGTGCAACATTCCAGACCCTTTACTAACACTCTCCCGACTTGGAGAGTCAGCGCCTTTAACCTCCTGTTTGGCCCAGTTTGCAATTTCTGCGGAAGATGAACAGCAATAGGGAGAACCAATGAGAGACTAGCTGGAGGTGTCTGGACGGGCAAATTTAACTCTCATTTCCCACCAGGAAGAGGAAATAACCAAAGGCTCAGCGTGCCGTGCCGGAACCATATTAGGGCCTGAAGCCATCCTGCGGTGTTGCGGCCAGCTCAAAAGAAAGCGAGTTGAAGAAAGGAGCTCAAGGTCTCTGTAATTCACAAACCTGCAGAGTTATAAATGACAGCTATCGTCCAAAAATATACTGAAGTAAGGCTGCCAAGAGGACTTGAAAGCGGGGCAGAATTGCAGTATACCGATTTCAGGAGGTAGACTGGAATTGCATTGAAAGCATAGGAAAAGAGGCAGAACGTCCACAATGATGCACTTTGCCAAAAGGGTGTATGCGTTTTTTCCTGAATATATTCAGGAAAAAACGCATACGCCCTTTTTGGCCAACCAAGCAAGCTTGCAAAGGAAATCTGCACTACAATGAAGTCTCACTTCCCCCCGGTCAAAAGGGCCATCTGAAAAAAGTGTAAAACCCAGAAAGGCAGGACAGGCCATGGAGAACTGGGAGCCTTGTTATGCTGATGGGCGAGATGTAAATTGCCAACAGACACTCGGGAGATGTGTATGGTGTTTCCTGAAACATCTAAAAAACAAAGCAACAGAGCCTAGGGCACTTCCACTTATGGTCCTATAGCTTAGGGAAATTAATATCAAAAAGACACAGCAACCCCAAAATTTGGGATGGCTCTTTTTACAGAAATCTGTTCTACGGCACAAGTTAAATATCCCAGAGAGCAAATAATGGATAAAGAAGTTGCGGTACTTATGTACAACAGAATACCACTCAGCAATGAAATCTATGTCACCAGGCCCGTACCAGCATAATGAGTGCATTGAGGCACGATGATTCTAAGTGAAATAAGTCACACAGAAAAAGAAACATCATAAGGTATCACTAATACACGGAATGTGAACTTGGCTACACATGAACTGAATTACAAAACAGAACAGGGTCTCAAGTTTAGAAAACCAACTTATGCCTGCTTAAGGGGGAAGGTGAGTTGGGGTGCTGCATAAAAGCAGAGTTTGAAATTAGCACAGATACCGTTCCATAAGCCAAATATGTAATAGACAAGAGCTACCCCTTGCTCAACGAAATGGATTCAACAATGAGGTATCACCTCACACCTGGTAGAATAGGCATCATTGAAAATCTACAAACAAAAATGCTGGAAAGGGTGTGGAGAAAAGGAACCCTCTTCCACTATTGTTGGGAATATAAATTGATACAGTCATTATGGAGAACAATATGGAATTTCTTAAGAAACTAACAATAGAATTACCATATGATACAGCAATCCCAGTACTGGACATATACCCAGACAAAACCATAAATCAAAAAGAGTCATTCACCGCAATGTTCATTGCATCACTATTTACAATATCGAGGTAATGGAAGCAACCTAAATGCCCACAGACAGACGAATGCATAAAGCTGTGGTACATATATAAAATGGAATAATACTCAGCCATGAAAAGGAATGAAATTGGGTCATTTGTAGAGACGTCGATGGATCTAGAGACTGTCATACAGAGTGAAGTAAGTCAGAAAGAGAAAAACAAATCTTGTATATTCATGCATATATGTGGAACCTAGAAAAACTGTACAGATTAACCATTTTGCAAGGCATAAATAGAGCAACAGATGTAGACAACAAACGTATGGACAACAAGGGGGGAAAGCTGTTGGGGGGGTGGTGGTGGGAGGAGTTGAGAGACTGGGATTGGCATGTATACATTTATATGTATAAAATAGATAACCAATAAGAACCTGCTGTATAAAAATATAAAATAAAATTCAAAATTAAAAAGAAGTAAAATTTAAAAAATAAAACAGAAAAAACAATTATTCCCTGCACATACATGTATTTATATGAATAAATTATTTCCATGCTTATATCTGTAAATACAAAAAAGAGGAATAAAATCTACCTTGAACCAAAAACGAAAAAGAGAAAAAAAACACAGAACCCACCAGTTACACAGAGGAAAACCATATCAGGGCACTTGCTCCAGTTGTAAACAATTCTGAAGTTGGTCAGTGGTGGGGAATCGTCTCCCATTCAGCCAGCAGCCCCCACGCAACAAGCGTCCTCATTGCAAAGCTGGGGCACCATGCCGAGGCATCTGTGAGTAAACGTGAGCTGAGCCCCAGGCCAGTTGCTGCTGAACTATTCCCACCCGTCCCAGGTAAAACACCTGAATATATACAAGGACTTGAAAGCCTAGAGGAAGGGCCATAGAGCCACACGAGTGACAGCATGCCGGCCGACTTGGTGCCTGCAGGCCAGCCAGGATGGTCCTGGCCCTGGGTGCTCTTCTGGAAGATTTCCATTTCCCTGCCTGAGATACCCGTCCTGTCCCTGCCCCCACTGCTTTTTTCCTTCCTCACCTCTGCCCAGGGAGAAATTCCAGCAGCAGGTATGGGTGACACATCCTCTTCTTTAGCAGGTGGCAGCCTGGCAACTGCTGCAGAAAGTCCAGCAGAGCCCCACTCACACTGGGCCACCCACAAAGCCGTGGCCTCTCACTCCCTCCCACCAGCCCAGCCCCGAGACTGCTGACAGGGCAGAGAAAATGGCGTCAGGCACGGCTGCAGGGGCTCTTGCTGCCTGGAGTGGCATTTATATTGATCTCAACCCAGGCACACCTGGGGAGGGCTGGCCGGCACGGTAAGGCTGCCCAGGTCAGCCAATCATCACCCCTCAGGGGCTCACAGTTGCAGAAAATGGAACTTGCTGAACCGGCCAGGTCCAAGGAACAGGTGTGGGCTCCTGAGAGTCAGGATAGACAAGGGGCTGCAGCTTTGGCTTGTTTTCTAATCATTTTATCTGGCCCATGAGTGGGAGACAACTTCAAGAAAACCCTCTCCTAATGAGAGGAACCCAGGAGTCAGGGAGAGGAGGGGTGGGTGGTGGTTGGAGACAGAGGCCTGGTGCCCCGGGTGCAGTGGAAGTCTCTGGAAGACCAGGTGGAGGGAGGCCTCACGGAGTGATGCCCAGGGTCACAGACTTGTCGCAGCTGCTGTTTGTTAGTTCAAGTCCTGCTCTGAGGTGCTCTGTGTCAGCTCTGAGCGACAGGTGAGCTGGGGGTGCTCTGCAATGAGGGCTATGTGCACGGTTCCTGTGTGCCCAGCCCTGCCACGGTACCTGCAAGGGTAGCTCTGTATCCTGGGAGGGGCCTGACCACGAGAGCCCCGTGGGCTGGGGTGGGGGTGGGGTACCTGCCCAGGTGAGCTCCATATTCTGGGATTGGTCTGACCACGAGAGCCCCATGGGCTGCTGGGGACCTGGTAAAGGATGTCAGGACAGTCAGTGAAGCCACCGAGGATATACCTCCAGTTGCTCCTAATTCCTACACCCTGCTGGTCATTCTACCAACCACCAGGACATGGTATTCTGTATTAGTCTTCAATGATGCCTTCTTTTGTATTCCATTAGTCCCAGAGTCACAAGAAATTTTGGCTTGTGAGTGGCAGGACTCAACATACAACTAAAACAATACTTCCGGGCCGTCTGGCCCCAAGGGTGCAAAAATTCCCACACCATCTTTGGGGAAAGCTTAGCTAAAGACCTAAAAGTTCTACCTCTGGAAAAGGAAACCCTCCTTCAATATGCAGACGACATTCTGATCACCAGCCCTACTAAGGAGGCCTCTGAACTACCAAGCCAATAAAGGATAGAAGTTGTCCAAGAAAAAGCTCAAATATCACAGACTGCGGTGACCTGCCTGGGCTTCATTCTCACAGAAGGTCAGAGAAGCCCATCCCAGGAAAGGGAAGAAACCATTTTCAGCCTTACCCCTTTCTAAAACTAGAAGACAGCTTAGGGGTTCCTGGGGAGGCCAGGGTTTGCTGCTTCTGGATCCCTAGCTACAGTCTACTAGCTGGGCCTCTATATGAAACACTGAAAGGAAAAGATGATGATCCTTTTGAATAGAATCCAGAAGTGGCCTTTCAAGAATGGAAAGAGCAGTCAATTCAGACCCTTGCCCTGGAACTCCCAATTTAGCTAAACCCTTTGACCTTTACATTCCCGGTGAAAGGTGAATCGCCATTGGAGAATTAGTGCAAAAACTGGGACCACTTGAAATGGAACAATGCAAGAATGCCATCCAGGTAGGATAAACTACGGTCACTAAGGGGCTTGGCCCACTGCCACATCTGGCCAAGATACTGGCGGTATCTAAAAACCTGGAAATCAGCAGCCCAAAAGGCCACCTCCCTCCTAAGGGAAAAGGACCCCACGTGGTGATCCTAACCACCAACCATGCCCTGAAGTTGCAGGGTTCGCTCCGTGGGCACACCGACCTCGAGTGAGGAGGCCCTCCAACTCCAACATCCAGAGAGATAACCGGGGGCAACAGGGCACCATGACGACTCATGTGAACATCACTTGACCTGGAGTTTCTCTCATAAAACAACAAGAGTGTGTCCCAAAAGAGTAGACTACTGCTTGCAGGACTTACTGCACCCAGAGGGGAGCTAATAATCTTGGCGGGGGAACAGTATACCACACTGTCACCATAGAAAAGCCTACAGACACCATGATGATGGTGGCCAATAAGACCGGCTGGACTCCTGTTTACTTCAAAAGGCTGTTGACTCAGTAGCCATCATGGTCCTTGATCACCACTGACCCTGGACTGTCTGGGAGTTGAGCGGGCAGGGCTCTGACACCTGGTGCTGTTTGTACGTTAATTCAGGGGCCTAACTGAAGAAAGCGCAGACTACTGGTCAGAGCATCTAGGCTGGCAGAGACGGTCAGCCTAAGGTGGCCGAACAAATGTGGGGCGGGGTGAAACCGGCCCCCACAGCGTCTCTGCACATCTCTTTCCTGGACCCTTAAAGGTCATTAGAATCTATAACACTTCCAATGCTGGTGCTCAGGTGGACGAGCAGGGAGGCAGGGGTCCTGGGGACAATCAACGTCACCGGGAGGCTGCTGGGGAGAAGCTCTGACCCTCGCCCCAGGGTATGAGGGCTCCCAACTCAGCACTCAGCAGTTACAGAAGAAGGGTCTGCACCCTCAGCACTCCAAGAATGAGGAACGGGACAAAAGGCAGAGGAGGGGTTTGTCCCCAGCAAAGCCCATTAAAAATCCCTGGGAGATAAAAATAGAATCTGGGCAATAAAGTCAAGTCTAACCTTTTTTATCCTTTGTGCTTTGTCTAATTTCACGTGCTCCTAGGGTCCCGCATGCAGAGGTTCCACACCCGGCACTTCAGACCAGATTTTCTAGTGCAGAATGGCTGGGTCGACACCTCAGCTCCTGGGGCCCAGTGCAGACTCCACGATATAGAGCCTGAGCTACAGCCAACCCAGCCCTCGAGAGCTCCGCCGCCTCCCTCCCTCCCACTGACTCTGACAGGATCTCTACACAGCAGCCCAGCCCACAGCCCACGGGGTAGTGCATGCTCTCACCTCTCCATTCTCTGATCAAAATATAAAGTTTCCTTTGCTTGTGAACCAAACTCAGTCTCGATCTCTTGGCCCCAATGACACTGGGCAGGGGGACACTTGTTGGGGTCCACTCTGGAGGATCAATAACAGAAATTGAGACTATTGTAACCTCAATGAACAGATGTGTGAGCCAAACTGTAGTTAACATAGAACAGTGTATAAGGCTCGGGTAAAATAAGATGTTTTTAACACTTCCATTTGATATTTCCATCACTTTTTATAAGCAAGTTCAGTGAAAAGGTTTGTCTTATTTGTCAGGTCAATATTAGAGAAACGAAGTGATTTCTTTCCAAGGATGTACAGCTAATAATCTTGGTTAAACCTTCAATCTTGTTTTAAATGCTTTTCCATTGAAAATGATACCTCTCTTTCAGCTCCCCCATTTCTGAGAAGTATAAAATCTTATAATTTATTATTACCAAAGGGGAAAGGTGGGAGGAGGGATAAATTAACAGTTTGGAATGAACACATACACACTGCTATGTATAAAATAGATCATCAACAAGGAACTACTGTATAGCACAGGGAACTACACTCAACATTTTGCAATAACCTATAAGGGGAAATAATCTGAAAAAGAATAGATATTTTTATTGACATCATCTATCAATGACAGTTAAAGTGTAGCCTAAGGGAAGCTGGTGGTGAGTGCTTCTGACCCTGAAGACTTCAATCATCTAAAGTTTGGACTCTGCCTACTCCCCAAGGCCCTTAATGAACATATGTGTAGCCGTAGCTTAAAAACTTCCCCAGTTTGGGTTTCGGGGAGACACTGATTTTGAAAAAGCCCTGGTGTTCTCCTTACATGAATGGGACTCTTCCTACTGCTAAAACATGTCTGTCACACCCAGAGGATGGTATACCATCTGATCGGGAAGAGTTTGGAAAAGGCATCTTATCTCCTCATCTCCTGGTGCTCGGGTTGACCCCTCCAGCGTCTTTACTAACAGTCTCCCCACTTGGAGATGTCAGCACTGTCAACATCCTGTTGTGTACAGTTTGGAATTTGTCCAGAGGATGAAGCGGAAGGATGAGGAACAATGAGAGACAAGTCCTAGGTGTTCAGACAGGCACATGTCACTCTAATTTCCAATCAGGAAGACGAATTGACCAAAGGCTAGGGTTGCCCATGGAAACAGTATAGGGCTTGAGGAAATCCCGCTGCTTTGTGGCCAGTTCCCATAAACACGAGTTGAACAATGGAACTCAGGGGCAGTAAAATTCACAAAACTGCAGAGTTGAAAATATCCATCACTGAAAAATGTCTTGAGGAAAGTCAGAGAAAAGGACTTGTAAGCAAGGGAGAATGGCAGGAAAGGGATTTGAGGAGGTAGAAAGGACTCGCCATTAAGCACAAGAAAAGGAGCTGAACATTGCCAACATTGCAGTTGGCCAAAAAGGGTGTATGCGTTCTTTTCTGTATATATTCAAGAAAAGGGCATACACTTTTTTAGCCAACCAAACAGGTGGGCACTGGAAGTCAATACTACAAAAGATATCACTTCGCATCAGTCAGAAGAGCCATCCTCATAAAGCGTAAACAACAGAAATGCAGGACAGGGCAACGAGAAGAGGGAGCCCTGTGAGACTTATAGTGGAAATGTATATTGCCAACGGCCATTCTGGAGAAGTGTATTGTGTTTACTAAAGCATCTAAAAAATGAGCTACAGAGCATAGGGCACTTGCACTCATGGGCGTATATCTTGGGAAAAACAAAAATCGAGAGGACACAGGCACCCCAATGTTTACCCCCTCTCTGTTTAAAAGATCCTCGACTAGGATATAACTTAAATGTCTCTGGAGGGAAAAAATGGATAGAGATGTGGTACTTAGGTAGAGTGGAATATTATTCAGCCTGGAAATCAATGAAATATGGCCAGTTGTAACGACTCCGGAGGAGTTACGTATGATCATTCTAAGTGACAGAATTCAAAAAGAAAAAGACACATATCATAAGATATCACTTAAAGGTGGAATCCAAAATGGCTACACATGAAATAAATTACAAAACAAAAACATAGTCAAATATGTAGAAAACACGCATAAGGCTGCTAAACGGGAAAGGTGGGGAGGGGTGAGGCATCATCCAGGAGGTTGAAATTAGCAAAGATACCATTCCAAATACCAAACTGATAATCAACAAGGCCTACACGGTAGCTAAAAGAACTGCACTCAGCACACTCAAGTCACCGGAAAAGAATATATACGACTGGTAAGAATCTGAAAAAGAATTTATTGATGTCTCTCTGTACGCGAATCAAGTGGATGTACAGCAGCAAGAAACAGAGCTTTGAAAATCAGCTGTAACCAATATAGTAATAAATTGAAAAAAATAAACGACAGAGAGACAGAGAAAACCTCTTACAACTTTTCCTCAGGGACGGTGATGCAACATGGATTGAACACATCTAGACCCACAGCAGGATGAGACATAAGGCTGGAAACTGTTTGCGCTAAGAGAAATGTGAGGTTGGGTGAGGAAATGCACACCCTTTAAAGTAATACTACCTGGTACCCATTCAATGGGTCCCAAATCTGCAGGTTCAAGGGATCTTCCTACAGCTAAAACATGCATGGAAAACCCAGAGGACTGTACACCATGTGATCGGGAGATGTGTCTAAAATGCACCTCATTTATCCTCTCCTGGTGCTCCTGTTCACCATTCCAGCCACGCTACTTAGAATCTCCCCACTTGGAGAATCAGCACATTTAAACTTCTGTTTCACACATTTTGCAAATTGTGAGGAGGATGAACGGGAAGAGGGGGAACCAATGAGAGAAGAGTTGTAGGGGTTTGGACGGGCACATATCACTCTAATTTCCCATTAAGAATAAGAATTAAAGAAAGGCTCAGCCTGCCTCGCCGGAGCCAAAATAGGGCCTGAAGCAATCCTGCGGGTTTGAGGCCAGCTCACAAAAGAGCAACTTAAAAAATGGAGCTCAGGGTCACTGCAATTCACAAACCTGCAGAGTTATAAATGAAAACTAACGTCCAAAAATATGTTGAGGTAAGGCAAAGAAGAGGATCTGAATGCAAGACAGAATTGCAAGAAACAGATTTCAAGAGATAGATTGGACTCGTCTTTAACGCACATGAAAAGCGGCAGAATTTCGACAATGATGCAGTTGGCCCAAAAGGGCGTATGCGTTTTTTCCTGATTATATCCAGGAAAAAACGCATACGCACTTTATGGGCAACGAAGCAAGCAAGCAATGCAAATGTGCACAACAAAGAAGTCTCACTTCCCACCGGTCAAAAGGGCCATCCTAAAAAATTGTAAAAACCAGAAATGCAGGACAGGCCATGGAGAACAGGGAGCCTTTATACGCTGATGGGCAGTGTGTGAACTGCCGAGAGCCACTCTGGAGAATTGTATGGTGGTTCCTAAATCATCTAAAAAACAGAGCTACAGAGCATAGGACACTTCCAATCATGGGAGTATATCTAGGGAAGTCTAAAAATCAACAAGACACAAGCACACCACAGTTTAGGGCTACTCTGTTTACAAGAACCTCAACTTCAGTACACCTTAAATATCCCAGGAAAGAGAACAATGGATAAAGAAGATGTGGTACTTATGTACAATGGAATATCTCTTCACCATGAAATCAATGTAATAAGGCTAGTAGAAGGATAAAGAGTGGATTTAGGTCCGATAATACTACTTGAAATAAGTCAAACAGAAAAAGAAACATATCATAAGATATCACTTATAGAGGGAGGGTAAATATGGCTGCACAAGAAATGAATTACAGAACAGAACAGTGTCTCACATTTAGAAAACACACTTATGTCAGCTTAAGGGGAAAGGAGAGGTGGGGTGATGCATAAAACCAGAGTTTGAAATTAGCACAGATACCGTTCAATAAACCAAATAGGTATTAGACAAGATCTACACCTTGCTCAATGAACAGGCCTCAACACACCCTATACACCGCAGAGAAATATATCTGAGGAATAAGAATCTTAAAACCCATGTATTGATATATCTCCATAAGGGAATCAAGTGTGTGCAGAGCGGCACAAACACAGCAGTGAAAAGGAGCTAAACCCCATTATAGAAATAAATTTTAAAAACAAAACGCTGAAACAATGAAAGAGAGAAAAATTCTTACAAAATTCGCTCAGGGGCTGTGATGAAACCTGGATTGACCACATATAAACCCACAGCTGGATAAGACATAAGGCTGGACACTTGGGGCTGACAGGATTGGTGAGCTTTGGTGAGCAACTGCCGAAAGTTTAATGCAATACTTCATGCTACTCAGTCCAAGGGTCCCAACACTCCAGGTTGAAGGGAATCTTCCTACAGCTAAACCATGATTGGGAAACCCAGCAACTGGTATACCATATGATCGGGAAAGGTTTCTAAAACGCACCTCATTTTTCCTCTCCTGGGGCTCCGGATCGACATTCCAGCCGCTTTACTAACAACATCCCCACATGGAGTCAATGCCTTTAAGTTCTGGTATCGCATAGTCTGCAGTTAGTGCAGAGGATGAATGGGAATAGGGGGAACCAGTGAGAAACTAGCTGTAGCGGTTTCAATGGGCACATGTCACTCTAATATCACATCAGTAAGAAGAATTAACCAAAGGCACAGCAGGTGCCCCAGAAGAAAAATAGGGCTTCAAGGAATCCTGTGGTTATGGGGCAATACCACAAAAATAAGAGCTAAAAAATGGAGCTAAGGGCCACTGCAATTCAAAAACCTGCAGAGTTATAAAGGCCAACTATTTTTAAAAAATATATTGAGGTAAGGCTATGAAGAGGCATTGAAAGCAAGGCAGAATTGCAGGAAACCGATTTCAGGAGGTAGACTGGAATTGCATTGAAAGCATATGAAGAGAGTCAGAAACTCGACAATGATGCACTTGGCCAAAAAGGGCGTATGTGTTTTTTCCTGAATATATTCAGGAAAAAACGCATACGCACTTTTTGGCCAACCAAGCAAGCTTGCAAAGGAAATCTGCACTACAATGAAGTCTCATTTCCACCTGGTCAAAAGGACCATCTGAAAAAAGTGTAAAATCCATAAAGGCACGACAGGCCATGGAGAACTGGGAGCCTTCTTATGCTGATGGGCGGGATGTAAATTGCCAACAGCCACTCTGGAGAAGTGTATGGTGTTTCCTGAAACATCTAAAAAACAAAGCAACAGAACCTAGGGCACTTCCACTTATGGTCCTATAGCTTAGGGAAATTAAAATCAAAAAGACACAGCCACCCCAAAGTTTGGGACGGCTCTGTTTACAAGAACCTCGTTTACAGTACAAGTTCAATATCGCAGAAAGTGAAAAATGGATAAAGAACTTGTGGTACTTACGTACAATGCAATATCACTCAGCAATGAAATCTATGTCATCAGGCCCGTAACAGCATAATGAGTGGATTCAGGTATGATGATTCGAACTGAAATAAGTCACACAGAAAAGAAACATCATAAGGTATCACTAATACACAGAATGTGAACTTGGCTACACATGAACTGAATTACAAAACAGAACAGTGTCTCAAGTTTAGAAAACCAACTTATGCTTGCTTAAGGGGGAAGGTGAGTTGGGGTGCTGCATAAAACCAGAGATTGAAATGAGCACAGATAAAGTTCCTTAAGCCAAATATGGAAAAGACAAGAGCTACTCCTTGCTCAACGAAATGGACTCAACACCCCATATTAAACGCCTAAGAATGTACCTGACTAGTAAGTATCTTAAAACCTATGGATTGCTATGTCTCCAAAAGAGAATCAAGCGTGTGTACAGGGGCATAAACGCAGCAGTGATAGGATTGGAGAGGTTCGGTGAGCAAATGAAGACCCTTTGAAGTCATATTGCATGGTACCCATTACACGGGTCTCAACTCTCCAGGTTTAAGGTATTCTTCCTTCAGCTAAAACATGCATGTGGAACCCAGAGTATGATCAACCGTGTGAACGGGAGACGTGTTCAAATATGTCTCAGTTTTCCTCCCCTGGTACTCGGGTGCAATATTCCAGACGCTTTACTAACACTCTCCCCACTTGGAGAGTCAGCACCTTTAACCTCCTGTTTGGCCCAGTTTGCAATTTCTGCGGAAGATGAACAGGAATAGGGAGAACCAATGAGAGACTAGCTGGAGGTGTCTGGACGGGCAAATTTAACTCTCATTTCCCACCAGAAAGAGGAAATAACCAAAGGCTCAGCATGCCGTGCCGGAACCAGATTAGGGCCTGAAGCCATCAAGCGGTGTTGCAGCCAGCTCACAAGAAAACGAGTTGAAGAAAGGAGCTCAGGGGCACTGTAACTCACAAACCTGCAGAGTTATAAATGACAGCTATCGTCCAAAAATAGACTGAAGTAAGGCTGCCAAGAGGACTTGAAAGCGGGGCAGAATTGCAGGAAACCGATTTCAGGAGGTAGACTGGAATTGCATTGAAAGCATAGGAAAAGAGGCAGAACGTCCACAATGATGCACTTGGCCAAAAAGGGCGTATGCGTTTTTTCCTGAATATATTCAGGAAAAAACGCATACACCCTATTTGGCCAACCAAGCAAGCTTGCAAAGGAAATCTGCACTACAATGAAGTCTCACTTCCCACCGGTCAAAAGGGCCATCTGAAAAAAGTGTAAAATCCAGAAAGGCAGGACAGGCCATAGAGAACTGGGAGCCTTGTTATGCTGATGGGCGGGATGTAAATTGCCAACAGACACTCGGGAGAAGTGTATGGTGTTTCCTGAAACATCGAAAAAACAAAGCAACAGAGCCTAGGGCACTTCCACTTATGGTCCTATAGCTTAGGGAAATTAAAATCAAAAAGACACAGTCACCCCAAAGTTTGGGACGGCTCTGTTTACAAGAACCTCTTTACAGTACAAGTTCAACATCGCAGAAAGTGAAAAATGGATAAAGAAGTTGTGGTATTTACTTACAAAGCAATATCACTCAGCAATGAAATCTATGTCATCAGGCCCTTAGCAGCACAATGAGTGGATTCAGGTATGATGATTCTAACTGAAATAAGTCACACAGAAAAAGAAACATCATAAGATATCAGTAATACACGGAATGTAAACTTGGCTACACAGGAACTGAATTACAGAACAGAACAGGGTCTCAAATTTAGAAAACCAACTTATGCTTGCTTAAGGGGAAAGGTGAGTTGGGGTGCTGCATAAAACCAGAGATTGAAATGAGCACAGATAAAGTTCCTTAAGCCAAATATGGAATAGACAAGAGCTACTCCTTGCTCAACGAAATGGACTCAACACCGCATATTAAACGCCTAAGAATGTACCTGACTTGTAAGTATCTTAAAACCTATGGATTGCTATGTCTCCGAAAGAGAATCAAGCATGTGTACAGGGGCATAAACGCAGCAGTGATAGGACTGGAGAGGTTCGTGAGCAAATGAAGACCCTTTGAAGTCATATTGCATGGTACCCATTCCACGGGTTTCAACTACCCAGGTTTAAGGTATTCTTCCTTCAGCTAAAACATTCATGTGGAACCTAGAGTATGATCAACCATGTGATCGGGAGACGTGTTCAAATATGTCTCAGTTTTCGTACCCTGGTACTCGGGTGCAACCTTCCAGACGCTTACTAACACTCTCCCCACTTGGAGAGTCAGTCCCTTTAACCTCCTGTTTGGCCCAGTTTGCAATTTCTGCGGAAGATGAACAGGAACAGCGAGAATCAATGAGAGACTAGCTGGAGGTGTCTGGATGGGCAAATTTAACTCTCATTTCCCACCAGGAAGAGGAATTAACGAAAGGCTCAGCATGCCGTGCCAGAACCAGATTAGGGCCTGAAGACATCCTGCGGTGTTGCGGCCAGGTCACAAGAAAGCAAGTTGAAGAAAGGAGCTCAGGGGCACTGTAATTCACAAACCTGCAGAGTTATAAATGACAGCTATCGTCCAAAAATATACTGAAGTAAGGCTGCCAAGAGGACTTGAAAGCGGGGCAGAATTGCAGGAAACCGATTTCAGGAGGTAGACTGGAATTGCATTGAAAGCATAGGAAAAGAGGCAGAACGTCCACAATGATGCACTTGGCCAAAAAGGGCGTATGCGTTTTTTCCTGAATATATTCAGGAGAAAACGCATACGCACTTTTTGGCCAACCAAGCAAACTTGAAAAGGAAATCTGCACTACAATGAAGTCTCACTTCTCCCCGGTTAAAAGGGCCATCTGAAAAAGTGTAAAATCCAAAAAGGCAGGACAGGCCATGGAGAACTGGGAGCCTTGTTATGCTGATGGGCGGGATGTAAATTGCCAACAGACACTCAGGAGAAGTGTATGGTGTTTCCTGAAACATCTAAAAAACAAAGCAACAGAGCCTAGGGCACTTCCACTTATGGTCCTATAGCTTATGGAAATTAAAATCAAAAAGACACAGCCACCCCAAAGTTTGGGACGCCTCCGTTTAAAAGAACCTCGTTTACTGTACAAGTTCAATATCACAAAAGTGTAAAATGGATAAGGAACTTGTGGTACTTACGTACAATGCACTATCACTCAGCAATGAAATCTATGTCATCATGCCCGTAGCAGCATAATGAGTGGATTCAGGTACGATGATTCTAACTGAAATAAGTCACACGGAAAAAGAAACATCATAAGATATCAGTAATACACGGAATGTAAACTTGGCTACACAGGAACTGCATTCCAAAACAGAACAGGGTCTCAAATTTAGAAAACCAACTTATGCTTGCTTAAGGGGAAAGGTGAGTTGGGGTGCTGCATAAAACCAGAGATTGAAATGAGCACAGATAAAGTTCCTTAAGCCAAATATGGAATAGACAAGAGCTACTCCTTGCTCAACGAAATGGACTCAACACCCCATATTAAACGCCTAAGAATGTACCTGACTAGTAAGTATCTTAAAACCTATGGATTGCTATGTCTCCGAAAGAGAATCAAGCAGGTGTACAGGGGCATAAACGCAGCAGTGATAGGATTGGAGATGTTCGGTGAGCAAATGAAGACCCTTTGAAGTCATATTGCATGGTACCCATTCCACGGGTTTCAACTACCCAGGTTTAAGGTATTCTTCCTTCAGCTAAAACATGCATGTGGAACCCAGAGTATGATCAACCATGTGATCGGGAGACGTGTTCAAATATGTCTCAGTTTTCGTACCCTGGTACTCGGGTGCAACATTCCAGACGCTTTACTAACACTCTCCCGACTTGGAGAGTCAGTCCCTTTAACCTCCTGTTTGGCCCAGTTTGCAATTTCTGCGGAAGATGAACAGGAATAGCGAGAACCAATGAGAGACTAGCTGTAGGTGTCTGGACGGGCAAATTTAACTCTCATTTCCCACCAGGAAGAGGAATTAACCAAAGGCTCAGCGTGCCGTGCCGGAACCAGATTAGGGCCTGAAGCCATCCTGCGGTGTTGCGGCCAGCTCACAAGAAAGCGAGTTGAAGAAAGGAGCTCAGGGGCACTGTAATTCACAAACCTGCAGAGTTATAAATGACAGCTATCGTCCAAAAATAGACTGAAGTAAGGTTGCCAAGAGGACTTGAAAACGGGGCAGAATTGCAGGAAACCGATTTCAGGAGGTAGACTGGAATTGCATTGAAAGCATAGGAAAAGAGGCAGAACGTCCACAATGATGCACTTGGCCAAAAAGGGCGTATGCGTTTTTTCCTGATTATATTCAGGAAAAAACGCATACGCCCTTTTTGGCCAACCAAGCAAGCTTGCAAAGGAAATCTGCACTACAATGAAGTCTCACTTCCCCCCGGTCAAAAGGGCCATCTGAAAAAAGTGTAAAATCCAGAAAGGCAGAACAGGACATGGAGAACTGGGAGCCTTGTTATGCTGATGGGCGGGATGTAAATTGCCAACAACCACATGGGAGAAGTGTATGGTGTTTCCTGAAACATCGAGAAAACAAAGCAACAGAGCCTAGGGCACTTCCACTTATGGTCCTATAGCTTAGGGAAATTAAAATCAAAAAGACACAGCCACCCCAAAGTTTGGGACGGCTCTGTTTACAAGAACCTCGTTTACAGTACAAGTTCAACATCGCAGAAAATGAAAAATGGATAAAGAAGCTGTGGTATTTACCTACAAAGCAATAACACTCAGCAATGAAATCTATGTCATCAGGCCCTTAGCAGCACAATGAGTGGATTCAGGTATGATGATTCTAACTGAAGTAAGTCACACAGAAAAAGAAACATCATAAGATATCAGTAATACACGGAATGTAAACTTGGCTACACAGGAACTGAATTACAGAACAGAACAGGGTCTCAAATTTAGAAAACCAACTTATGCTTGCTTAAGGGGAAAGGTGAGTTGGGGTGCTGCATAAAACCAGAGATTGAAATGAGCACAGATAAAGTTCCTTAAGTCAAATATGGAATAGACAAGAGCTACTCCTTGCTCAACGAAATGGACTCAACACCGCATATTAAACGCCTAAGAATGTACCTGACTAGTAAGTATCTTAAAACCTATGGATTGCTATGTCTCCGAAAGAGAATCAAGCATGTGTACAGGGGCATAAACGCAGCACTGATAGGATTGGAGAGGTTCGGTGAGCAAATGAAGACCCTTTGAAGTCATATTGCATGGTACCCATTCCACGGGTTTCAACTACCCAGGTTTAAGGTATTCTTCCTTCAGCTAAAACATGCATGTGGAACCAAGAGTATGATCATCCGTGTGAACGGGAGATGTGTTCAAATATGTCTCAGTTTTCGTACTCTGGTACTCGGGTGCAACATTCCCGACACTTTACTAACACTCTCCCGACTTGGAGAGTCAGCGCCTTTAACCTCCTGTTTGGCCCAGTTTGCAATTTCTGCGGAAGATGAACAGGAATAGCGAGAACCAATGAGAGACTAGCTGGAGGTGTCTGGACGGGCAAATTTAACTCTCATTTCCCACCAGGAAGAGGAAATAACCAAAGGCTCAGCGTGCCGTGCCGGAACCAGATAAGGGCCTGAAGCCATCCTGCGGTGTTGCGGCCAGCTCACAAGAAAGCGAGTTGAAGAAAGGAGCTCAGGGGCACTGTAATTCACAAACCTGCAGAGTTATAAATGACAGCTATCGTCCAAAAATATACTGAAGTAAGCCTGCCAAGAGGACTTGAAAGCGGGGCAGAATTGCAGGAAACCGATTTCAGGAGGTAGACTGGAATTGCATTGAAAGCATAGGAAAAGAGGCAGAACGTCCACAATGATGCACTTGGCCAAAAAGGGCGTATGCGTTTTTTCCTGAATATATTCAGGAAAAAACGCATACGCCCTTTTTGGCCAACCAAGCAAATTTGCAAAGGAAATCTGCACTACAATGAAGTCTCACTTCCCTCTGGTCAAAAGGGCCATCTGAAAAAAGTGTAAAATCCAGAAACGCAGGACAGGCCATGGAGAACTGGGAGCCTTGTTATGCTGATGGGCGGGATGTAAATTGCCAACAGACACTCGGGAGAAGTGTATGGTGTTTCCTGAAACATCTAAAAAACAAAGCAACAGAGCCTAGGGCACTGCAACTTATGGTCCTATAGCTTAGGGAAATTAAAATCAAAAAGACACAGCCACCCCAAAGTTTGGAAAGGCTCTGTTTACAAGAACGTCGTTTACAGTACAAGTTCAACATCGCAGAAAGTGAAAAATGGAGAAAGAAGTTGTGGTATTTACTTACAAAGCAATATCACTCAGCAATGAAATCTGTGTCATCAGGCCCTTAGCAGCACAATGAGTGGATTCAGGTATGATGATTCTAACTGAAATAAGTCACACAGAAAAAGAAACATCATAAGATATCAGTAATACACGGAATGTAAACTTGGCTACACAGGAACTGAATTACAGAACAGAACAGGGTCTCAAATTTAGAAAACCAACTTATTCTTGCTTAAGGGTAAAGGAGAGTTGGGGTGCTGCATAAAACCAGAGATTGAAATGAGCACAGATAAAGTTCCTTAAGCCAAATATGGAATAGACAAGAGCTACTCCTTGCTCAACGAAATGGACTCAACACCCCATATTAAACGCCTAAGAATGTACCTGACTAGTAAGTATCTTAAAACCTATGGATTGCTATGTCTCCGAAAGAGAATCAAGCATGTGTACAGGGGCATAAACGCAGCAGTGATAGGATTGGAGAGGTTCGGTGAGCAAATGAAGACCCTTTGAAGTCATATTGCATGGTACCCATTCCACGGGTTTCAACTACCCAGGTTTAAGGTATTCTTCCTTCAGCTAAAACATGCATGTGGAACCTAGAGTATGATCAACCATGTGATCGGGAGATGTGTTCAAATATGTCTCAGTTTCCGTACCCTGGTACTCGGGTGCAACATTCCAGACACTTTACTAACACTCTCCCGACTTGGAGAGTCAGTCCCTTTAACCTCCTGTTTGGCCCAGTTTGCAATTTCTGCGGAAGATGAACAGGAATAGCGAGAACCAATGAGAGGCTAGCTGTAGGTGTCTGGATGGGCAAATTTAACTCTCATTTCCCACCAGGAAGAGGAATTAACCAAAGGCTCAGCGTGCCGTGCCGGAACCAGATTAAGGCCTGAAGCCATCCTGTGTTGTTGCGGCCAGGTCACAAGAAAGCAAGTTGAAGAAAGGAGCTCAGGGGCACTGTAATTCACAAACCTGCAGAGTTATAAATGACAGCTATCGTCCAAAAATAGACTGAAGTAAGGCTGCCAAGAGGACTTGAAAGCGGGGCAGAATTGCAGGAAACCGATTTTAGGAGGTAGACTGGAATTGCATTGAATGCATAGGAAAAGAGGCAGAACGTCCACAATGATGCACTTGGCCAAAAAGGGCGTATGCGTTTTTTCCTGAATATATTCAGGAAAAAACGCATACGCCCTTTTTGGCCAACCCAGCAAGCTTGCAAAGGAAATCTGCACTACAATGAAGTCTCACTTCCCCCCGGTCAAAAGGGCCATCTGTAAAAGTGTAAAACCCAGAAAGACAGGACAGGCCATGGAGAACTGGGAGCCTTGTTATGCTGATGGGCGGGATGTAAATTGCCAACAACCACTCGGGAGAAGTGTATGGTGTTTCCTGAAACATCTAAAAAACAAAGCAACAGAGCCTAGGGCACTTCCACTTATGGTCCTATATCTTAGGGAATTTAAAATCAAAAAGACACAGCCACCCCAAAGTTTGGAAAAGCTCTGTTTACAAGAACCTCGTTTACAGTACAAGTTCAACATCGCAGAAAGTGAAAAATGGATAAAGAAGTTGTGGTATTTACTTACAAAGCAATATCACTCAGCAATGAAATCTGTGTCATCAGGCCCTTAGCAGCACAATGAGTGGATTCAGGTATGATGATTCTAACTGAAATAAGTCACACAGAAAAAGAAACATCATAAGATATCAGTAATACACGGAATGTAAACTTGGCTACACAGGAACTGAATTACAGAACAGAACAGGGTCTCAAATTTAGAAAACCAACTTATTCTTGCTTAAGGGTAAAGGAGAGTTGGGGTGCTGCATAAAACCAGAGATAGAAATGAGCACAGATAAAGTTCCTTAAGCCAAATATGGAATAGACAAGAGCTACTCCTTGCTCAACGAAATGGACTCAACACCCCATATTAAACGCCTAAGAATGTACCTGACTAGTAAGTATCTTAAAACCTATGGATTGCTATGTCTCCGAAAGAGAATCAAGCATGTGTACAGGGGCATAAACGCAGCAGTGATAGGATTGGAGAGGTTCGGTGAGCAAATGAAGACCCTTTGAAGTCATATTGCATGGTACCCATTCCACGGGTTTCAACTACCCAGGTTTAAGGTATTCTTCCTTCAGCTAAAACATGCATGTGGAACCTAGAGTATGATCAACCATGTGATCGGGAGACGTGTTCAAATATGTCTCAGTTTTCGTACCCTGGTACTCGGGTGCAACATTCCAGACACTTTACTAACACTCTCCCGACTTGGAGAGTCAGTCCCTTTAACCTCCTGTTTGGCCCAGTTTACAATTTCTGCGGAAGATGAACAGGAATAGCGAGAACCAATGAGAGGCTAGCTGGAGGTGTCTGAACGGGCAAATTTAACTCTCATTTCCCACCAAGAAGAGGAATTAACCAAAGGCTCAGCGTGCCGTGGCGGAACCAGATTAGGGCCTGAAGCCATCCTGCGGTGTTGCGGCCAGGTCACAAGAAAGCGAGTTGAAGAAAGGAGCTCAGGGGCACTGTAATTCACAAACCTGCAGAGTTATAAATGACAGCTATCATCCAAAAATAGACTGAAGTAAGGCTGCCAAGAGGACTTGAAAGCGGGGCAGAATTGCAGGAAACCGATTTCAGGAGGTAGACTGGAATTGCATTGAAAGCATAGGAAAAGAGGCAGAACGTCCACAATGATGCACTTGGCCAAAAAGGGCGTATGCGTTTTTTCCTGAATATATTCAGGAAAAAACGCATACGCCCTTTTTGGCCAACCAAGGAAGCTTGCAAAGGAAATCTGCACTACAATGAAGTCTCACTTCCCTCTGGTCAAAAGGGCCGTCTGAAAAAAGTGTAAAATCCAGAAAGGCAGGACAGGCCATGGAGAACTGGGAGCCTTGTTATGCTGATGGGCGGGATGTAAATTGCCAACAGACACTCGGGAGAAGTGTATGGTGTTTCCTGAAACATCTAAAAAACAAAGCAACAGAGCCTAGGGCACTTCCACTTATGGTCCTATAGCTTAGGGAAATTAAAATCAAAAAGACACAGCCACCCCAAAATTTGGAACGGCTCTGTTTACAACTACCTCATTAACAGTACAAGTTCAACATCGCAGAAAGTGAAAAATGGATAAAGAAGTTGTGGTATTTACTTACAAAGCAATATCACTCAGCAATGAAATCTGTGTCATCAGGCCCTTAGCAGCACAATGAGTGGATTCAGGTATGATGATTCTAACTGAAATAAGTCACACAGAAAAAGAAACATCATAAGATATCAGTAATACACGGAATGTAAACTTGGCTACACAGGAACTGAATTACAGAACAGAACAGGGTCTCAAATTTAGAAAACCAACTTATGCTTGCTTAAGGGTAAAGGTGAGTTGGGGTGCTGCATAAAACCAGAGATTGAAATGAGCACAGATAAAGTTCCTTAAGCCAAATATGGAATAGACAAGAGCTACTCCTTGCTCAACGAAATGGACTCAACACCGCATATTAAACGCCTAAGAATGTACCTGACTAGTAAGTATCTTAAAACCTATGGATTGCTATGTCTCCGAAAGAGAATCAAGCATGTGTACAGGGGCATAAACGCAGCAGTGATAGGATTGGAGAGGTTCGGTGAGCAAATGAAGACCCTTTGAAGTCATATTGCATGGTACCCATTCCACGGGTTTCAACTACCCAGGTTTAAGGTATTCTTCCTTCAGCTAAAACATGCATGTGGAACCAAGAGTATGATCATCCGTGTGAATGGGAGACGTGTTCAAATATGTCTCAGTTTTCGTACCCTGGTACTCGGGTGCAACATTCCAGACGCTTTACTAACACTCTCCCGACTTGGAGAGTCACCGCCTTTAACCTCCTCTTTGGCCCAGTTTGCAATTTCTGCGGAAGATGAACAGGAATAGCGAGAACCAATGAGAGACTAGCTGGAGGTGTCTGGACGGGCAAATTTAACTCTCATTTCCCACCAGGAAGAGGAAATAACCAAAGGCTCAGCGTGCTGTGCCGGAACCAGATAAGGGCCTGAAGCCATCCAGCGGTGTTGCGGCCAGCTCACAAGAAAGCGAGTTGAAGAAAGGAGCTCAGGGGCACTGTAATTCACAAACCTGCAGAGTTATAAATGACAGCTATCGTCCAAAAATAGACTGAAGTAAGCCTGCCAAGAGGACTTGAAAGCGGGGCAGAATTGCAGGAAACCGATTTCAGGAGGTAGACTGGAATTGCATTGAAAGCATAGGAAAAGAGGCAGAACGTCCACAATGATGCACTTGGCCAAAAAGGGCGTATGCGTTTTTTCCTGAATATATTCAGGAAAAAACGCATACGCGCTTTTTGGCCAACCAAGCAAACTTGCAAAGGAAATCTGCACTACAATGAAGTCTCACTTCCCTCTGGTCAAAAGGGCCATCTGAAAAAAGTGTAAAATCCAGAAAGGCAGGACAGGCCATGGAGAACTGGGAGCCTTGTTATGCTGATGGGCGGGATGTAAATTGCCAACAACCACTCGGGAGAAGTGTATGGTGTTTCCTGAAACATCTAAAAAACAAAGCAACAGAGCCTAGGGCACTTCCACTTATGGTCCTATAGCTTAGGGAAATTAAAATCAAAAAGACACAGCCACCCCAAAATTTGGAACGGCTCTGTTTACAACAACCTCATTTACAGTACAAGTTCAACATCGCAGAAAGTGAAAAATGGATAAAGAAGTTGTGGTATTTACTTACAAAGCAATATCACTCAGCAATGAAATCTGTGTCATCAGGCCCATAGCAGCACAATGAGTGGATTCAGGTATGATGATTCTAACTGAAGTAAGTCACACAGAAAAAGAAACATCATAAGATATCAGTAATACACGGAATGTAAACTTGGCTACACAGGAACTGAATTACAGAACAGAACAGGGTCTCAAATTTAGAAAACCAACTTATGCTTGCTTAAGGGTAAAGGTGAGTTGGGGTGCTGCATAAAACCAGAGATTGAAATGAGCACAGATAAATTTCCTTAAGCCAAATATGGAATAGACAAGAGCTACTCCTTGCTCAACGAAATGGACTCAACACCGCATATTAAACGCCGAAGAATGTACCTGACTAGTAAGTATCTTAAAACCTATGGATTGCTATGTCTCCGAAAGAGAATCAAGCATGTGTACAGGGGCATAAACGCAGCAGTGATAGGATTGGAGAGGTTCGGTGAGCAAATGAAGACCCTTTGAAGTCATATTGCATGGTACCCATTCCACGGGTTTCAACTACCCAGGTTTAAGGTATTCTTCCTTCAGCTAAAACATGCATGTGGAACCAAGAGTATGATCATCCGTGTGAACGGGAGACGTGTTCAAATATGTCTCAGTTTTCGTACCCTGGTACTCGGGTGCAACATTCCAGACGCTTTACTAACACTCTCCCGACTTGGAGAGTCACCGCCTTTAACCTCCTCTTTGGCCCAGTTTGCAATTTCTGCGGAAGATGAACAGGAATAGCGAGAACCAATGAGAGACTAGCTGGAGGTGTCTGGACGGGCAAATTTAACTCTCATTTCCCACCAGGAAGAGGAAATAACCAAAGGCTCAGCGTGCTGTGCCGGACCAGATAAGGGCCTGAAGCCATCCTGCGGTGTTGCGGCCAGCTCACAAGAAAGCGAGTTGAAGAAAGGAGCTCAGGGGCACTGTAATTCACAAACCTGCAGAGTTATAAATGACAGCTATCGTCCAAAAATAGACTGAAGTAAGGCTGCCAAGAGGACTTGAAAGCGGGGCAGCATTGCAGGAAACCGATTTCAGGAGGTAGACTGGAATTGCATTGAAAGCATAGGAAAAGAGGCAGAACGTCCACAATGATGCACTTGGCCAAAAAGGGCGTATGCGTTTTTTCCTGAATATATTCAGGAAAAAACGCATACGCCCTTTTTGGCCAACCCAGCAAGCTTGCAAAGGAAATCTGCACTACAATGAAGTCTCACTTCCCCCCGGTCAAAAGGGCCATCTGAAAAAAGTGTAAAATCCAGAAAGACAGGACAGGCCATGGAGAACTGGGAGCCTTGTTATGCTGATGGGCGGGATGTAAATTGCCAACAACCACTCGGGAGAAGTGTATGGTGTTTCCTGAAACATCTAAAAAACAAAGCAACAGAGCCTAGGGCACTTCCACTTATGGTCCTATAGCTTAGGGAATTTAAAATCAAAAAGACACAGCCACCCCAAAGTTTGGAAAAGCTCTGTTTACAAGAACCTCGTTTACAGTACAAGTTCAACATCACAGAAAGTGAAAAATGGATAAAGAAGTTGTGGTATTTACTTACAAAGCAATATCACTCAGCAATGAAATCTGTGTCATCAGGCCCTTAGCAGCACAATGAGTGGATTCAGGTATGATGATTCTAACTGAAATAAGTCACACAGAAAAAGAAACATCATAAGATATCAGTAATACACGGAATGTAAACTTGGCTACACAGGAACTGAATTACAGAACAGAACAGGGTCTCAAATTTAGAAAACCAACTTATTCTTGCTTAAGGGTAAAGGAGAGTTGAGGTGCTGCATAAAACCAGAGATTGAAATGAGCACAGATAAAGTTCCTTAAGCCAAATATGGAATAGACAAGAGCTACTCCTTGCTCCACGAAATGGACTCAACACCCCATATTAAACGCCTAAGAATGTACCTGACTAGTAAGTATCTTAAAACCTATGGATTGCTATGTCTCTGAAAGAGAATCAAGCATGTGTACAGGGGCATAAACGCAGCAGTGATAGGATTGGAGAGGTTCGGTGAGCAAATGAAGACCCTTTGAAGTCATATTGCATGGTACCCATTCCACGGGTTTCAACTACCCAGGTTTAAGTTATTCTTCCTTCAGCTAAAACATGCATGTGGAACCTAGAGTATGATCAACCATGTGATCGGGAGACGTGTTCAAATATGTCTCAGTTTTCGTACCCTGGTACTTGGGTGCAACATTCCTGACACTTTACTAACACTCTCCCGACTTGGAGAGTCAGTCCCTTTAACCTCCTGTTTGGCCCAGTTTGCAATTTCTGCGGAAGATGAACAGGAATAGCGAGAACCAATGAGAGGCTAGCTGGAGGTGTCTGAACGGGCAAATTTAATTCTCATTTCCCACCAGGAAGAGGAATTAACCAAAGGCTCAGCTTGCCGTGCCGGAACCAGATTAGGGCCTGAAGCCATCCTGCGGTGTTGCGGCCACCTCAAAAGAATCCGAGTTGAAGAAAGGAGCTCAGGGGCACTATAATTCACAAACCTGCAGAGTTATAAATGACAGCTATCGTCCAAAAATAGACTGAAGTAAGGCTGCCAAGAGGACTTGAAAGCGGGGCAGAATTGCAGGAAACCGATTTCAGGAGGTAGACTGGAATTGCATTGAAAGCATAGGAAAAGAGGCAGAACGTCCACAATGATGCACTTGGCCAAAAAGGGCGTATGCGTTTTTTCCTGAATATATTCAGGAAAAAACGCATACGCCCTTTTTGGCCAACCAAGCAAGCTTGCAAAGGAAATCTGCACTACAATGAAGTCTCACTTCCCCCCGGTCAAAAGGGCCATCTGAAAAAAGTGTAAAATCCAGAAAGGCAGGACAGGCCATGGAGAACTGGGAGCCTTGTTATGCTGATGGGCGGGATGTAAATTGCCAACAACCACTCGGGAGAAGTGTATGGTGTTTCCTGAAACATCTAAAAAACAAAGCAACAGAGCCTAGGGCACTTCCACTTATGGTCCTATAGCTTAGGGAATTTAAAATCAAAAAGACACAGCCACCCCAAAGTTTGGAAAAGCTCTGTTTACAAGAACCTCGTTTACAGTACAAGTTCAACATCACAGAAAGTGAAAAATGGATAAAGAAGTTGTGGTATTTACTTACAAAGCAATATCACTCAGCAATGAAATCTGTGTCATCAGGCCCTTAGCAGCACAATGAGTGGATTCAGGTATGATGATTCTAACTGAAATAAGTCACACAGAAAAAGAAACATCATAAGATATCAGTAATACACGGAATGTAAACTTGGCTACACAGGAACTGAATTACAGAACAGAACAGGGTCTCAAATTTAGAAAACCAACTTATTCTTGCTTAAGGGTAAAGGAGAGTTGAGGTGCTGCATAAAACCAGAGATTGAAATGAGCACAGATAAAGTTCCTTAAGCCAAATATGGAATAGACAAGAGCTACTCCTTGCTCCACGAAATGGACTCAACACCCCATATTAAACGCCTAAGAATGTACCTGACTAGTAAGTATCTTAAAACCTATGGATTGCTATGTCTCTGAAAGAGAATCAAGCATGTGTACAGGGGCATAAACGCAGCAGTGATAGGATTGGAGAGGTTCGGTGAGCAAATGAAGACCCTTTGAAGTCATATTGCATGGTACCCATTCCACGGGTTTCAACTACCCAGGTTTAAGTTATTCTTCCTTCAGCTAAAACATGCATGTGGAACCTAGAGTATGATCAACCATGTGATCGGGAGACGTGTTCAAATATGTCTCAGTTTTCGTACCCTGGTACTTGGGTGCAACATTCCTGACACTTTACTAACACTCTCCCGACTTGGAGAGTCAGTCCCTTTAACCTCCTGTTTGGCCCAGTTTGCAATTTCTGCGGAAGATGAACAGGAATAGCGAGAACCAATGAGAGGCTAGCTGGAGGTGTCTGAACGGGCAAATTTAATTCTCATTTCCCACCAGGAAGAGGAATTAACCAAAGGCTCAGCTTGCCGTGCCGGAACCAGATTAGGGCCTGAAGCCATCCTGCGGTGTTGCGGCCACCTCAAAAGAATCCGAGTTGAAGAAAGGAGCTCAGGGGCACTATAATTCACAAACCTGCAGAGTTATAAATGACAGCTATCGTCCAAAAATAGACTGAAGTAAGGCTGCCAAGAGGACTTGAAAGCGGGGCAGAATTGCAGGAAACCGATTTCAGGAGGTAGACTGGAATTGCATTGAAAGCATAGGAAAAGAGGCAGAACGTCCACAATGATGCACTTGGCCAAAAAGGGCGTATGCGTTTTTTCCTGAATATATTCAGGAAAAAACGCATACGCCCTTTTTGGCCAACCAAGCAAGCTTGCAAAGGAAATCTGCACTACAATGAAGTCTCACTTCCCCCCGGTCAAAAGGGCCATCTGAAAAAAGTGTAAAATCCAGAAAGGCAGGACAGGCCATGGAGAACTGGGAGCCTTGTTATGCTGATGGGCGGGATGTAAATTGCCAACAACCACTCGGGAGAAGTGTATGGTGTTTCCTGAAACATCTAAAAAACAAAGCAACAGAGCCTAGGGCACTGCCACTTATGGTCCTATAGCTTATGGAAATTAAAATCAAAAAGACACAGCCACCCCAAAGTTTGGGACGGCTCTGTTTACAAGAACCTCGTTTACAGTACAAGTTCAACATCGCAGAAAGTGAAAAATGGATAAAGAAGTTGTGGTATTTACTTACAAAGCAATATCACTCAGCAATGAAATCTGTGTCATCAGGCTCTTAGCAGCACAATGAGTGGATTCAGGTATGATGATTCTAACTGAAGTAAGTCACACAGAAAAAGAAACATCATAAGTTATCAGTAATACACGGAATGTAAACTTGGCTACACAGGAACTGAATTACAGAACAGAACAGGGTCTCAAATTTAGAAAACCAACTTATGCTTGCTTAAGGGTAAAGGTGAGTTGGGGTGCTGCATAAAACCAGAGATTGAAATGAGCACAGATAAAGTTCCTTAAGTCAAATATGGAAGAGACAAGAGCTACTCCTTGCTCAACGAAATGGACTCAACACCGCATATTAAACGCCTAAGAATGTACCTGACTAGTAAGTATCTTAAAACCTATGGATTGCTATGTCTCCGAAAGAGAATCAAGCATGTGTACAGGGGCATAAACGCAGCAGTGATAGGATTGGAGAGGTTCGGTGAGCAAATGAAGACCCTTTGAAGTCATATTGCATGGTACCCATTACACGGGTCTTAACTCTCCAGGTTTAAGGTATTCTTCCTTCAGCTAAAACATGCATGTGGAACCCAAGTATGATCAACCATGTGAACGGGAGACGTGTTCAAATATGTCTCAGTTTTCATACCCTGGTACTCGGGTGCAACATTCCAGACGCTTTACTAACACTCTCCCCACTTGGAGAGTCAGTCCCTTTAACCTCCTGTTTGGCCCAGTTTGCAATTTCTGCGGAAGATGAACAGGAATAGCGAGAACCAATGAGAGGCTAGCTGGAGGTGTCTGGACGGGCAAATTTAACTCTCATTTCCCAACAGGAAGAGGAAATAACCAAAGGCTCAGCGTGCCGTACCGGAACCAGATTAGGGCCTGAAGCCATCCTGCGGTGTTGCGGCCACCTCAAAAGAAACCGAGTTGAAGAAAGGAGCTCAGGGGCACTATAATTCACAAACCTGCAGAGTTATAAATGACAGCTATCGTCCAAAAATATACTGAAGTAAGGCTGCCAAGAGGACTTGAAAGCGGGGCAGAATTGCAGGAAACCAATTTCAGGAGGTAGACTGGAATTGCATTGAAAGCATAGGAAAAGAGGCAGAACGTCCACAATGATGCACTTGGCCAAAAAGGGCGTATGCGTTTTTTCCTGAATATATTCAGGAAAAAACGCATACGCCCTTTTTGGCCAACCAAGCAAGCTTGCAAAGGAAATCTGCACTACAATGAAGTCTCACTTTCCCCCGGTCAAAAGGGCCATCTGAGAAAAGTGTAAAATCCAGAAAGGCAGGACAGGCCATGGAGAACTGGGAGCCTTGTTATGCTGATGGGCGGGATGTAAATTGCCAACAACCACTCGGGAGAAGTGTATGGTGTTTCCTGAAACATCTAAAAAACAAAGCAACAGAGCCTAGGGCACTGCCACTTATGGTCCTATAGCTTAGGGAAATTAAAATCAAAAAGACACAGCCACCCCAAAGTTTGGGACGGCTCTGTTTACAAGAACCTCGTTTACAGTACAAGTTCAACATCGCAGAAAGTGAAAAATGGATAAAGAAGTTGTGGTATTTACTTACAAAGCAATATCACTCAGCAATGAAATCTGTGTCATCAGGCTCTTAGCAGCACAATGAGTGGATTCAGGTATGATGATTCTAACTGAAGTAAGTCACACAGAAAAAGAAACATCATAAGATATCAGTAATACACGGAATGTAAACTTGGCTACACAGGAACTGAATTACAGAACAGAACAGGGTCTCAAATTTAGAAAACCAACTTATGCTTGCTTAAGGGTAAAGGTGAGTTGGGGTGCTGCATAAAACCAGAGATTGAAATGAGCACAGATAAAGTTCCTTAAGTCAAATATGGAATAGACAAGAGCTACTCCTTGCTCAACGAAATGGACTCAACACCGCATATTAAACGCCTAAGAATGTACCTGACTAGTAAGTATCTTAAAACCTATGGATTGCTATGTCTCCGAAAGAGAATCAAGCATGTGTACAGGGGCATAAACGCAGCAGTGATAGGATTGGAGAGGTTCGGTGAGCAAATGAAGACCCTTTGAAGTCATATTGCATGGTACCCATTCCACGGGTTTCAACTACCCAGGTTTAAGTTATTCTTCCTTCAGCTAAAACATGCATGTGGAACCTAAAGTATGATCAACCATGTGATCAGGAGACGTGTTCAAATATGTCTCAGTTTTCGTACCCTGGTACTCGGGTGCAACATTCCAGACACTTTACTAACACTCTCCCGACTTGGAGAGTCAGTCCCTTTAACCTCCTGTTTGGCCCAGTTTGCAATTTCTGCGGAAGATGAACAGGAATACCGAGAACCAATGAGAGGCTAGCTGGAGGTGTCTGAACGGGCAAATTTAATTCTCATTTCCCACCAGGAAGAGGAATTAACCAAAGGCTCAGCGTGCCGTGCCGGAACCAGATTAGGGCCTGAAGCCATCCTGCGGTGTTGCGGCCAGGTCACAAGAAAGCGAGTTGAAGAAAGGAGCTCAGGGGCACTGTAATTCACAAACCTGCAGAGTTATAAATGACAGCTATCGTCCAAAAATAGACTGAAGTAAGGCTGCCAAGAGGACTTGAAAGCGGGGCAGAATTGCAGGAAACCGATTTCAGGAGGTAGACTGGAATTGCATTGAAAGCATAGGAAAAGAGGCAGAACGTCCACAATGATGCACTTGGCCAAAAAGGGCGTATGCGTTTTTTCCTGAATATATTCAGGAAAAAACGCATACGCCCTTTTTGGCCAACCAAGCAAACTTGCAAAGGAAATCTGCACTACAATGAAGTCTCACTTCCCCCCGGTCAAAAGGGCCATCTGAAAAAAGTGTAAAATCCAGAAAGGCAGGACAGGCCATGGAGAACTGGGAGCCTTGTTATGCTGATGGGCGGGATGTAAATTGCCAACAGACACTCGGGAGAAGTGTATGGTGTTTCCTGAAACATCTAAAAAACAAAGCAACAGAACCTAGGGCACTTCCACTTATGGTCATATAGCTTAGGGAAATTAAAATCAAAAAGACACAGCCACCCCAAAGTTTGGAACGGCTCTGTTTACAAGAACCTCGTTTACAGTACAAGTTCAACATCGCAGAAAGTGAAAAATGGATAAAGAAGTTGTGGTATTTACTTACAAAGCAATATCACTCAGCAATGAAATCTGTGTCATCAGGCCCTTAGCAGCACAATGAGTGGATTCAGGTATGATGATTCTAACTGAAATAAGTCACACAGAAAAAGAAACATCATAAGATATCAGTAATACACGGAATGTAAACTTGGCTACACAGGAACTGAATTACAGAACAGAACAGGGTCTCAAATTTAGAAAACCAACTTATGCTTGCTTAAGGGGAAAGGTGAGTTGGGGTGCTGCATAAAACCAGAGATTGAAATGAGCACAGATAAAGTTCCTTAAGCCAAATATGGAATAGACAAGAGCTACTCCTTGCTCAATGTAATGGACTCAACACCCCATATTAAACGTCTAAGAATGTACCTGACTAGTAAGTATCTTAAAACCTATGGATTGCTATGTCTCCGAAAGAGAATCAAGCATGTGTACAGGGCCATAAACGCAGCAGTGATAGGATTGGAGAGGTTCGGTGAGCAAATGAAGACCCTTTGAAGTCATATTGCATGGTACCCATTCCACGGGTTTCAACTACCCAGGTTTAAGGTATTCTTCCTTCAGCTAAAATATGCATGTGGAACCCAGAGTATGATCAACCATGTGATCGGGAGACGTGTTCAAATATGTCTCAGTTTTCTTCCCCTGGTACTCAGGTGCAACATTCCAGACGCTTTACTAACACTCTCCCCACTTGGAGAGTCAGTCCCTTTAACCTCCTGTTTGGCCCAGTTTGCAATTTCTGCGGAAGATGAACAGGAATAGCGAGAACCAATGAGAGGCTAGCTGGAGGTGTCTGGACGGACAAATTTAACTCTCATTTCGCAACAGGAAGAGGAAATAACCAAAGGCTCAGCGTGCCGTACCGGAACCAGATTAGGGCCTGAAGCCATCCTGCGGTGTTGCGGCCACCTCAAAAGAAACCGAGTTGAAGAAAGGAGCTCAGGGGCACTATATTTCACAAACCTGCAGAGTTATAAATGACCGCTATCGTCCAAAAATATACTGAAGTAAGGCTGCCAAGAGGACTTGAAATCGGGGCAGAATTGCAGGAAACCAATTTCAGGAGGTAGACTGGAATTGCATTGAAAGCATAGGAAAAGAGGCAGAACGTCCACAATGATGCACTTGGCCAAAAAGGGCGTATGCGTTTTTTCCTGAATATATTCAGGAAAAAACGCATACGCCCTTTTTGGCCAACCAAGCAAGCTTGCAAAGGAAATCTGCACTACAATGAAGTCTCACTTCCCCCCGGTCAAAAGGGCCATCTGAAAAAAGTGTAAAATCCAGAAAGGCAGGACAGGCCATGGAGAACTGGGAGCCTTGTTATGCTGATGGGCGGGATGTAAATTGCCAACAACCACTTGGGAGAAGTGTATGGTGTTTCCTGAAACATCTAAAAAACAAAGCAACAGAGCCTAGGGCACTGCCACTTATGGTCCTATAGCTTAGGGAAATTAAAATCAAAAAGACACAGCCACCCCAAAGTTTGGGACGGCTCTGTTTACAAGAACCTCGTTTACAGTACAAGTTCAACATCGCAGAAAGTGAAAAATGGATAAAGAAGTTGTGGTATTTACTTACAAAGCAATATCACTCAGCAATGAAATCTGTGTCATCAGGCTCTTAGCAGCACAATGAGTGGATTCAGGTATGATGATTCTAACTGAAGTAAGTCACACAGAAAAAGAAACATCATAAGATATCAGTAATACACGGAATGTAAACTTGGCTACACAGGAACTGAATTACAGAACAGAACAGGGTCTCAAATTTAGAAAACCAACTTATGCTTGCTTAAGGGTAAAGGTGAGTTGGGGTGCTGCATAAAACCAGAGATTGAAATGAGCACAGATAAAGTTCCTTAAGTCAAATATGGAATAGACAAGAGCTACTCCTTGCTCAACGAAATGGACTCAACACCGCATATTAAACGCCTAAGAATGTACCTGACTAGTAAGTATCTTAAAACCTATGGATTGCTATGTCTCCGAAAGAGAATCAAGCATGTGTACAGGGGCATAAACGCAGCAGTGATAGGATTGGAGAGGTTCGGTGAGCAAATGAAGACCCTTTGAAGTCATATTGCATGGTACCCATTCCACGGGTTTCAACTACCCAGGTTTAAGTTATTCTTCCTTCAGCTAAAACATGCATGTGGAACCTAAAGTATGATCAACCATGTGATCAGGAGACGTGTTCAAATATGTCTCAGTTTTCGTACCCTGGTACTCGGGTGCAACATTCCAGACACTTTACTAACACTCTCCCGACTTGGAGAGTCAGTCCCTTTAACCTCCTGTTTGGCCCAGTTTGCAATTTCTGCGGAAGATGAACAGGAATACCGAGAACCAATGAGAGGCTAGCTGGAGGTGTCTGAACGGGCAAATTTAATTCTCATTTCCCACCAGGAAGAGGAATTAACCAAAGGCTCAGCGTGCCGTGCCGGAACCAGATTAGGGCCTGAAGCCATCCTGCGGTGTTGCGGCCAGGTCACAAGAAAGCGAGTTGAAGAAAGGAGCTCAGGGGCACTGTAATTCACAAACCTGCAGAGTTATAAATGACAGCTATCGTCCAAAAATAGACTGAAGTAAGGCTGCCAAGAGGACTTGAAAGCGGGGCAGAATTGCAGGAAACCGATTTCAGGAGGTAGACTGGAATTGCATTGAAAGCATAGGAAAAGAGGCAGAACGTCCACAATGATGCACTTGGCCAAAAAGGGCGTATGCGTTTTTTCCTGAATATATTCAGGAAAAAACGCATACGCCCTTTTTGGCCAACCAAGCAAACTTGCAAAGGAAATCTGCACTACAATGAAGTCTCACTTCCCCCCGGTCAAAAGGGCCATCTGAAAAAAGTGTAAAATCCAGAAAGGCAGGACAGGCCATGGAGAACTGGGAGCCTTGTTATGCTGATGGGCGGGATGTAAATTGCCAACAGACACTCGGGAGAAGTGTATGGTGTTTCCTGAAACATCTAAAAAACAAAGCAACAGAACCTAGGGCACTTCCACTTATGGTCATATAGCTTAGGGAAATTAAAATCAAAAAGACACAGCCACCCCAAAGTTTGGAACGGCTCTGTTTACAAGAACCTCGTTTACAGTACAAGTTCAACATCGCAGAAAGTGAAAAATGGATAAAGAAGTTGTGGTATTTACTTACAAAGCAATATCACTCAGCAATGAAATCTGTGTCATCAGGCCCTTAGCAGCACAATGAGTGGATTCAGGTATGATGATTCTAACTGAAATAAGTCACACAGAAAAAGAAACATCATAAGATATCAGTAATACACGGAATGTAAACTTGGCTACACAGGAACTGAATTACAGAACAGAACAGGGTCTCAAATTTAGAAAACCAACTTATGCTTGCTTAAGGGGAAAGGTGAGTTGGGGTGCTGCATAAAACCAGAGATTGAAATGAGCACAGATAAAGTTCCTTAAGCCAAATATGGAATAGACAAGAGCTACTCCTTGCTCAATGTAATGGACTCAACACCCCATATTAAACGTCTAAGAATGTACCTGACTAGTAAGTATCTTAAAACCTATGGATTGCTATGTCTCCGAAAGAGAATCAAGCATGTGTACAGGGCCATAAACGCAGCAGTGATAGGATTGGAGAGGTTCGGTGAGCAAATGAAGACCCTTTGAAGTCATATTGCATGGTACCCATTCCACGGGTTTCAACTACCCAGGTTTAAGGTATTCTTCCTTCAGCTAAAATATGCATGTGGAACCCAGAGTATGATCAACCATGTGATCGGGAGACGTGTTCAAATATGTCTCAGTTTTCTTCCCCTGGTACTCAGGTGCAACATTCCAGACGCTTTACTAACACTCTCCCCACTTGGAGAGTCAGTCCCTTTAACCTCCTGTTTGGCCCAGTTTGCAATTTCTGCGGAAGATGAACAGGAATAGCGAGAACCAATGAGAGGCTAGCTGGAGGTGTCTGGACGGACAAATTTAACTCTCATTTCGCAACAGGAAGAGGAAATAACCAAAGGCTCAGCGTGCCGTACCGGAACCAGATTAGGGCCTGAAGCCATCCTGCGGTGTTGCGGCCACCTCAAAAGAAACCGAGTTGAAGAAAGGAGCTCAGGGGCACTATATTTCACAAACCTGCAGAGTTATAAATGACCGCTATCGTCCAAAAATATACTGAAGTAAGGCTGCCAAGAGGACTTGAAATCGGGGCAGAATTGCAGGAAACCAATTTCAGGAGGTAGACTGGAATTGCATTGAAAGCATAGGAAAAGAGGCAGAACGTCCACAATGATGCACTTGGCCAAAAAGGGCGTATGCGTTTTTTCCTGAATATATTCAGGAAAAAACGCATACGCCCTTTTTGGCCAACCAAGCAAGCTTGCAAAGGAAATCTGCACTACAATGAAGTCTCACTTCCCCCCGGTCAAAAGGGCCATCTGAAAAAAGTGTAAAATCCAGAAAGGCAGGACAGGCCATGGAGAACTGGGAGCCTTGTTATGCTGATGGGCGGGATGTAAATTGCCAACAACCACTTGGGAGAAGTGTATGGTGTTTCCTGAAACATCTAAAAAACAAAGCAACAGAGCCTAGGGCACTGCCACTTATGGTCCTATAGCTTAGGGAAATTAAAATCAAAAAGACACAGCCACCCCAAAGTTTGGGACGGCTCTGTTTACAAGAACCTCGTTTACAGTACAAGTTCAACATCGCAGAAAGTGAAAAATGGATAAAGAAGTTGTGGTATTTACTTACAAAGCAATATCACTCAGCAATGAAATCTGTGTCATCAGGCCCTTAGCAGCACAATGAGTGGATTCAGGTATGATGATTCTAACTGAAGTAAGTCACACAGAAAAAGAAACATCATAAGATATCAGTAATACACGGAATGTAAACTTGGCTACACAGGAACTGAATTACAGAACAGAACAGGGTCTCAAATTTAGAAAACCAACTTATGCTTGCTTAAGGGTAAAGGTGAATTGGGGTGCTGCATAAAACCAGAGATTGAAATGAGCACAGATAAAGTTCCTTAAGTCAAATATGGAATAGACAAGAGCTACTCCTTGCTCAACGAAATGGACTCAACACCGCATATTAAACGCCTAAGAATGTACCTGACTAGTAAGTATCTTAAAACCTATGGATTGCTATGTCTCCGAAAGAGAATCAAGCATGTGTACAGGGGCATAAACGCAGCAGTGATAGGATTGGAGAGGTTCAGTGAGCAAATGAAGACCCTTTGAAGTCATATTGCATGGTACCCATTCCACGGGTTTCAACTACCCAGGTTTAAGTTATTCTTCCTTCAGCTAAAACATGCATGTGGAACCTAAAGTATGATCAACCATGTGATCAGGAGACGTGTTCAAATATGTCTCAGTTTTCGTACCCTGGTACTCGGGTGCAACATTCCAGACACTTTACTAACACTCTCCCGACTTGGAGAGTCAGTCCCTTTAACCTCCTGTTTGGCCCAGTTTGCAATTTCTGCGGAAGATGAACAGGAATACCGAGAACCAATGAGAGGCTAGCTGGAGGTGTCTGAACGGGCAAATTTAATTCTCATTTCCCACCAGGAAGAGGAATTAACCAAAGGCTCAGCGTGCCGTGCCGGAACCAGATTAGGGCCTGAAGACATCCTGCGGTGTTGCGGCCAGGTCACAAGAAAGCGAGTTGAAGAAAGGAGCTCAGGGGCACTGTAATTCACAAACCTGCAGAGTTATAAATGACAGCTATCGTCCAAAAATAGACTGAAGTAAGGCTGCCAAGAGGACTTGAAAGCGGGGCAGAATTGCAGGAAACCGATTTCAGGAGGTAGACTGGAATTGCATTGAAAGCATAGGAAAAGAGGCAGAACGTCCACAATGATGCACTTGGCCAAAAAGGGCGTATGCGTTTTTTCCTGAATATATTCAGGAAAAAACGCATACGCCCTTTTTGGCCAACCAAGCAAACTTGCAAAGGAAATCTGCACTACAATGAAGTCTCACTTCCCCCCGGTCAAAAGGGCCATCTGAAAAAAGTGTAAAATCCAGAAAGGCAGGACAGGCCATGGAGAACTGGGAGCCTTGTTATGCTGATGGGCGGGATGTAAATTGCCAACAGACACTCGGGAGAAGTGTATGGTGTTTCCTGAAACATCTAAAAAACAAAGCAACAGAACCTAGGGCACTTCCACTTATGGTCATATAGCTTAGGGAAATTAAAATCAAAAAGACACAGCCACCCCAAAGTTTGGAACGGCTCTGTTTACAAGAACCTCGTTTACAGTACAAGTTCAACATCGCAGAAAGTGAAAAATGGATAAAGAAGTTGTGGTATTTACTTACAAAGCAATATCACTCAGCAATGAAATCTGTGTCATCAGGCCCTTAGCAGCACAATGAGTGGATTCAGGTATGATGATTCTAACTGAAATAAGTCACACAGAAAAAGAAACATCATAAGATATCAGTAATACACGGAATGTAAACTTGGCTACACAGGAACTGAATTACAGAACAGAACAGGGTCTCAAATTTAGAAAACCAACTTATGCTTGCTTAAGGGGAAAGGTGAGTTGGGGTGCTGCATAAAACCAGAGATTGAAATGAGCACAGATAAAGTTCCTTAAGCCAAATATGGAATAGACAAGAGCTACTCCTTGCTCAATGTAATGGACTCAACACCCCATATTAAACGTCTAAGAATGTACCTGACTAGTAAGTATCTTAAAACCTATGGATTGCTATGTCTCCGAAAGAGAATCAAGCATGTGTACAGGGCCATAAACGCAGCAGTGATAGGATTGGAGAGGTTCGGTGAGCAAATGAAGACCCTTTGAAGTCATATTGCATGGTACCCATTCCACGGGTTTCAACTACCCAGGTTTAAGGTATTCTTCCTTCAGCTAAAATATGCATGTGGAACCCAGAGTATGATCAACCATGTGATCGGGAGACGTGTTCAAATATGTCTCAGTTTTCTTCCCCTGGTACTCAGGTGCAACATTCCAGACGCTTTACTAACACTCTCCCCACTTGGAGAGTCAGTCCCTTTAACCTCCTGTTTGGCCCAGTTTGCAATTTCTGCGGAAGATGAACAGGAATAGCGAGAACCAATGAGAGGCTAGCTGGAGGTGTCTGGACGGACAAATTTAACTCTCATTTCGCAACAGGAAGAGGAAATAACCAAAGGCTCAGCGTGCCGTACCGGAACCAGATTAGGGCCTGAAGCCATCCTGCGGTGTTGCGGCCACCTCAAAAGAAACCGAGTTGAAGAAAGGAGCTCAGGGGCACTATATTTCACAAACCTGCAGAGTTATAAATGACCGCTATCGTCCAAAAATATACTGAAGTAAGGCTGCCAAGAGGACTTGAAATCGGGGCAGAATTGCAGGAAACCAATTTCAGGAGGTAGACTGGAATTGCATTGAAAGCATAGGAAAAGAGGCAGAACGTCCACAATGATGCACTTGGCCAAAAAGGGCGTATGCGTTTTTTCCTGAATATATTCAGGAAAAAACGCATACGCCCTTTTTGGCCAACCAAGCAAGCTTGCAAAGGAAATCTGCACTACAATGAAGTCTCACTTCCCCCCGGTCAAAAGGGCCATCTGAAAAAAGTGTAAAATCCAGAAAGGCAGGACAGGCCATGGAGAACTGGGAGCCTTGTTATGCTGATGGGCGGGATGTAAATTGCCAACAACCACTTGGGAGAAGTGTATGGTGTTTCCTGAAACATCTAAAAAACAAAGCAACAGAGCCTAGGGCACTGCCACTTATGGTCCTATAGCTTAGGGAAATTAAAATCAAAAAGACACAGCCACCCCAAAGTTTGGGACGGCTCTGTTTACAAGAACCTCGTTTACAGTACAAGTTCAACATCGCAGAAAGTGAAAAATGGATAAAGAAGTTGTGGTATTTACTTACAAAGCAATATCACTCAGCAATGAAATCTGTGTCATCAGGCCCTTAGCAGCACAATGAGTGGATTCAGGTATGATGATTCTAACTGAAGTAAGTCACACAGAAAAAGAAACATCATAAGATATCAGTAATACACGGAATGTAAACTTGGCTACACAGGAACTGAATTACAGAACAGAACAGGGTCTCAAATTTAGAAAACCAACTTATGCTTGCTTAAGGGTAAAGGTGAATTGGGGTGCTGCATAAAACCAGAGATTGAAATGAGCACAGATAAAGTTCCTTAAGTCAAATATGGAATAGACAAGAGCTACTCCTTGCTCAACGAAATGGACTCAACACCGCATATTAAACGCCTAAGAATGTACCTGACTAGTAAGTATCTTAAAACCTATGGATTGCTATGTCTCCGAAAGAGAATCAAGCATGTGTACAGGGGCATAAACGCAGCAGTGATAAGATTGGAGAGGTTCGGTGAGCAAATGAAGACCCTTTGAAGTCATATTGCATGGTACCCATTACACGGGTCTTAACTCTCCAGGTTTAAGGTATTCTTCCTTCAGCTAAAACATGCATGTGGAACCCAAGTATGATCAACCATGTGAACGGGAGACGTGTTCAAATATGTCTCAGTTTTCCTCCCCTGGTACTCGGGTGCAACATTCCAGACGCTTTACTAACACTCTCCCCACTTGGAGAGTCAGCGCCTTTAACATCCTGTTTGGCCCAGTTTGCAATTTCTGCGGAAGATGAACAGGAATAGCGAGAACCAATGAGAGGCTAGCTGGAGGTGTCTGGACGGGCAAATTTAACTCTCATTTCCCAACAGGAAGAGGAAATAACCAAAGGCTCAGCGTGCCGTACCGGAACCAGATTAGGGCCTGAAGCCATCCTGCGGTGTTGCGGCCACCTCAAAAGAAACCGAGTTGAAGAAAGGAGCTCAGGGGCACTATAATTCACAAACCTGCAGAGTTATAAATGACAGCTATCGTCCAAAAATAGACTGAAGTAAGGCTGCCAAGAGGACTTGAAAGCGGGGCAGAATTGCAGGAAACCAATTTCAGGAGGTAGACTGGAATTGCATTGAAAGCATAGGAAAAGAGGCAGAACGTCCACAATGATGCACTTGGCCAAAAAGGGCGTATGCGTTTTTTCCTGAATATATTCAGGAAAAAACGCATACGCCCTTTTTGGCCAACCAAGCAAGCTTGCAAAGGAAATCTGCACTACAATGAAGTCTCACTTTCCCCCGGTCAAAAGGGCCATCTGAGAAAAGTGTAAAATCCAGAAAGGCAGGACAGGCCATGGAGAACTGGGAGCCTTGTTATGCTGATGGGCGGGATGTAAATTGCCAACAACCACTCGGGAGAAGTGTATGGTGTTTCCTGAAACATCTAAAAAACAAAGCAACAGAGCCTAGGGCACTGCCACTTATGGTCCTATAGCTTAGGGAAATTAAAATCAAAAAGACACAGCCACCCCAAAGTTTGGGACGGCTCTGTTTACAAGAACCTCGTTTACAGTACAAGTTCAACATCGCAGAAAGTGAAAAATGGATAAAGAAGTTGTGGTATTTACTTACAAAGCAATATCACTCAGCAATGAAATCTGTGTCATCAGGCTCTTAGCAGCACAATGAGTGGATTCAGGTATGATGATTCTAACTGAAGTAAGTCACACAGAAAAAGAAACATCATAAGATATCAGTAATACACGGAATGTAAACTTGGCTACACAGGAACTGAATTACAGAACAGAACAGGGTCTCAAATTTAGAAAACCAACTTATGCTTGCTTAAGGGTAAAGGTGAGTTGGGGTGCTGCATAAAACCAGAGATTGAAATGAGCACAGATAAAGTTCCTTAAGTCAAATATGGAATAGACAAGAGCTACTCCTTGCTCAACGAAATGGACTCAACACCGCATATTAAACGCCTAAGAATGTACCTGACTAGTAAGTATCTTAAAACCTATGGATTGCTATGTCTCCGAAAGAGAATCAAGCATGTGTACAGGGGCATAAACGCAGCAGTGATAGGATTGGAGAGGTTCGGTGAGCAAATGAAGACCCTTTGAAGTCATATTGCATGGTACCCATTCCACGGGTTTCAACTACCCAGGTTTAAGTTATTCTTCCTTCAGCTAAAACATGCATGTGGAACCTAGAGTATGATCAACCATGTGATCGGGAGACGTGTTCAAATATGTCTCAGTTTTCGTACCCTGGTACTCGGGTGCAACATTCCAGACACTTTACTAACACTCTCCCGACTTGGAGAGTCAGTCCCTTTAACCTCCTGTTTGGCCCAGTTTGCAATTTCTGCGGAAGATGAACAGGAATACCGAGAACCAATGAGAGGCTAGCTGGAGGTGTCTGAACGGGCAAATTTAATTCTCATTTCCCACCAGGAAGAGGAATTAACCAAAGGCTCAGCGTGCCGTGGCGGAACCAGATTAGGGCCTGAAGCCATCCTGCGGTGTTGCGGCCAGGTCACAAGAAAGCGAGTTGAAGAAAGGAGCTCAGGGGCACTGTAATTCACAAACCTGCAGAGTTATAAATGACAGCTATCGTCCAAAAATAGACTGAAGTAAGGCTGCCAAGAGGACTTGAAAGCGGGGCAGAATTGCAGGAAACCGATTTCAGGAGGTAGACTGGAATTGCATTGAAAGCATAGGAAAAGAGGCAGAACGTCCACAATGATGCACTTGGCCAAAAAGGGCGTATGCGTTTTTTCCTGAATATATTCAGGAAAAAACGCATACGCGCTTTTTGGCCAACCAAGCAAACTTGCAAAGGAAATCTGCACTACAATGAAGTCTCACTTCCCCCCGGTCAAAAGGGCCATCTGAAAAAAGTGTAAAATCCAGAAAGGCAGGACAGGCCATGGAGAACTGGGAGCCTTGTTATGCTGATGGGCGGGATGTAAATTGCCAACAGACACTCGGGAGAAGTGTATGGTGTTTCCTGAAACATCTAAAAAACAAAGCAACAGAACCTAGGGCACTTCCACTTATGGTCATATAGCTTAGGGAAATTAAAATCAAAAAGACACAGCCACCCCAAAGTTTGGAACGGCTCTGTTTACAAGAACCTCGTTTACAGTACAAGTTCAACATCGCAGAAAGTGAAAAATGGATAAAGAAGTTGTGGTATTTACTTACAAAGCAATATCACTCAGCAATGAAATCTGTGTCATCAGGCCCTTAGCAGCACAATGAGTGGATTCAGGTATGATGATTCTAACTGAAATAAGTCACACAGAAAAAGAAACATCATAAGATATCAGTAATACACGGAATGTAAACTTGGCTACACAGGAACTGAATTACAGAACAGAACAGGGTCTCAAATTTAGAAAACCAACTTATGCTTGCTTAAGGGGAAAGGTGAGTTGGGGTGCTGCATAAAACCAGAGATTGAAATGAGCACAGATAAAGTTCCTTAAGCCAAATATGGAATAGACAAGAGCTACTCCTTGCTCAATGTAATGGACACAACACCCCATATTAAACGTCTAAGAATGTACCTGACTAGTAAGTATCTTAAAACCTATGGATTGCTATGTCTCCGAAAGAGAATCAAGCATGTGTACAGTGCCATAAACGCAGCAGTGATAGGATTGGAGAGGTTCGGTGAGCAAATGAAGACCCTTTGAAGTCATATTGCATGGTACCCATTCCACGGGTTTCAACTACCCAGGTTTAAGGTATTCTTCCTTCAGCTAAAATATGCATGTGGAACCCAGAGTATGATCAACCATGTGATCGGGAGACGTGTTCAAATATGTCTCAGTTTTCTTCCCCTGGTACTCGGGTGCAACATTCCAGACGCTTTACTAACACTCTCCCCACTTGGAGAGTCAGTCCCTTTAACCTCCTGTTTGGCCCAGTTTGCAATTTCTGCGGAAGATGAACAGGAATAGCGAGAACCAATGAGAGGCTAGCTGGAGGTGTCTGGACGGACAAATTTAACTCTCATTTCGCAACAGGAAGAGGAAATAACCAAAGGCTCAGCGTGCCGTACCGGAACCAGATTAGGGCCTGAAGCCATCCTGCGGTGTTGCGGCCACCTCAAAAGAAACCGAGTTGAAGAAAGGAGCTCAGGGGCACTATATTTCACAAACCTGCAGAGTTATAAATGACCGCTATCGTCCAAAAATATACTGAAGTAAGGCTGCCAAGAGGACTTGAAATCGGGGCAGAATTGCAGGAAACCAATTTCAGGAGGTAGACTGGAATTGCATTGAAAGCATAGGAAAAGAGGCAGAACGTCCACAATGATGCACTTGGCCAAAAAGGGCGTATGCGTTTTTTCCTGAATATATTCAGGAAAAAACGCATACGCCCTTTTTGGCCAACCAAGCAAGCTTGCAAAGGAAATCTGCACTACAATGAAGTCTCACTTCCCTCCGGTCAAAAGGGCCATCTGAAAAAAGTGTAAAATCCAGAAAGGCAGGACAGGCCATGGAGAACTGGGAGCCTTGTTTTGCTGATGGGCGGGACGTAAATTGCCAACAGACACTCGGGAGAAGTGTATGGTGTTTCCTGAAACATCTAAAAAACAAAGCAACAGAGCCTAGGGCACTTCCACTTATGGTCCTATAGCTTAGGGAAATTAAAATCCAAAAGACACAGCCACCCCAAAATTTGGAACGGCTCTGTTTACAACAACCTCGTTTACAGTACAAGTTCAACATCGCAGAAAGTGAAAAATGGAGAAAGAAGTTGTGGTATTTACTTACAAAGCAATATCACTCAGCAATGAAATCTGTGTCATCAGGCCCTTAGCAGCACAATGAGTGGATTCAGGTATGATGATTCTAACTGAAATAAGTCACACAGAAAAAGAAACATCATAAGATATCAGTAATACACGGAATGTAAACTTGGCTACACAGGAACTGAATTACAGAACAGAACAGGGTCTCTAATTTAGAAAACCAACTTATGCTTGCTTAAGGGTAAAGGTGAGTTGGGGTGCTGCATAAAACCAGAGATTGAAATGAGCACAGATAAAGTTCCTTAAGTCAAATATGGAATAGACAAGAGCTACTCCTTTCTCAACGAAATGGACTCAACACCGCATATTAAACGCCTAAGAATGTACCTGACTAGTAAGTATCTTAAAACCTATGGATTGCTATGTCTCCGAAAGAGAATCAAGCATGTGTACAGGGGCATAAACGCAGCAGTGATAGGATTGGAGAGGTTCGGTGAGCAAATGAAGACACTTTGAAGTCATATTGCATGGTACCCATTACACGGGTCTTAACTCTCCAGGTTTAAGGTATTCTTCCTTCAGCTAAAACATGCATGTGGAACCCAAGTATGATCAACCATGTGAACGGGAGACGTGTTCAAATATGTCTCAGTTTTCCTCCCCTGGTACTCGGGTGCAACATTCCAGACGATTTACTAACACTCTCCCCACTTGGAGAGTCAGCGCCTTTAACCTCCTGTTTGGCCCAGTTTGCAATTTCTGCGGAAGATGAACAGGAATAGCGAGAACCAATGAGAGGCTAGCTGGAGGTGTCTGGACGGGCAAATTTAACTCTCATTTCCCACCAGGAAGAGGAAATAACCAAAGGCTCAGCGTGCCGTACCGGAACCAGATTAGGGCCTGAAGCCATCCTGCGGTGTTGCGGCCAGCTCACAAGAAAGCAAGTTGAAGAAAGGAGCTCAGGGGCACTGTAATTCACAAACCTGCAGAGTTATAAATGACAGCTATCGTCCAAAAATATACTGAAGTAAGGCTGCCAAGAGGACTTGAATGCGGGGCAGAATTGCAGGAAACCGATTTCAGGAGGTAGACTGGAATTGTATGGAAAGCATAGGAAAAGAGGCAGAACGTCCACAATGATGCACTTGGCCAAAAAGGGCGTATGCGTTTTTTCCTGAATATATTCAGGAAAAAACGCATACGCCCTTTTTGGCCAACCAAGCAAGCTTGCAAAGGAAATCTGCACTACAATGAAGTCTCACTTCCCCCCGGTCAAAAGGGCCATCTGAAAAAAGTGTAAAATCCAGAAAGGCAGGACAGGCCATGGAGAACTGGGAGCCTTGTTATGCTGATGGGCGGGATGTAAATTGCCAACAGACACTCGGGAGAAGTGTATGGTGTTTCCTGAAACATCTAAAAAACAAAGCAACAGAGCCTAGGGCACTGCCACTTATGGTCCTATAGCTTAGGGAAATTAAAATCAAAAAGACACAGCCACCCCAAAGTTTGGGACGCCTCTGTTTACAAGAACCTCGTTTACAGTACAAGTTCAACATCGCAGAAAGTGAAAAATGGATAAAGAAGTTGTGGTATTTACTTACAAAGCAATATCACTCAGCAATGAAATCTGTGTCATCAGGCCCTTAGCAGCACAATGAGTGGATTCAGGTATGATGATTCTAACTGAAATAAGTCACACAGAAAAAGAAACATCATAAGATATCAGTAATACACGGAATGGAAACTTGGCTACACAGGAACTGAATTACAGAACAGAACAGGGTCTCAAATTTAGAAAACCAACTTATGCTTGCTTAAGGGGAAAGGTGAGTTGGGGTGCTGCATAAAACCAGAGATTGAAATGAGCACAGATAAAGTTCCTTAAGCCAAATATGGAATAGACAAGAGCTACTCCTTGCTCAATGAAATGGACTCAACACCCCATATTAAACGCCTAAGAATGTACCTGACTAGTAAGTATCTTAAAACCTATGGATTGCTATGTCTCCGAAAGAGAATCAAGCATGTGTACAGGGGCATAAACGCAGCAGTGATAGGATTGGAGAGGTTCGGTGAGCAAATGAAGACCCTTTGAAGTCATATTGCATGGTACCCATTCCACGGGTTTCAACTACCCAGGTTTAAGGTATTCTTCCTTCAGCTAAAACATGCATGTGGAACGCAGAGTATGATCAACCATGTGATCGGGAGACGTGTTCAAATATGTCTCAGTTTTCCTCCCCTGGTACTCGGGTGCAACATTCCAGACGCTTTACTAACACTCTCCCCACTTGGAGAGTCAGTCCCTTTAACCTCCTGTTTGGCCCAGTTTGCAATTTCTGCGGAAGATGAACAGGAATAGTGAGAACCAATGAGAGGCTAGCTGGAGGTGTCTGGACGGGCAAATTTAACTCTCATTTCCCAACAGGAAGAGGAAATAACCAAAGGCTCAGCATGCCGGACCGGAACCAGATTAGGGCCTGAAGCCATCCTGCGGTGTTGCGGCCACCTCAAAAGAAACCGAGTTGAAGAAAGGAGCTCAGGGGCACTATAATTCACAAACCTGCAGAGTTATAAATGACAGCTATCGTCCAAAAATATACTGAAGTAAGGCTGCCAAGAGGACTTGAAAGCGGGGCAGAATTGCAGGAAACCGATTTCAGGAGGTAGACTGGAATTGCATTGAAAGCATAGGAAAAGAGGCAGAACGTCCACAATGATGCACTTGGCCAAAAAGGGCGTATGCGTTTTTTCCTGAATATATTCATGAAAAAACGCATATGCACTTTTTGGCCAACCAAGCAAGCTTGCAAAGGAAATCTGCACTACAATGAAGTCTCACTTCCCCCCGGTCAAAAGGGCCATCTGAAAAAAGTGTAAAATCCAGAAAGGCAGGACAGGCCATGGAGAACTGGGAGCCTTGTTATGCTGATGGGCGGGATGTAAATTGCCAACAACCACTCGGGAGAAGTGTATGGTGTTTCCTGAAACATCTAAAAAACAAAGCAACAGAACCTAGGGCACTTCCACTTATGGTCCTATAGCTTAGGGAAATTAAAATCAAAAAGACACAGCCACCCCAAAGTTTGGAACGGCTCTGTTTACAAGAACCTCGTTTACAGTACAAGTTCAACATCGCAGAAAGTGAAAAATGGATAAAGAAGTTGTGGTATTTACTTACAAAGCAATATCACTCAGCAATGAAATCTGTGTCATCAGGCCCTTAGCAGCACAATGAGTGGATTCAGGTATGATGATTCTAACTGAAGTAAGTCACACAGAAAAAGAAACATCATAAGATATCAGTAATACACGGAATGTAAACTTGGCTACACAGGAACTGAATTACAGAACAGAACAGGGACTCAAATTTAGAAAACCAACTTATGCTTGCTTAAGGGTAAAGGTGAGTTGGGGTGCTGCATAAAACCAGAGATTGAAATGAGCACAGATAAAGTTCCTTAAGCCAAATATGGAATAGACAAGAGCTACTCCTTGCTCAACGAAATGGACTCAACAACGCATATTAAACGCCTAAGAATGTACCTGACTTGTAAGTATCTTAAAACCTATGGATTGCTATGTCTCCAAAAGAGAATCAAGCATGTGTACAGCGGCATAAACGCAGCAGTGATAAGATTGGAGAGGTTGGGTTAGCACATGAAGACCCTTTGAACTCATATTGCATGGTACCCATTGCACGTGTTTCAACTACCTAGGTTTAAGGTATTCTTCCTTCATCTAAAACATGCATGTGGAACCTAGAGTATGATCAACCATGTGATCGGGAGACGTGTTCAAATATGTCTCAGTTTTTGTACCCTGGTACTCGGGTGCAACATTCCAGACGCTTTACTAACACTCTCCCGACTTGGAGAGTCAGTCCCTTTAACCTCCTGTTTGGCCCAGTTTGCAATTTCTGCGGAAGATGAACAGGAATAGCGAGAACCAATGGAGACTAGCTGGAGGTGTCTGGACGGGCAAATTTAACTCTCATTTCCTACCAGGAAGAGGAATTAACCAAAGGCTCAGCGTGCCATGCCAGAATCAGATTAGGGCCTGAAGCCATCCTGCGGTGTTGCGGCCAGGTCACAAGAAAGCGAGTTGAAGAAAGGAGCTCAGGGGCACTGTAATTCACAAACCTGCAGAGTTATAAATGACAGCTATCGTCCAAAAATATACTGAAGTAAGGCTGCCAAGAGGATTTGAAAGCGGGGCAGAATTGCAGGAAACCGATTTCAGGAGGTAGACTGGAATTGCATTGAAAGCATAGGAAAAGAGGCAAAACGTCCACAATGATGCACTTGGCCAAAAAGGGCGTATGCGTTTTTTCCTGAATATATTCAGGAAAAAACGCATACGCCCTTTTTGGCCAACCAAGCAAGCTTGCAAAGGAAATCTGCACTACAATGAAGTCTCACTTCCCCCCAGTCAAAAGGGCCATCTGAAAAAAGTGTAAAATCCAGAAAGGCAGGACAGGCCATGGAGAACTGGGAGCCTTGTTATGCTGATGGGCGGGATGTAAATTGCCAACAGACACTCGGGAGAAGTGTATGGTGTTTCCTGAAACATCTAAAAAACAAAGCAACAGAGCCTAGGGCACTGCCACTTATGGTCCTATAGCTTAGGGAAATTAAAATCAAAAAGACACAGCCACCCCAAAGTTTGGGACGCCTCTGTTTACAAGAACCTCGTTTACAGTACAAGTTCAACATTGCAGAAAGTGAAAAATGGATAAAGAAGTTGTGGTATTTACTTACAAAGCAATATCACTCAGCAATGAAATCTGTGTCATCAGGCCCTTAGCATCACAATGAGTGGATGCAGGTATGATGATTCTAACTGAAATAAGTCACACAGAAAATGAAACATCATAAGATATCAGTAATACACGGAATGTAAACTTGGCTACACAGGAACTGAATTACAGAACAGAACAGGGTCTCAAATTTAGAAAACCAACTTATGCTTGCTTAAGGGGAAAGGTGAGTTGGGGTGCTGCATAAAACCAGAGATTGAAATGAGCACACATAAAGTTCCTTAAGTCAAATATGGAATAGACAAGAGCTACTCCTTGCTCAACGAAATGGACTCAACACCGCATATTAAACGCCTAAGAATGTACCTGACTAGTAAGTATCTTAAAACCTATGGATTGCTATGTCTCCGAAAGAGAATCAAGCATGTGTACAGGGGCATAAACGCAGCAGTGATAGGATTGGAGAGGTTCGGTGAGCAAATGAAGACCCTTTGAAGTCATATTGCATGGTACCCATTCCACGGGTTTCAACTACCCAGGTTTAAGGTATTCTTCCTTCAGCTAAAACATGCATGTGGAACCCAAGTATGATCAACCATGTGAACGGGAGACGTGTTCAAATATGTCTCAGTTTTCCTCCCCTGGTACTCGGGTGCAACATTCCAGACGCTTTACTAACACTCTCCCGACTTGGAGAGTCAGTCCCTTTAACCTCCTGTTTGGCCCAGTTTGCAATTTCTGCGGAAGATGAACAGGAATAGCGAGAACCAATGAGAGGCTAGCTGGAGGTGTCTGGACGGGCAAATTTAACTCTCATTTCCCACCAGGAAGAGGAAATAACCAAAGGCTCAGCGTGCCGTACCGGAACCAGATTAAGGCCTGAAGCCATCCTGCGGTGTTGCGGCCAGCTCAAAAGAAAGCGAGTTGAAGAAAGGAGCTCAGGGGCACTGTAATTCACAAACCTGCAGAGTTATAAATGACAGCGATTGTCCAAAAATAGACTGAAGTAAGGCTGCCAAGAGGACTTGAAAGCGGGGCAGAATTGCAGGAAACCGATTTCAGGAGGTAGACTGGAATTACATTGAAAGCATAGGAAAAGAGGCAGAACGTCCACAATGATGCACTTGGCCAAAAAGGGCGTATGCGTTTTTTCCTGAATATATTCAGGAAAAAACGCATACGCCCTTTTTGGCCAACCAAGCAAGCTTGCAAAGGAAATCTGCACTACAATGAAGTCTCACTTCCCCCCGGTCAAAAGGGCCATCTGAAAAAAGTGTAAAATCCAGAAAGGCAGGACAGGCCATGGAGAACTGGGAGCCTTGTTATGCTGATGGGCGGGATGTAAATTGCCAACAACCACTCGGGAAAAGTGTATGGTGTTTCCTGAAACATCTAAAAAACAAAGCAACAGAGCCTAGGGCACTTCCACTTATGGTCCTATAGCTTAGGGAAATTAAAATCAAAAAGACACAGCCACCCCAAAGTTTGGAATGGCTCTGTTTACAAGAACCTCGTTTACAGTACAAGTTCAACATCGCAGAAAGTGAAAAATGGATAAAGAAGTTGTGGTATTTACTTACAAAGCAATATCACTCAGCAATGAAATCTGTGTCATCAGGCCCTTAGCAGCACAATGAGTGGATTCAGGTATGATGATTCTAACTGAAGTAAGTCACACAGAAAAAGAAACATCATAAGATATCAGTAATACACGGAATGTAAACTTGGCTACACAGGAACTGAATTACAGAACAGAACAGGGACTCAAATTTAGAAAACCAACTTATGCTTGCTTAAGGGTAAAGGTGAGTTGGGGTGCTGCATAAAACCAGAGATTGAAATGAGCACAGATAAAGTTCCTTAAGCCAAATATGGAATAGACAAGAGCTACTCCTTGCTCAACGAAATGGACTCAACAACGCATATTAAGCGCCTAAGAATGTACCTGACTTGTAAGTATCTTAAAACCTATGGATTGCTATGTCTCCGAAAGAGAATCAAGCATGTGTACAGGGGCATAAACGCAGCAGTGATAGGATTGGAGAGTTTCGGTGAGCAAATGAAGACCCTTTGAAGTCATATTGCATGGTACCCATTCCACGGGTCTCAACTCTCCAGGTTTAAGGTATTCTTCCTTCAGCTAAAACATGCATGTGGAACCCAAGTATGATCAACCATGTGACCGGGAGACGTGTTCAAATATGTCTCAGTTTTCCTCCCCTGGTACTCGGGTGCAACATTCCAGACGCTTTACTAACACTCTCCCCACTTGGAGAGTCAGCGCCTTTAACCTCCTGTTTGGCCCAGTTTGCAATTTCTGCGGAAGATGAACAGGAATAGCGAGAACCAATGAGAGGCTAGCTGGAGGTGTCTGGACGGGCAAATTTAACTCTCATTTCCCACCAGGAAGAGGAAATAACCAAAGGCTCAGCGTGCCGTACCGGAACCAGATTAAGGCCTGAAGCCATCCTGCGGTGTTGCGGCCAGCTCAAAAGAAAGCGAGTTGAAGAAAGGAGCTCAGGGGCACTGTAATTCACAAACCTGCAGAGTTATAAATGACAGCTATTGTCCAAAAATATACTGAAGTAAGGCTGCCAAGAGGACTTGAAAGCGGGGCAGAATTGCAGGAAACCGATTTCAGGAGGTAGACTGGAATTACATTGAAAGCATAGGAAAAGAGGCAGAACGTCCACAATGATGCACTTGGCCAAAAAGGGCATATGCGTTTTTTCCTGAATATATTCAGGAAAAAACGCATACGCCCTTTTTGGCCAACCAAGCAAGCTTGCAAAGGAAATCTGCACTACAATGAAGTCTCACTTCCCCCCGGTCAAAAGGGCCATCTGAAAAAAGTGTAAAATCCAGAAAGGCAGGACAGGCCATGGAGAACTGGGAGCCTTGTTATGCTGATGGGCGGGATGTAAATTGCCAACAGACACTCGGGAGAAGTGTATGGTGTTTCCTGAAACATCTAAAAAACAAAGCAACAGAGCCTAGGGCACTTCCACTTATGGTCCTATAGCTTAGGGAAATTAAAATCAAAAAGACACAGCCACCCCAAAGTTTGGGACGCCTCTGTTTACAAGAACCTCGTTTACAGTACAAGTTCAACATCGCAGAAAGTGAAAAATGGATAAAGAATTTGTGGTATTTACTTACAAAGCAATATCACTCAGCAATGAAATCTATGTCATCAGGCCCTTAGCATCACAATGAGTGGATGCAGGTATGATGATTCTAACTGAAATAAGTCACACAGAAAATGAAACATCATAAGATATCAGTAATACACGGAATGTAAACTTGGCTACACAGGAACTGAATTACAGAACAGAACAGGGTCTCAAATTTAGAAAACCAACTTATGCTTGCTTAAGGGTAAAGGTGAGTTGGGGTGCTGCATAAAACCAGAGATTGAAATGAGCACAGATAAAGTTCCTTAAGTCAAATATGGAATAGACAAGAGCTACTCCTTGCTCAACGAAATGGACTCAACACCGCATATTAAACGCCTAAGAATGTACCTGACTAGTAAGTATCTTAAAACCTATGGATTGTTATGTCTCCGAAAGAGAATCAAGCATGTGTACAGGGGCATAAACGCAGCAGTGATAGGATTGGAGAGGTTCGGTGAGCAAATGAACACCCTTTGAAGTCATATTGCATGGTACCCATTCCACGTGTTTCAACTACCTAGGTTTAAGGTATTCTTCCTTCATCTAAAACATGCATGTGGAACCTAGAGTATGATCAACCATGTGATCGGGAAACGTGTTCAAATATGTCTCAGTTTTCGTACCCTGGTACTCGGGTGCAACATTCCAGACGCTTTACTAACACTCTCCCGACTTGGAGAGTCAGTCCCTTTAACCTCCTGTTTGGCCCAGTTTGCAATTTCTGCGGAAGATGAACAGGAATAGCGAGAACCAATGAGAGGCTAGCTGGAGGTGTCAGGACGGGCAAATTTAACTCTCATTTCCTACCAGGAAGAGGAATTAACCAAAGGCTCAGCGTGCCATGCCAGAATCAGATTAGGGCCTGAAGCCATCCTGCGGTGTTGCGGCCAGGTCACAAGAAAGCGAGTTGAAGAAAGGAGCTCAGGGGCACTGTAATTCACAAACCTGCAGAGTTATAAATGACAGCTATCGTCCAAAAATATACTGAAGTAAGGCTGCCAAGAGGACTTGAAAGCGGGGCAGAATTGCAGGAAACCGATTTCAGGAGGTAGACTGGAATTGCATTGAAAGCATAGGAAAAGAGGCAGAACGTCCACAATGATGCACTTGGCCAAAAAGGGCGTATGCGTTTTTTCCTGAATATATTCAGGAAAAAACGCATACGCACTTTTTGGCCAACCAAGCAAGCTTGCAAAGGAAATCTGCACTACAATGAAGTCTCACTTCCCCCCAGTCAAAAGGGCCATCTGAAAAAAGTGTAAAATCCAGAAAGGCAGGACAGGCCATGGAGAACTGGGAGCCTTCTTATGCTGATGGGCGGGATGTAAATTGCCAACAGACACTCGGGAGAAGTGTATGGTGTTTCCTGAAACATCTAAAAAACAAAGCAACAGAGCCTAGGGCACTGCCACTTATGGTCCTATAGCTTAGGGAAATTAAAATCAAAAAGACACAGCCACCCCAAAGTTTGGGACGCCTCTGTTTACAAGAACCTCGTTTACAGTACAAGTTCAACATCGCAGAAAGTGAAAAATGGATAAAGAAGTTGTGGTATTTACTTACAAAGCAATATCACTCAGCAATGAAATCTGTGTCATCAGGCCCTTAGCATCACAATGAGTGGATGCAGGTATGATGATTCTAACTGAAATAAGTCACACAGAAAATGAAACATCATAAGATATCAGTAATACACGGAATATAAACTTGGCTACACAGGAACTGAATTACAGAACAGAACAGGGTCTCAAATTTAGAAAACCAACTTATGCTTGCTTAAGGGTAAAGGTGAGTTGGGGTGCTGCATAAAACCAGAGATTGAAATGAGCACAGATAAAGTTCCTTAAGTCAAATATGGAATAGACAAGAGCTACTCCTTGCTCAACGAAATGGACTCAACACCGCATATTAAACGCCTAAGAATGTACCTGACTAGTAAGTATCTTAAAACCTATGGATTGCTATGTCTCCGAAAGAGAATCAAGCATGTGTACAGGGGCATAAACGCAGCAGTGATAGGATTGGAGAGTTTCGGTGAGCAAATGAAGACCCTTTGAAGTCATATTGCATGGTACCCATTCCACGGGTCTCAACTCTCCAGGTTTAAGGTATTCTTCCTTCAGCTAAAACATGCATGTGGAACCCAAGTATGATCAACCATGTGACCGGGAGACGTGTTCAAATATGTCTCAGTTTTCCTCCCCTGGTACTCGGGTGCAACATTCCAGACGCTTTACTAACACTCTCCCCACTTGGAGAGTCAGCGCCTTTAACCTCCTGTTTGGCCCAGTTTGCAATTTCTGCGGAAGATGAACAGGAATAGCGAGAACCAATGAGAGGCTAGCTGGAGGTGTCTGGACGGGCAAATTTAACTCTCATTTCCCACCAGGAAGAGGAAATAACCAAAGGCTCAGCGTGCCGTACCGGAACCAGATTAAGGCCTGAAGCCATCCTGCGGTGTTGCGGCCAGCTCAAAAGAAAGCGAGTTGAAGAAAGGAGCTCAGGGGCACTGTAATTCACAAACCTGCAGAGTTATAAATGACAGCTATTGTCCAAAAATATACTGAAGTAAGGCTGCCAAGAGGACTTGAAAGCGGGGCAGAATTGCAGGAAACCGATTTCAGGAGGTAGACTGGAATTACATTGAAAGCATAGGAAAAGAGGCAGAACGTCCACAATGATGCACTTGGCCAAAAAGGGCATATGCGTTTTTTCCTGAATATATTCAGGAAAAAACGCATACGCCCTTTTTGGCCAACCAAGCAAGCTTGCAAAGGAAATCTGCACTACAATGAAGTCTCACTTCCCCCCGGTCAAAAGGGCCATCTGAAAAAAGTGTAAAATCCAGAAAGGCAGGACAGGCCATGGAGAACTGGGAGCCTTGTTATGCTGATGGGCGGGATGTAAATTGCCAACAGACACTCGGGAGAAGTGTATGGTGTTTCCTGAAACATCTAAAAAACAAAGCAACAGAGCCTAGGGCACTTCCACTTATGGTCCTATAGCTTAGGGAAATTAAAATCAAAAAGACACAGCCACCCCAAAGTTTGGGACGCCTCTGTTTACAAGAACCTCGTTTACAGTACAAGTTCAACATCGCAGAAAGTGAAAAATGGATAAAGAATTTGTGGTATTTACTTACAAAGCAATATCACTCAGCAATGAAATCTATGTCATCAGGCCCTTAGCATCACAATGAGTGGATGCAGGTATGATGATTCTAACTGAAATAAGTCACACAGAAAATGAAACATCATAAGATATCAGTAATACACGGAATGTAAACTTGGCTACACAGGAACTGAATTACAGAACAGAACAGGGTCTCAAATTTAGAAAACCAACTTATGCTTGCTTAAGGGTAAAGGTGAGTTGGGGTGCTGCATAAAACCAGAGATTGAAATGAGCACAGATAAAGTTCCTTAAGTCAAATATGGAATAGACAAGAGCTACTCCTTGCTCAACGAAATGGACTCAACACCGCATATTTAACGCCTAAGAATGTACCTGACTAGTAAGTATCTTAAAACCTATGGATTGTTATGTCTCCGAAAGAGAATCAAGCATGTGTACAGGGGCATAAACGCAGCAGTGATAGGATTGGAGAGGTTCGGTGAGCAAATGAACACCCTTTGAAGTCATATTGCATGGTACCCATTCCACGGGTTTCAACTACCTAGGTTTAAGGTATTCTTCCTTCATCTAAAACATGCATGTGGAACCTAGAGTATGATCAACCATGTGATCGGGAAACGTGTTCAAATATGTCTCAGTTTTCGTACCCTGGTACTCGGGTGCAACATTCCAGATGCTTTACTAACACTCTCCCGACTTGGAGAGTCAGTCCCTTTAACCTCCTGTTTGGCCCAGTTTGCAATTTCTGCGGAAGATGAACAGGAATAGCGAGAACCAATGAGAGGCTAGCTGGAGGTGTCAGGACGGGCAAATTTAACTCTCATTTCCTACCAGGAAGAGGAATTAACCAAAGGCTCAGCGTGCCATGCCAGAATCAGATTAGGGCCTGAAGCCATCCTGCGGTGTTGCGGCCAGGTCACAAGAAAGCGAGTTGAAGAAAGGAGCTCAGGGGCACTGTAATTCACAAACCTGCAGAGTTATAAATGACAGCTATCGTCCAAAAATATACTGAAGTAAGGCTGCCAAGAGGACTTGAAAGCGGGGCAGAATTGCAGGAAACCGATTTCAGGAGGTAGACTGGAATTGCATTGAAAGCATAGGAAAAGAGGCAGAACGTCCACAATGATGCACTTGGCCAAAAAGGGCGTATGCGTTTTTTCCTGAATATATTCAGGAAAAAACGCATACGCACTTTTTGGCCAACCAAGCAAGCTTGCAAAGGAAATCTGCACTACAATGAAGTCTCACTTCCCCCCAGTCAAAAGGGCCATCTGAAAAAAGTGTAAAATCCAGAAAGGCAGGACAGGCCATGGAGAACTGGGAGCCTTCTTATGCTGATGGGCGGGATGTAAATTGCCAACAGACACTCGGGAGAAGTGTATGGTGTTTCCTGAAACATCTAAAAAACAAAGCAACAGAGCCTAGGGCACTGCCACTTATGGTCCTATAGCTTAGGGAAATTAAAATCAAAAAGACACAGCCACCCCAAAGTTTGGGACGCCTCTGTTTACAAGAACCTCGTTTACAGTACAAGTTCAACATCGCAGAAAGTGAAAAATGGATAAAGAAGTTGTGGTATTTACTTACAAAGCAATATCACTCAGCAATGAAATCTGTGTCATCAGGCCCTTAGCATCACAATGAGTGGATGCAGGTATGATGATTCTAACTGAAATAAGTCACACAGAAAATGAAACATCATAAGATATCAGTAATACACGGAATATAAACTTGGCTACACAGGAACTGAATTACAGAACAGAACAGGGTCTCAAATTTAGAAAACCAACTTATGCTTGCTTAAGGGTAAAGGTGAGTTGGGGTGCTGCATAAAACCAGAGATTGAAATGAGCACAGATAAAGTTCCTTAAGTCAAATATGGAATAGACAAGAGCTACTCCTTGCTCAACGAAATGGACTCAACACCGCATATTAAACGCCTAAGAATGTACCTGACTAGTAAGTATCTTAAAACCTATGGATTGCTATGTCTCCGAAAGAGAATCAAGCATGTGTACAGGGGCATAAACGCAGCAGTGATAGGATTGGAGAGTTTCGGTGAGCAAATGAAGACCCTTTGAAGTCATATTGCATGGTACCCATTCCACGGGTCTCAACTCTCCAGGTTTAAGGTATTCTTCCTTCAGCTAAAACATGCATGTGGAACCCAAGTATGATCAACCATGTGACCGGGAGACGTGTTCAAATATGTCTCAGTTTTCCTCCCCTGGTACTCGGGTGCAACATTCCAGACGCTTTACTAACACTCTCCCCACTTGGAGAGTCAGCGCCTTTAACCTCCTGTTTGGCCCAGTTTGCAATTTCTGCGGAAGATGAACAGGAATAGCGAGAACCAATGAGAGGCTAGCTGGAGGTGTCTGGACGGGCAAATTTAACTCTCATTTCCCACCAGGAAGAGGAAATAACCAAAGGCTCAGCGTGCCGTACCGGAACCAGATTAAGGCCTGAAGCCATCCTGCGGTGTTGCGGCCAGCTCAAAAGAAAGCGAGTTGAAGAAAGGAGCTCAGGGGCACTGTAATTCACAAACCTGCAGAGTTATAAATGACAGCTATTGTCCAAAAATATACTGAAGTAAGGCTGCCAAGAGGACTTGAAAGCGGGGCAGAATTGCAGGAAACCGATTTCAGGAGGTAGACTGGAATTACATTGAAAGCATAGGAAAAGAGGCAGAACGTCCACAATGATGCACTTGGCCAAAAAGGGCATATGCGTTTTTTCCTGAATATATTCAGGAAAAAACGCATACGCCCTTTTTGGCCAACCAAGCAAGCTTGCAAAGGAAATCTGCACTACAATGAAGTCTCACTTCCCCCCGGTCAAAAGGGCCATCTGAAAAAAGTGTAAAATCCAGAAAGGCAGGACAGGCCATGGAGAACTGGGAGCCTTGTTATGCTGATGGGCGGGATGTAAATTGCCAACAGACACTCGGGAGAAGTGTATGGTGTTTCCTGAAACATCTAAAAAACAAAGCAACAGAGCCTAGGGCACTTCCACTTATGGTCCTATAGCTTAGGGAAATTAAAATCAAAAAGACACAGCCACCCCAAAGTTTGGGACGCCTCTGTTTACAAGAACCTCGTTTACAGTACAAGTTCAACATCGCAGAAAGTGAAAAATGGATAAAGAATTTGTGGTATTTACTTACAAAGCAATATCACTCAGCAATGAAATCTATGTCATCAGGCCCTTAGCATCACAATGAGTGGATGCAGGTATGATGATTCTAACTGAAATAAGTCACACAGAAAATGAAACATCATAAGATATCAGTAATACACGGAATGGAAACTTGGCTACACAGGAACTGAATTACAGAACAGAACAGGGTCTCAAATTTAGAAAACCAACTTATGCTTGCTTAAGGGTAAAGGTGAGTTGGGGTGCTGCATAAAACCAGAGATTGAAATGAGCACAGATAAAGTTCCTTAAGTCAAATATGGAATAGACAAGAGCTACTCCTTGCTCAACGAAATGGACTCAACACCGCATATTTAACGCCTAAGAATGTACCTGACTAGTAAGTATCTTAAAACCTATGGATTGTTATGTCTCCGAAAGAGAATCAAGCATGTGTACAGGGGCATAAACGCAGCAGTGATAGGATTGGAGAGGTTCGGTGAGCAAATGAACACCCTTTGAAGTCATATTGCATGGTACCCATTCCACGGGTTTCAACTACCTAGGTTTAAGGTATTCTTCCTTCATCTAAAACATGCATGTGGAACCTAGAGTATGATCAACCATGTGATCGGGAAACGTGTTCAAATATGTCTCAGTTTTCGTACCCTGGTACTCGGGTGCAACATTCCAGATGCTTTACTAACACTCTCCCGACTTGGAGAGTCAGTCCCTTTAACCTCCTGTTTGGCCCAGTTTGCAATTTCTGCGGAAGATGAACAGGAATAGCGAGAACCAATGAGAGGCTAGCTGGAGGTGTCAGGACGGGCAAATTTAACTCTCATTTCCTACCAGGAAGAGGAATTAACCAAAGGCTCAGCGTGCCATGCCAGAATCAGATTAGGGCCTGAAGCCATCCTGCGGTGTTGCGGCCAGGTCACAAGAAAGCGAGTTGAAGAAAGGAGCTCAGGGGCACTGTAATTCACAAACCTGCAGAGTTATAAATGACAGCTATCGTCCAAAAATATACTGAAGTAAGGCTGCCAAGAGGACTTGAAAGCGGGGCAGAATTGCAGGAAACCGATTTCAGGAGGTAGACTGGAATTGCATTGAAAGCATAGGAAAAGAGGCAGAACGTCCACAATGATGCACTTGGCCAAAAAGGGCGTATGCGTTTTTTCCTGAATATATTCAGGAAAAAACGCATACGCACTTTTTGGCCAACCAAGCAAGCTTGCAAAGGAAATCTGCACTACAATGAAGTCTCACTTCCCCCCAGTCAAAAGGGCCATCTGAAAAAAGTGTAAAATCCAGAAAGGCAGGACAGGCCATGGAGAACTGGGAGCCTTCTTATGCTGATGGGCGGGATGTAAATTGCCAACAGACACTCGGGAGAAGTGTATGGTGTTTCCTGAAACATCTAAAAAACAAAGCAACAGAGCCTAGGGCACTGCCACTTATGGTCCTATAGCTTAGGGAAATTAAAATCAAAAAGACACAGCCACCCCAAAGTTTGGGACGCCTCTGTTTACAAGAACCTCGTTTACAGTACAAGTTCAACATCGCAGAAAGTGAAAAATGGATAAAGAAGTTGTGGTATTTACTTACAAAGCAATATCACTCAGCAATGAAATCTGTGTCATCAGGCCCTTAGCATCACAATGAGTGGATGCAGGTATGATGATTCTAACTGAAATAAGTCACACAGAAAATGAAACATCATAAGATATCAGTAATACACGGAATATAAACTTGGCTACACAGGAACTGAATTACAGAACAGAACAGGGTCTCAAATTTAGAAAACCAACTTATGCTTGCTTAAGGGTAAAGGTGAGTTGGGGTGCTGCATAAAACCAGAGATTGAAATGAGCACAGATAAAGTTCCTTAAGTCAAATATGGAATAGACAAGAGCTACTCCTTGCTCAACGAAATGGACTCAACACCGCATATTAAACGCCTAAGAATGTACCTGACTAGTAAGTATCTTAAAACCTATGGATTGCTATGTCTCCGAAAGAGAATCAAGCATGTGTACAGGGGCATAAACGCAGCAGTGATAGGATTGGAGAGTTTCGGTGAGCAAATGAAGACCCTTTGAAGTCATATTGCATGGTACCCATTCCACGGGTCTCAACTCTCCAGGTTTAAGGTATTCTTCCTTCAGCTAAAACATGCATGTGGAACCCAAGTATGATCAACCATGTGACCGGGAGACGTGTTCAAATATGTCTCAGTTTTCCTCCCCTGGTACTCGGGTGCAACATTCCAGACGCTTTACTAACACTCTCCCCACTTGGAGAGTCAGCGCCTTTAACCTCCTGTTTGGCCCAGTTTGCAATTTCTGCGGAAGATGAACAGGAATAGCGAGAACCAATGAGAGGCTAGCTGGAGGTGTCTGGACGGGCAAATTTAACTCTCATTTCCCACCAGGAAGAGGAAATAACCAAAGGCTCAGCGTGCCGTACCGGATCCAGATTAAGGCCTGAAGCCATCCTGCGGTGTTGCGGCCAGCTCAAAAGAAAGCGAGTTGAAGAAAGGAGCTCAGGGGCACTGTAATTCACAAACCTGCAGAGTTATAAATGACAGCTATTGTCCAAAAATATACTGAAGTAAGGCTGCCAAGAGGACTTGAAAGCGGGGCAGAATTGCAGGAAACCGATTTCAGGAGGTAGACTGGAATTACATTGAAAGCATAGGAAAAGAGGCAGAACGTCCACAATGATGCACTTGGCCAAAAAGGGCATATGCGTTTTTTCCTGAATATATTCAGGAAAAAACGCATACGCCCTTTTTGGCCAACCAAGCAAGCTTGCAAAGGAAATCTGCACTACAATGAAGTCTCACTTCCCCCCGGTCAAAAGGGCCATCTGAAAAAAGTGTAAAATCCAGAAAGGCAGGACAGGCCATGGAGAACTGGGAGCCTTGTTATGCTGATGGGCGGGATGTAAATTGCCAACAGACACTCGGGAGAAGTGTATGGTGTTTCCTGAAACATCTAAAAAACAAAGCAACAGAGCCTAGGGCACTTCCACTTATGGTCCTATAGCTTAGGGAAATTAAAATCAAAAAGACACAGCCACCCCAAAGTTTGGGACGCCTCTGTTTACAAGAACCTCGTTTACAGTACAAGTTCAACATCGCAGAAAGTGAAAAATGGATAAAGAATTTGTGGTATTTACTTACAAAGCAATATCACTCAGCAATGAAATCTATGTCATCAGGCCCTTAGCATCACAATGAGTGGATGCAGGTATGATGATTCTAACTGAAATAAGTCACACAGAAAATGAAACATCATAAGATATCAGTAATACACGGAATGGAAACTTGGCTACACAGGAACTGAATTACAGAACAGAACAGGGTCTCAAATTTAGAAAACCAACTTATGCTTGCTTAAGGGTAAAGGTGAGTTGGGGTGCTGCATAAAACCAGAGATTGAAATGAGCACAGATAAAGTTCCTTAAGTCAAATATGGAATAGACAAGAGCTACTCCTTGCTCAACGAAATGGACTCAACACCGCATATTAAACGCCTAAGAATGTACCTGACTAGTAAGTATCTTAAAACCTATGGATTGTTATGTCTCCGAAAGAGAATCAAGCATGTGTACAGGGGCATAAACGCAGCAGTGATAGGATTGGAGAGGTTCGGTGAGCAAATGAACACCCTTTGAAGTCATATTGCATGGTACCCATTCCACGGGTTTCAACTACCTAGGTTTAAGGTATTCTTCCTTCATCTAAAACATGCATGTGGAACCTAGAGTATGATCAACCATGTGATCGGGAAACGTGTTCAAATATGTCTCAGTTTTCGTACCCTGGTACTCGGGTGCAACATTCCAGATGCTTTACTAACACTCTCCCGACTTGGAGAGTCAGTCCCTTTAACCTCCTGTTTGGCCCAGTTTGCAATTTCTGCGGAAGATGAACAGGAATAGCGAGAACCAATGAGAGGCTAGCTGGAGGTGTCTGGACGGGCAAATTTAACTCTCATTTCCTACCAGGAAGAGGAATTAACCAAAGGCTCAGCGTGCCATGCCAGAATCAGATTAGGGCCTGAAGCCATCCTGCGGTGTTGCGGCCAGGTCACAAGAAAGCGAGTTGAAGAAAGGAGCTCAGGGGCACTGTAATTCACAAACCTGCAGAGTTATAAATGACAGCTATCGTCCAAAAATATACTGAAGTAAGGCTGCCAAGAGGACTTGAAAGCGGGGCAGAATTGCAGGAAACCGATTTCAGGAGGTAGACTGGAATTGCATTGAAAGCATAGGAAAAGAGGCAGAACGTCCACAATGATGCACTTGGCCAAAAAGGGCGTATGCGTTTTTTCCTGAATATATTCAGGAAAAAACGCATACGCACTTTTTGGCCAACCAAGCAAGCTTGCAAAGGAAATCTGCACTACAATGAAGTCTCACTTCCCCCCAGTCAAAAGGGCCATCTGAAAAAAGTGTAAAATCCAGAAAGGCAGGACAGGCCATGGAGAACTGGGAGCCTTCTTATGCTGATGGGCGGGATGTAAATTGCCAACAGACACTCGGGAGAAGTGTATGGTGTTTCCTGAAACATCTAAAAAACAAAGCAACAGAGCCTAGGGCACTGCCACTTATGGTCCTATAGCTTAGGGAAATTAAAATCAAAAAGACACAGCCACCCCAAAGTTTGGGACGCCTCTGTTTACAAGAACCTCGTTTACAGTACAAGTTCAACATCGCAGAAAGTGAAAAATGGATAAAGAAGTTGTGGTATTTACTTACAAAGCAATATCACTCAGCAATGAAATCTGTGTCATCAGGCCCTTAGCATCACAATGAGTGGATGCAGGTATGATGATTCTAACTGAAATAAGTCACACAGAAAATGAAACATCATAAGATATCAGTAATACACGGAATATAAACTTGGCTACACAGGAACTGAATTACAGAACAGAACAGGGTCTCAAATTTAGAAAACCAACTTATGCTTGCTTAAGGGTAAAGGTGAGTTGGGGTGCTGCATAAAACCAGAGATTGAAATGAGCACAGATAAAGTTCCTTAAGTCAAATATGGAATAGACAAGAGCTACTCCTTGCTCAACGAAATGGACTCAACACCGCATATTAAACGCCTAAGAATGTACCTGACTAGTAAGTATCTTAAAACCTATGGATTGCTATGTCTCCGAAAGAGAATCAAGCATGTGTACAGGGGCATAAACGCAGCAGTGATAGGATTGGAGAGTTTCGGTGAGCAAATGAAGACCCTTTGAAGTCATATTGCATGGTACCCATTCCACGGGTCTCAACTCTCCAGGTTTAAGGTATTCTTCCTTCAGCTAAAACATGCATGTGGAACCCAAGTATGATCAACCATGTGAACGGGAGACGTGTTCAAATATGTCTCAGTTTTCCTCCCCTGGTACTCGGGTGCAACATTCCAGACGCTTTACTAACACTCTCCCCACTTGGAGAGTCAGTGCCTTTAACCTCCTGTTTGGCCCAGTTTGCAATTTCTGCGGAAGATGAACAGGAATAGCGAGAACCAATGAGAGGCTAGCTGGAGGTGGCTGGACGGGCAAATTTAACTCTCATTTCCCACCAGGAAGAGGAAATAACCAAAGGCTCAGCGTGCCGTACCGGAACCAGATTAGGGCCTGAAGCCATCCTGCGGTGTTGCGGCCAGGTCACAAGAAAGCGAGTTGAAGAAAGGAGCTCAGGGGCACTGTAATTCACAAACCTGCAGAGTTATAAATGACAACTATCGTCCAAAAATAGACTGAAGTAAGGCTGCCAAGAGGACTTGAAAGCGGGGCAGAATTGCAGGAAACCGATTTCAGGAGGTAGACTGGAATTGCATTGAAAGCATAGGAAAAGAGGCAGAACGTCCACAATGATGCACTTGGCCAAAAAGGGCGTATGCGTTTTTTCCTGAATATAATCAGGAAAAAACGCATACGCCCTTTTTGGCCAACCAAGCAAGCTTGCAAAGGAAATCTGCACTACAATGAAGTCTCACTTCCCCCCAGTCAAAAGGGCCATCTGAAAAAAGTGTAAAATCCAGAAAGGCAACAGGCCATTGAGAACTGGGAGCCTTGTTATGCTGATGGGCGGGATGTAAATTGCCAACAGACACTCGGGAGAAGTGTATGGTGTTTCCTGAAACATCTAAAAAACAAAGCAACAGAGCCTAGGACACTGCCATTTATGGTCCTATAGCTTAGGGAAATTAAAATCAAAAAGACACAGCCACCCCAAAGTTTGGAACGGCTCTGTTTACAAGAACCTCGTTTACAGTACAAGTTCAACATCGCAGAAAGTGAAAAATGGATAAAGAAGTTGTGGTATTTACTTACAAAGCAATATCACTCAGCAATGAAATCTGTGTCATCAGGCCCTTAGCAGCACAGTGAGTGGATTCAGGTATGATGATTCTAACTGAAATAAGTCACACAGAAAAAGAAACATCATAAGATATCAGTAATACACGGAATGTAAACTTGGCTACACAGGAACTGAATTACAGAACAGAACAGGGTCTCAAATTTAGAAAACCAACTTATTCTTGCTTAAGGGTAAAGGTGAGTTGGGGTGCTGCATAAAACCAGAGATTGAAATGAGCACAGATAAAGTTCCTTAAGCCAAATATGGAATAGACAAGAGCTACTCCTTGCTCAACGAAATGGACTCAACACCCCATATTAAACGCCTAAGAATGTACCTGACTAGTAAGTATCTTAAAACCTATGGATTGCTATGTCTCCGAAAGAGAATCAAGCATGTGTACAGGGGCATAAACGCAGCAGTGATAGGATTGGAGAGGTTCAGTGAGCAAATGAAGACCCTTTGAAGTCATATTGCATGGTACCCATTCCACGGGTTTCAACTACCCAGGTTTAAGGTATTCTTCCTTCAGCTAAAACATGCATGTGGAACCTAGAGTATGATCAACCATGTGATCGGGAGACGTGTTCAAATATGTCTCAGTTTTCCTCCCCTGGTACTCGGGTGCAACATTCCAGACGCTTTACTAACACTCTCCCCACTTGGAGAGTCAGTCCCTTTAACCTCCTGTTTGGCCCACTTTGCAATTTCTGCGGAAGATGAACAGGAATAGCGAGAACCAATGAGAGGCTAGCTGGAGGTGTCTGGACGGGCAAATTTAACTCTCATTTCCCACCAGGAAGAGGAATTAACCAAAGGCTCAGCATGCCGGGCCGGAACCAGATTAGGGCCTGAAGCCATCCTGTGGTGTTGCGGCCAGGTCACAAGAAAGCGAGTTGAAGAAAGGAGCTCAGGGGCACTGTAATTCACAAACCTGCAGAGTTATAAATGACAGCTATCGTCCAAAAATAGACTGAAGTAAGGCTGCCAAGAGGACTTGAAAGCGGGGCAGAATTGCAGGAAACCGATTTCAGGAGGTAGACTGGAATTGCATTGAAAGCATAGGAAAAGAGGCAGAACGTCCACAATGATGCACTTGGCCAAAAAGGGCGTATACGGTTTTTCCTGAATATATTCAGGAAAAAACGCATACGCCCTTTTTGGCCAACCAAGCAAGCTTGCAAAGGAAATCTGCACTACAATGAAGTCTCACTTCCCCCCGGTCAAAAGGGCCATCTGAAAAAAGTGTAAAATCCAGAAAGGCAGGACAGGCCATGGAGAACTGGGAGCCTTGTTATGCTGATGGGCGGGATGTAAATTGCCAACAGACACTAGGGAGAAGTGTATGGTGTTTCCTGAAACATCTAAAAACCAAAGCAACAGAGCCTAGGGCACTGCCACTTATGGTCCTATAGCTTAGGGAAATTAAAATCAAAAAGACACAGCCACCCCAAAGTTTGGAACGGCTCTGTTTACAAGAACCTCGTTTACAGTACAAGTTCAACATCGCAGAAAGTGAAAAATGGATAAAGAAGTTGTGGTATTTACTTACAAAGCAATATCACTCAGCAATGAAATCTATGACATCAGGCCCTTAGCATCACAATGAGTGGATTCAGGTATGATGATTCTAACTGAAATAAGTCACACAGAAAAAGAAACATCATAAGATATCAGTAATACACGGAATGTAAACTTGGCTACACAGGAACTGAATTACAGAACAGAACAGGGTCTCAAATTTAGAAAACCAACTTATGCTTGCTTAAGGGTAAAGGTGAGTTGGGGTGCTGCATAAAACCAGAGATTGAAATGAGCACAGATAAAGTTCCTTAAGTCAAATATGGAATAGACAAGAGCTACTCCTTGCTCAACGAAATGGACTCAACACCGCATATTAAACGCCTAAGAATGTACCTGACTAGGAAGTATCGTAAAACCTATGGATTGCTATGTCTCCGAAAGAGAATCAAGCATGTGTACAGGGGCATAAACGCAGCAGTGATAGGATTGGAGAGGTTCGGTGAGCAAATGAAGACCCTTTGAAGTCATATTGCATGGTACCCATTCCACAGGTTTCAACTACCCAGGTTTTAGGTATTCTTCCTTCAGCTAAAACATGCATGTGGAACCCAGAGTATGATCAACCATGTGATCGGGAGACGTGTTCAAATATGTCTCAGTTTTCCTCCCCTGGTACTCGGGTGCAACATTCCAGACGCTTTACTAACACTCTCCCCACTTGGAGAGTCAGCGCCTTTAACCTCCTGTTTGGCCCAGTTTGCAATTTCTGCGGAAGATGATCAGGAATAGCGAGAACCAATGAGAGGCTAGCTGGAGGTGTCTGGACGGGCAAATTTAACTCTCATTTCCCACCAGGAGGAGGAAATAACCAAAGGCTCAGCGTGCCGTGCCAGAACCAGATTAGGGCATGAAGCCATCCTGCGGTGTTGCGGCCAGGTCACAAGAAAGCGAGTTGAAGAAAGGAGCTCAGGGGCACTGTAATTCACAAACCTGCAGAGTTATAAATGACAGCTATCGTCCAAAAATAGACTGAAGTAAGGCTGCCAAGAGGACTTGAAAGCGGGGCAGAATTGCAGGAAACCGATTTCAGGAGGTAGACTGAAATTGCATTGAAAGCATAGGAAAAGAGGCAGAACGTCCACAATGATGCACTTGGCCAAAAAGGGCGTATGCGTTTTTTCCTGAATATATTCAGGAAAAAACGCATACGCACTTTTTGGCCAACCAAGCAAGCTTGCACAGGAAATCTGCACTACAATGAAGTCTCACTTCCCCCCGGTCAAAAGGGCCATCTGAAAAAAGTGTAAAATCCAGGAAGGCAGGACAGGCCATGGAGAACTGGGAGCCTTGTTATGCTGATGGGCGGGATGTAAATTGCCAACAACCACTCAGGAGAAGTGTATGGTGTTTCCTGAAACATCTAAAAAACAAAGCAACAGAACCTAGGGCACTTCCACTTATGGTCCTATAGCTTAGGGAAATTAAAATCAAAAAGACACAGCCACCCCAAAGTTTGGAACGGCTCTGTTTACAAGAACCTCGTTTACAGTACAAGTTCAACATCGCAGAAAGTGAAAAATGGATAAAGAAGTTGTGGTATTTACGTACAAAGCAATATCACTCAGCAATGAAATCTGTGTCATCAGGCCCTTAGCAGCACAATGAGTGGATTCAGGTATGATGATTCTAACTGAAATAAGACACACAGAAAAAGAAACATCATAAGATATCAGTAATACACGGAATGAAAACTTGGCTACACAGGAACTGAATTACAGAACAGAACAGGGTCTCAAATTTAGAAAACCAACTTATTCTTGCTTAAGGGTAAAGGTGAGTTGGGGTGCTGCATAAAACCAGAGATTGAAATGAGCACAGATAAAGTTCCTTAAGCCAAATATGGAATAGACAAGACCTACTCCTTGCTCAACGAAATGGACTCAACACCCCATATTAAACGCCTAAGAATGTACCTGACTAGTAAGTATCTTAAAACCTATGGATTGCTATGTCTCCGAAAGAGAATCAAGCATGTGTACAGGGGCATAAACGCAGCAGTGCTAGGATTGGAGAGGTTCGGTGAGCAAATGAAGAACCTTTGAAGTCATATTGCATGGTACCCATTCCACAGGTTTCACCTACCCAGGTTTAAGGTATTCTTCCTTCAGCTAAAACATGCATGTGGAACCCAGAGTATGATCAACCATGTGATCGGGAGACGTGTTCAAATATGTCTCAGTTTTCCTCCCCTGGTACTCGGGTGCAACATTCCAGACGCTTTACTAACACTCTCCCCACTTGGAGAGTCAGTCCCTTTAACCTCCTGTTTGGCCCAGTTTGCAATTTCTGCGGAAGATGAACAAGAATAGCGAGAACCAATGAGAGGCTAGCTGGAGGTGTCTGGACGGGCAAATTTAACTCTTATTTCCCACCAGGAAGAGGAATTAACCAAAGGCTCAGCGTGCCGTGCCGGAACCAGATTAGGGCCTGAAGCCATCCTGCGGTGTTGCGGCCAGGTCACAAGAAAGCGAGTTGAAGAAAGGAGCTCAGGGGCACTGTAATTCACAAACCTGCAGAGTTATAAATGACAGCTATCGTCCAAAAATAGACTGAAGTAAGGCTGCCAAGAGGACTTGAAAGCGGGGCAGAATTGCAGGAAACCGATTTCAGGAGGTAGACTGGAATTGCATTGAAAGCATAGGAAAAGAGGCAGAACGTCCACAATGATGCACTTGGCCAAAAAGGGCGTACGCGTTTTTTCCTGAATATAATCAGGAAAAAACGCATACGCCCTTTTTGGCCAACCAAGCAAGCTTGCAAAGGAAATCTGCACTACAATGAAGTCTCACTTCCCCCCGGTCAAAAGGGCCATCTGAAAAAAGTGTAAAATCCAGAAAGGCAACAGGCCATTGAGAACTGGGAGCCTTGTTATGCTGATGGGCGGGATGTAAATTGCCAACAGACACTCGGGAGAAGTGTATGGTGTTTCCTGAAACATCTAAAAAACAAAGCAACAGAGCCTAGGGCACTTCCACTTATGGTCCTATAGCTTAGGGAAATTAAAATCAAAAAGACACAGCCACCCCAAAGTTTGGAACGGCTCTGTTTACAAGAACCTCGTTTACAGTACAAGTTCAACATCGCAGAAAGTGAAAAATGGATAAAGAACTTGTGGTAGTTACGTACAATGCAGTATCACTCAGCAATGAAATCTATGTCATCAGGCCCGTAGCAGCATAATGAGTAGATTCAGGTACGATGATTCTAACTGAAATAAGTCACACAGAAAAAAAACATCATAAGATATCACTAATACACGGAATGTAAACTTGGCTACACAGGAACTGAATTCCAAAACAGAACAGGTTATCAAATTTAGAAAACCAACTTATGCTTGATTAAGGGGAAAGGTGAGTTGGGTTGCTACATAAAACCAGAGATTGAAATGAGCACAGATAAAGTTCCTTAAGCCAAATATGGAATAGACAAGACCTACTCCTTGCTCAACGAAATGGACTCAACACCGCATATTAAACGCCTAAGAATGTACCTGACTAGTAAGTATCTTAAAACCTATGGATTGCTATCTCTCCGAAAGAGAATCAAGCATGTGTACAGGGACATAAACGCAGCAGTGATAGGATTGGAGAGGTTCAGTGAGCAAATGAAGACCCTTTGAAGTCATATTGCATGGTACCCATTCCACGGGTTTCAACTACCCAGGTTTTAGGTATTCTTCCTTCAGCTAAAACATGCATGTGGAACCCAGAGTATGATCAACCATGTGATCAGGAGACGTGTTCAAATATGTCTCAGTTTTCCTCCCCTGGTACTCGGGTGCAACATTCCAGACGCTTTACTAACACTCTCCCCACTTGGAGAGTCAGCGCCTTTAACCTCCTGTTTGGCCCAGTTTGCAATTTCTGCGGAAGATGAACAGGAATAGCGAGAACCAATGAGAGGCTATCTGGAGGTGTCTGGACGGGCAAATTTAACTCTCATTTCCCACCAGGAAGAGGAATTAACCAAAGGCTCAGCGTGCCGTGCCGGAACCAGATTAGGGCCTGAAGCCATCCTGCGGTGTTGCGGCCAGCTCAAAAGAAAGCGAGTTGAAGAAAGGAGCTCAGGGGCACTGTAATTCACAAACCTGCAGAGTTATAAATGACAGCTATCGTCCAAAAATAGACTGAAGTAAGGCTGCCAAGAGGACTTCAAAGCGGGGCAGAATTGCAGGAAACCGATTTCAGGAGGTAGACTGGAATTGCATTGAAAGCATAGGAAAAGAGGCAGAACGTCCACAATGATGCACTTGGCCAAAAAGGGCGTATGCGTTTTTTCCTGAATATATTCAGGAAAAAACACATACGCCCTTTTTGGCAAACCAAGCAAGCTTGCAAAGGAAATCTGCACTACAATGAAGTCTCACTTCCCCCCGGTCAAAAGGGCCATCTGAAAAAAGTGTAAAATCCAGAAAGGCAGGACAGGCCATGGAGAACTGGGAGCCTTGTTATGCTGATGGGCGGGATGTAAATTTTCAACAACCACTCGGGAGAAGTATATGGTGTTTCCTGAAACATCTAAAAAACAAAGCAACAGAACCTAGGGCACTTCCACTTATGGTCCTATAGCTTAGGGAAATTAAAATCAAAAAGACACAGCCACCCCAAAGTTTGGAACGGCTCTGTTTACAAGAACCTCGTTTACAGTACAAGTTCAACATCGCAGAAAGTGAAAAATGGATAAAGAAGTTGTGGTATTTACTTACAAAGCAATATCACTCAGCAATGAAATCTGTGTCATCAGGCCCTTAGCAGCACAATGAGTGGATTCAGGTATGATGATTCTAACTGAAGTAAGTCACACAGAAAAAGAAACATCATAAGATATCAGTAATACACGGAATGTAAACTTGGCTACACAGGAACTGAATTACAGAACAGAACAGGGTCTCAAATTTAGAAAACCAACTTATGCTTGCTTAAGGGTAAAGATGAGTTGGGGTGCTGCATAAAACCAGAGATTGAAATGAGCACAGATAAAGTTCCTTAAGTCAAATATGGAATAGACAAGAGCTACTCCTTGCTCAACGAAATGGACTCAACACCGCATATTAAACGCCTAAGAATGTACCTGACTAGTAAGTATCTTAAAACCTATGGATTGCTATGTCTCCGAAAGAGAATCAAGCATGTGTACAGGGGCATAAACGCAGCAGTGATAGGATTGGAGAGGTTCGGTGAGCAAATGAAGACCCTTTGAAGTCATATTGCATGGTACCCATTCCACGGGTTTCAACTACCCAGGTTTTAGGTATTCTTCCTTCAGCTAAAACATGCATGTGGAACCCAGAGTATGATCAACCATGTGATCGGGAGACGTGTTCAAATATGTCTCAGTTTTTGTACCCTGGTACTCGGGTGCAACATTCCAGACGCTTTACTAACACTCTCCCGACTTGGAGAGTCAGTGTCTTTAACCTCCTGTTTGGCCCAGTTTGCAATTTCTGCGGAAGATGAACAGGAATAGCGAGAACCAATGAGAGGCTACCTGGAGGTGTCTGGACGGGCAAATTTAACTCTCATTTCCCACCAGGAAGAGGAAATAACCAAAGGCTCAGTGTGCCGTGCCGGAACCAGATTAGGGCCTGAAGCCATCCTGCGGTGTTTCGGCCAGGTCACAAGAAAGCGAGTTGAAGAAAGGAGCTCAGGGGCACTGTAATTCACAAACCTGCAGAGTTATAAATGACAGCTATCATCCAAAAATAGACTGAAGTAAGGCTGCCAAGAGGACTTGAAAGCGGGGCAGAATTGCAGGAAACCGATTTCAGGAGGTAGACTGGAATTGCATTGAAAGCATAGGAAAAGAGGCAGAACGTCCACAATGATGCACTTGGCCAAAAAGGGCGTATGCGTTTTTTCCTGAATATATTCAGGAAAAAACGCATATGCCCTTTTTGGCCAACCAAGCAAGCTTGCAAAGGAAATCTGCACTACAATGAAGTCTCACTTCCCCCCGGTCAAAAGGGCCATCTGAAAAAAGTGTAAAATCCAGAAAGGCAGGACAGGCCATGGAGAACTGGGAGCCTTGTTATGCTGATGGGCGGGATGTAAATTGCCAACAACCACTCGGGAGAAGTGTATGGTGTTTCCTGAAACATCTAAAAAACAAAGCAACAGAACCTAGGGCACTTCCACTTATGGTCCTATAGCTTAGGGAAATTAAAATCAAAAAGACACAGCCACCCCAAAGTTTGGAACGGCTCTGTTTACAAGAACCTCGTTTACAGTACAAGTTCAACATCGCAGAAAGTGAAAAATGGATAAAGAAGTTGTGGTATTTACTTACAAAGCAATATCACTCAGCAATGAAATCTGTGTCATCAGGCCCTTAGCAGCACAATGAGTGGATTCAGGTATGATGATTCTAACTGAAATAAGTCACACAGAAAAAGAAACATCATAAGATATCAGTAATACACGGAATGTAAACTTGGCTACACAGGAACTGAATTACAGAACAGAACAGGGTCTCAAATTTAGAAAACCAACTTATGCTTGCTTAAGGGGAAAGGTGAGTTGGGGTGCTGCATAAAACCAGAGATTGAAATGAGCACAGATAAAGTTCCTTAAGCCAAATATGGAATAGACAAGAGCTACTCCTTGCTCAACGAAATGGACTCAACACCGCATATTAAACGCCTAAGAATGTACCTGACTAGTAAGTATCTTAAAACCTATGGATTGCTATGTCTCCGAAAGAGAATCAAGCATGTGTACAGGCGCATAAACGCAGCAGTGATAGGATTGGGGAGGTTCGGTGAGCAAATGAAGACCCTTTGAAGTCATATTGCATGGTACCCATTCCACGGGTTTCAACTACCCAGGTTTTAGGTATTCTTCCTTCAGCTAAAACAAGCATGTGGAACCCAAGTATGATCAACCATGTGAACGGGAGACGTGTTCAAATATGTCTCAGTTTTACTCCCCTGGTACTCGGGTGCAACATTCCAGACGCTTTACTAACACTCTCCCCACTTGGAGAGTCAGCGCCTTTAACCTCCTGTTTGGCACAGTTTGCAATTTCTGCGGAAGATGAACAGGAATAGCGAGAACCAATGAGAGGCTAGCTGGAGGTGTCTGGACGGGCAAATTTAACTCTCATTTCCCACCACGAAGAGGAAATAACCAAAGGCTCAGTGTGCCGTGCCGGAACCAGATTAGGGCCTGAAGCCATCCTGCGGTGTTGCGGCCAGCTCACAAGAAAGCGAGTTGAAGAAAGGAGCTCAGGGGCACTGTAATTCACAAACCTGCAGAGTTATAAATGACAGCTATCGTCCAAAAATAGACTGAAGTAAGGCTGCCAAGAGGACTTGAAAGCGGGGCAGAATTGCAGGAAACCGATTTTAGGAGGTAGACTGGAATTGCATTGAATGCATAGGAAAAGAGGCAGAAGGTCCACAATGATGCACTTGGCCAAAAAGGGCGTATGCGTTTTTTCCTGAATATATTCAGGAAAAAACGCATACGCCCTTTTTGGCCAACCAAGCAAGCTTGCAAAGGAAATCTGCACTACAATGAAGTCTCACTTCCCCCCGGTCAAAAGGGCCATCTGAAAAAAGTGTAAAATCCAGAAAGGCAGGACAGGCCATGGAGAACTGGGAGCCTTGTTATGCTGAAGGGCGGGATGTAAATTGCCAACAACCACTAGGGAGAAGTGTATGGTGTTTCCTGAAACATCTGAAAAACAAAGCAACAGAGCCTAGGGCAGTTCCACTTATGGTCCTATAGCTTAGGGAAATTAAAATCAAAAAGACACAGCCACCCCAAAGTTTGGGACGCCTCTGTTTACAAGAACCTCGTTTACAGTACAAGTTCAACATCGCAGAAAGTGAAAAATGGATAAAGAAGTTGTGGTATTTACTTACAAAGCAATATCACTCAGCAAAGAAATCTGTGTCATCAGGCCCTTAGCAGCACAATGAGTGGATTCAGGTATGATGATTCTAACTGAAATAAGTCACACAGAAAAAGAAACATCATAAGATATCAGTAATACACGGAATGTAAACTTGGCTACACAGGAACTGAATTACAGAACAGAACAGGGTCTCAAATTTAGAAAACCAACTTATTCTTGCTTAAGGGTAAAGGTGAGTTGGGGTGCTGCATAAAACCAGAGATTGAAATGAGCACAGATAAAGTTCCTTAAGCCAAATATGGAATAGACAAGAGCTACTCCTTGCTCAACGAAATGGACTCAACACCCCATATTAAACGCCTAAGAATGTACCTGACTAGTAAGTATCTTAAAACCTATGGATTGCTATGTCTCCGAAAGAGAATCAAGCATGTGTACAGGGGCATAAATGCAGCAGTGATAGGATTGGAGAGGTTCGGTGAGCAAATGAAGACCCTTTGAAGTCATATTGCATGGTACCCATTACACGGGTTTCAAATACACAGGTTTAAGGTATTCTTCCTTCAGCTAAAACATGCATGTGGAACCCAAGTATGATCAACCATGTGAACGGGAGACGTGTTCAAATATGTCTCAGTTTTCCTCCCCTGGTACTCGGGTGCAACATTCCAGACGCTTTACTAACACTCTCCCGACTTGGAGAGTCAGTCCCTTTAACCTCCTGTTTGGCCCAGTTTGCAATTTCTGTGGAAGATGAACAGGAATAGCGAGAACCAATGAGAGGCTAGCTGGAGGTGTCTGGACGGGCAAATTTAACTCTCATTTCCCACCAGGAAGAGGAATTAACCAAAGGCTAAGCGTGCCGTGCCGGAACCAGATTAGGGCCTGAAGCCATCCTGCGGTGTTGCGGCCAGCTCAAAAGAAAGCGAGTTGAAGAAAGGAGCTCAGGGGCACTGTAATTCACAAACCTGCAGAGTTATAAATGACAGCTATCGTCCAAAAATAGACTGAAGTAAGGCTGCCAAGAGGACTTGAAAGCGGGGCAGAATTGCAGGAAACCGATTTCAGGAGGTAGACTGGAATTGCATTGAAAGCATAGGAAAAGAGGCAGAACGTCCACAATGATGCACTTGGCCAAAAAGGGCGTATGCGTTTTTTCCTGAATATATTCAGGAAAAAACGCATACGCCCTTTTTGGCCAACCAAGCAAGCTTGCAAAGGAAATCTGCACTACAATGAAGTCTCACTTCCCCCCGGTCAAAAGGGCCATCTGAAAAAAGTGTAAAATCCAGAAAGGCAGGACAGGCCATGGAGAACTGGGAGCCTTGTTATGCTGATGGGCGGGATGTAAATTGCCAACAGACACTCGGGAGAAGTGTATGGTGTTTCCTGAAACATCTAAAAAACAAAGCAACAGAGCCTAGGGCACTGCCACTTATGGTCCTATAGCTTAGGGAAATTAAAATCAAAAAGACACAGCCACCCCAAAGTTTGGGACGCCTCTGTTTACAAGAACCTCGTTTACAGTACAAGTTCAACATCGCAGAAAGTGAAAAATGGATAAAGAACTTGTGGTACTTACGTACAATGCAGTATCACTCAGCAATGAAATCTATGTCATCAGGCACGTAGCAGCATAATGAGTGGATTCAGGTACGATGATTCTAACTGAAATAAGTCACACAGAAAAAGAAACATCATAAGATATCAGTAATACACGGAATGTAAAGTTGGCTACACAGGAACTGAATTACAGAACAGAACAGTGTCTCAAATTTAGAAAAACAACTTATGCTTGCTTAAGGGTAAAAGTGAGTTGGGGTGCTGCATAAAACCAGAGATTGAAATGAGCACAGATAAAGTTCCTTAAGCCAAATATGGAATAGACAAGAGCTACTCCTTGCTCAACGAAATGGACTCAACACCGCGTATTAAACGCCTAAGAATGTACCTGACTTGTAAGTATCTTAAAACCTATGGATTGTTATGTCTCCGAAAGAGAATCAAGCATGTGTACAGGGGCATAAACGCAGCAGTGATAGGATTGGAGAGGTTCGGTGAGCAAATGAAGACCCTTTGAAGTCATATTACATGGTACCCATTCCACGGGTTTCAACTACCCAGGTTTAAGGTATTCTTCCTTCAGCTAAAACATGCATGTGGAACCTAGAGTATGATCAACCATGTGATCGGGAGACATGTTCAAATATGTCTCAGTTTTCCTCCCCTGGTACTCGGGTGCAACATTCCAGACGCTTTACTAACACTCTCCCCACTTGGAGAGTCAGTCCCTTTAACCTCCTGTTTGGCCCAGTTTGCAATTTCTGCGGAAGATGAACAGGAATAGCGAGAACCAATGAGAGGCTAGCTAGAGGTGTCTGGACTGGCAAATTTAACTCTCATTTCCCACCAGGAAGAGGAATTAACCAAAGGCTCAGTGTGCCGGGCCGGAACCAGATTAGGGCCTGAAGCCATCCTGCGATGTTGTGACCAGGGCACAAGAAAGCGAGTTGAAGAAAGGAGCTCAGGGGCACTGTAATTCACAAACCTGCAGAGTAATAAATGACAGCTATCGTCCAAAAATATACTGAAGTAAGGCTGCCAAGAGGAGTTGAAAGTGGGGCAGAATTGCAGGAAACCGATTTCAGGAGGTAGACTGGAATTGCATTGAAAGCATAGGAAAAGAGGCAGAACGTCCACAATGATGCACTTGGCCAAAAAGGGCGTATGCGTTTTTTCCTGAATATATTCAGGAAAAAACGCATACGCCCTTTTTGGCCAACCAAGCAAGCTTGCAAAGGAAATCTGCACTACAATGAAGTCTCACTTCCCCCCGGTCAAAAGGGCCATCTGAAAAAAGTGTAAAATCCAGAAAGGCAGGACAGGCCATGGAGAACTGGGAGCCTTGTTATGCTGAAGGGCGGGATGTAAATTGCCAACAACCACTAGGGAGAAGTGTATGGTGTTTCCTGAAACATCTAAAAAACAAAGCAACAGAGCCTAGGGCAGTTCCACTTATGGTCCTATAGCTTAGGGAAATTAAAATCAAAAAGACACAGCCACCCCAAAGTTTGGGACGCCTCTGTTTACAAGAACCTCGTTTACAGTACAAGTTCAACATCGCAGAAAGTGAAAAATGGATAAAGAAGTTGTGGTATTTACTTACAAAGCAATATCACTCAGCAAAGAAATCTGTGTCATCAGGCCCTTAGCAGCACAATGAGTGGATTCAGGTATGATGATTCTAACTGAAATAAGTCACACAGAAAAAGAAACATCATAAGATATCAGTAATACACGGAATGTAAACTTGGCTACACAGGAACTGAATTACAGAACAGAACAGGGTCTCAAATTTAGAAAACCAACTTATTCTTGCTTAAGGGGAAAGGTGAGTTGGGGTGCTGCATAAAACCAGAGATTGAAATGAGCACAGATAAAGTTCCTTAAGCCAAATATGGAATAGACAAGAGCTACTCCTTGCTCAACGAAATGGACTCAACACCCCATATTAAACGCCTAAGAATGTACCTGACTAGTAAGTATCTTAAAACCTATGGATTGCTATGTCTCCGAAAGAGAATCAAGCATGTGTACAGGGGCATAAACGCAGCAGTGATAGGATTGGAGAGGTTCGGAGAGCAAATGAAGACCCTTTGAAGTCATATTGCATGGTACCCATTCCACGGGTTTCAAATACACAGGTTTTAGGTATTCTTCCTTCAGCTAAAACATGCATGTGGAACCCAAGTATGATCAACCATGTGAACGGGAGACGTGTTCAAATATGTCTCAGTTTTCCTCCCCTGGTACTCGGGTGCAACATTCCAGACGCTTTACTAACACTCTCCCGACTTGGAGAGTCAGTCCCTTTAACCTCCTGTTTGGCCCAGTTTGCAATTTCTGTGGAAGATGAACAGGAATAGCGAGAACCAATGAGAGGCTAGCTGGAGGTGTCTGGACGGGCAAATTTAACTCTCATTTCCCACCAGGAAGAGGAATTAACCAAAGGCTAAGCGTGCCGTGCCGGAACCAGATTAGGGCCTGAAGCCATCCTGCGGTGTTGCGGCCAGCTCAAAAGAAAGCGAGTTGAAGAAAGGAGCTCAGGGGCACTGTAATTCACAAACCTGCAGAGTTATAAATGACAGCTATCGTCCAAAAATAGACTGAAGTAAGGCTGCCAAGAGGACTTGAAAGCGGGGCAGAATTGCAGGAAACCGATTTCAGGAGGTAGACTGGAATTGCATTGAAAGCATAGGAAAAGAGGCAGAACGTCCACAATGATGCACTTGGCCAAAAAGGGCGTATGCGTTTTTTCCTGAATATATTCAGGAAAAAACGCATACGCCCTTTTTGGCCAACCAAGCAAGCTTGCAAAGGAAATCTGCACTACAATGAAGTCTCACTTCCCCCTGGTCAAAAGGGCCATCTGAAAAAAGTGTAAAATCCAGAAAGGCAGGACAGGCCATGGAGAACTGGGAGCCTTGTTATGCTGATGGGCGGGATGTAAATTGCCAACAGACACTCGGGAGAAGTGTATGGTGTTTCCTGAAACATCTAAAAAACAAAGCAACAGAGCCTAGGGCACTGCCACTTATGGTCCTATAGCTTAGGGAAATTAAAATCAAAAAGACACAGCCACCCCAAAGTTTGGGACGCCTCTGTTTACAAGAACCTCGTTTACAGTACAAGTTCAACATCGCAGAAAGTGAAAAATGGATAAAGAACTTGTGGTACTTACGTACAATGCAGTATCACTCAGCAATGAAATCTATGTCATCAGGCACGTAGCAGCATAATGAGTGGATTCAGGTACGATGATTCTAACTGAAATAAGTCACACAGAAAAAGAAACATCATAAGATATCAGTAATACACGGAATGTAAAGTTGGCTACACAGGAACTGAATTACAGAACAGAACAGTGTCTCAAATTTAGAAAAACAACTTATGCTTGCTTAAGGGTAAAAGTGAGTTGGGGTGCTGCATAAAACCAGAGATTGAAATGAGCACAGATAAAGTTCCTTAAGCCAAATATGGAATAGACAAGAGCTACTCCTTGCTCAACGAAATGGACTCAACACCGCGTATTAAACGCCTAAGAATGTACCTGACTTGTAAGTATCTTAAAACCTATGGATTGTTATGTCTCCGAAAGAGAATCAAGCATGTGTACAGGGGCATAAACGCAGCAGTGATAGGATTGGAGAGGTTCGGTGAGCAAATGAAGACCCTTTGAAGTCATATTACATGGTACCCATTCCACGGGTTTCAACTACCCAGGTTTAAGGTATTCTTCCTTCAGCTAAAACATGCATGTGGAACCTAGAGTATGATCAACCATGTGATCGGGAGACATGTTCAAATATGTCTCAGTTTTCCTCCCCTGGTACTCGGGTGCAACATTCCAGACGCTTTACTAACACTCTCCCCACTTGGAGAGTCAGTCCCTTTAACCTCCTGTTTGGCCCAGTTTGCAATTTCTGCGGAAGGTGAACAGGAATAGCGAGAACCAATGAGAGGCTAGCTGGAGGTGTCTGGCCGGGCAAATTTAACTCTCATTTCCCACCAGGAAGAGGAATTAACCAAAGGCTCAGCGTGCCGGGCCGGAACCAGATTAGGGCCTGAAGCCATCCTGCGATGTTGCGACCAGGGCACAAGAAAGCGAGTTGAAGAAAGGAGCTCAGGGGCACTGTAATTCACAAACCTGCAGAGTTATAAATGACAGCTATTGTCCAAAAATAGACTGAAGTAAGGCTGCCAAGAGAACTTGAAAGCGGGGCAGAATTGCAGGAAACCGATTTCAGGAGGTAGACTGGAGTTGCATTGAAAGCATAGGAAAAGAGGCAGAACGTCCACAATGATGCACTTGGCCAAAAAGGGCGTATGCGTTTTTTCCTGAATATATTCAGGAAAAAACGCATACGCCCTTTTTGGCCAACCAAGCAAGCTTGCAAAGGAAATCTGCACTACAATGAAGTCTCACTTCCCCCCGGTCAAAAGGGCCATCTGAAAAAAGTGTAAAATCCAGAAAGGCAGGACAGGCTATGGACAACTGGGAGCCTTGTTATGCTGATGGGCGGGATGTAAATTACCAACAGACACTCAGGAGAAGTGTATGGTGTTTCCTGAAACATCTAAAAAACAAAGCAACAGAGCCTAGGGCACTGCCACTTATGGTCCTATAGCTTAGGGAAATTAAAATCAAAAAGACACAGCCACCCCAAAGTTTGGGACGGCTCTGTTTACAAGAACCTCGTTTACAGTACAAGTTCAACATCGCAGAAAGTGAAAAATGGATAAAAAAGTTGTGGTATTTACTTACAAAGCAATATCACTCAGCAATGAAATCTATGTCATCAGGCCCTTAGCAGCACAATGAGTGGATTCAGGTATGATGATTCTAACTGAAATAAGTCACACAGAAAAAGAAACATCATAAGATATCAGTAATACACGGAATGTAAACTTGGCTACACAGGAACTGAATTACAGAACAGAACAGGGTCTCAAATTTAGAAAACCAACTTATGCTTGCTTAAGGGGAAAGGTGAGTTGGGGTGCTGCGTAAAACCAGAGATTGAAATGAGCACAGATAAAGTTCCTTAAGCCAAATATGGAATAGACAAGAGCTACTCCTTGCTCAACGAAATGGACTCAACACCGCATATTAAACGCCTAAGAATGTACCTGACTAGTAAGTATCTTAAAACCTATGGATTGCTATGTCTCCGAAAGAGAATCAAGCATGTGTACAAGGGCATAAACGCAGCAGTGATAGGATTGGAGAGGTTCGTGAGCAAATGAAGACCCTCTGAAGTCATATTGCATGGTACCCATTACACGGGTCTTAACTCTCCAGGTTTAAGGTATTCCTCCTTCAGCTAAAATATGCATGTGGAACCCAAGTATGATCAACCATGTGAACGGGAGACGTGTTCAAATATGTCTCAGTTTTCCTCCCCTGGTACTCGGGTGCAACATTCCAGACGCTTTACTAACACTCTCCCGACTTGGAGAGTCAGTCCCTTTAACCTCCTGTTTGGCCCAGTTTGCAATTTCTGCGGAAGATGAACAGGCATAGCGAGAACCAATGAGAGGCTAGCTGCAGGTGTCTGGACGGGCAAATTTAACTCTCATTTCCCACCAGGAAGAGGAATTAACCAAAGGCTCAGCATGCCGGGCCGGAACCAGATTAGGGCCTGAAGCCATCCTGCGGTGTTGCGGCCAGGTCACAAGAAAGCGAGTTGAAGAAAGGAGCTCAGGGGCACTGTAATTCACAAACCTGCAGAGTTATAAATGACAGCTATCGTCCAAAAATAGACTGAAGTAAGGCTGCCAAGAGGACTTGAAAGCGGGGCAGAATTGCAGGAAACCGATTTCAGGAGGTAGACTGGAATTGCATTGAAAGCATAGGAAAAGAGGCAGAACGTCCACAATGATGCACTTGGCCAAAAAGGGCGTATGCGTTTTTTCCTGAATATATTCAGGAAAAAACGCATACGCCCTTTTTGGCCAACCAAGCAAACTTGCAAAGGAAATCTGCACTACAATGAAGTCTCACTTCACCCCGGTCAAAAGGGCCATCTGAAAAAAGTGTAAAATCCAGAAAGGCAGGACAGGCCATGGAGAACTGGGAGCCTTGTTATGCTGATGGGCGGGATGTAAATTGCCAACAGACACTCGGGAGAAGTGTATGGTGTTTCCTGAAACATCTAAAAAACAAAGCAACAGAGCCTAGGGCACTGCCACTTACGGTCCTATAGCTTAGGGAAATTAAAATCAAAAAGACAGCCACCCCAAAATTTGGGACGCCTCTGTTTACAAGAACCTCGTTTACCGTACAAGTTCAATATCACAGAAAGTGAAAAATGGATAAAGAAGTTGTGGTATTTACGTACAATGCAGTATCACTCAGCAATGAAATCTATGTCATCAGGCCCGTAGCAGCATAATGAGTAGATTCAGGTACGATGATTCTAACTGAAATAAGTCACACAGAAAAAGAAACATCATAAGATATCACTAATACACAGAATGTAAACTTGGCTACACAGGAACTGAATTCCAAAACAGAACAGGTTCTCAAATTTAGAAAACCAACTTATGCTTGCTTAAGGGGAAAGGTGAGTTGGGTTGCTGCATAAAACCAGAGATTGAAATGAGCACAGATAAAGTTCCTTAAGCCAAATATGGAATACACAAGAGCTACTCCTTGCTCAATGAAATGGACTCAACACCGCATATTAAACGCCTAAGAATGTACCTGACTAGTAAGTATCTTAAAACCTATGGATTGCTATGTCTCCGAAAGAGAATCAAGCATGTGTACAGGGGCATAAACGCAGCAGTGATAGGATTGGAGAGGCTCGGTGAGCAAATGAAGACCCTTTGAAGTCATATTGCATTGTACCCATTCCACGAGTTTCAACTACCCAGGTTTTAGGTATTCTTCCTTCAGCTAAAACATGCATGTGGAACCCAGAGTATGATCAACCATGTGATCGGGAGACGTGTTCAAATATGTCTCAGTTTTCGTACCCTGGTACTCGGGTGCAACATTCCAGACGCTTTACTAACACTCTCCCCACTTGGAGAGTCAGCGCCTTTAACCTCCTGTTTGGCCCAGTTTGCAATTTCTGCGGAAGATGAACAGGAATAGCGAGAACCAATGAGATGCTAGCTGGAGGTGTCTGGATGGGAAAATTTAACTCTCATTTCCCACCAGGAAGAGGAAATAACCAAAGGCTCAGTGTGACGTACCGGAACCAGATTAGGGCCTGAAGCCATCCTGCGGTGTTGCGGCCAGCTCAAAAGAAAGCGAGTTGAAGAAAGGAGCTCAGGGGCACTGTAATTCACAAACCTGCAGAGTTATAAATGACAGCTATCGTCCAAAAATAGACTGAAGTAAGGCTGCCAAGAGGACTTGAAGGTGGGGCAGAATTGCAGGAAACCAATTTCAGGAGGTAGACTGGAATTGCATTGAAAGCATAGGAAAAGAGGCAGAACGTCCACAATGATGCACTTGGCCAAAAAGGGCGTATGCGTTTTTTCCTGAATATATTCAGGAAAAAACGCATACGCCCTTTTTGGCCAACCAAGCAAGCTTGCAAAGGAAATCTGCACTACAATGAAGTCTCACTTCCCCCCGGTCAAAAGGGCCATCTGAAAAAAGTGTAAAATCCAGAAAGGCAGGACAGGCCATGGAGAACTGGGAGCCTTGTTATGCTGATGGGCGGGATGTAAATTGCCAACAGACACTCCGGAGAAGTGTATGGTGTTTCCTGAAACATCTAAAAAACAAAGCAACAGAACCTAGGGCACTTCCACTTATGGTCCTATAACTTAGGGAAATTAAAATCAAAAAGACACAGCCACCCCAAAGTTTGGAACAGCTCTGTTTACAAGAACCTCGTTTACAGTACAAGTTCAACATCACAGAAAGTGAAAAATGGATAAAGAAGTTGTGGTATTTACTTACAAAGCAATATCACTCAGCAATGAAATCTGTGTCATCAGGCCCTTAGCATCACAATGAGTGGATTCAGGTATGATGATTCTAACTGAAATAAGTCACACAGAAAAAGAAACATCATAAGATATCAGTAATACACGGAATGTAAACTTGGCTACACAGGAACTGAATTGCAGAACAGAACAGGGTCTCAAATTTAGAAAACCAACTTATGCTTGCTTAAGGGTAAAGGTGAGTTGGGGTGCTGCATAAAACCAGAGATTGAAATGAGCACAGATAAAGTTCCTTAAGCCAAATATGGAATAGACAAGAGCTACTCCTTGCTCAACGAAATGGACTCAACAGCCCATATTAAACGCCTAAGAATGTACCTGACTACTAAGTATCTTAAAACCTATGGATTGCTATGTCTCCGAAAGAGAATCAAGCATGTGTACAGGGGCATAAACGCAGCAGTGGTAGGATTGGAGATGTTCGGTGAGCAAATGAAGACCCTTTGAAGTCATATTGCATGGTACCCATTCCACGGGTTTCAACTACCCAGGTTTTAGGTATTCTTCCTTCAGCTAAAACATGCATGTGGAACCCAGAGTATGATCAACCATGTGAACGGGAGACGTGTTCAAATATGTCTCAGTTTTCCTACCGTGGTACTCGGGTGCAACATTCCAGACGCTTTACTAACACTCTCCCGACTTGGACAGTCAGTCCCTTTAACCTCCTGTTTGGCCCAGTTTGCAATTTCTGCGGAAGATGAACAGGAAGAGCGAGAACCAATGAGAGGCTAGCTGGAGGTGTCTGGACGGGCAAATTTAACTCTCATTTCCCACCAGGAAGAGGAATTAACCAAAGGCTCAGCATGCCGGGCCGGAACCAGATTAGGGCCTGAAGCCATCCTGCGGTGTTGCGGCCAGGTCACAAGAAAGCGAGTTGAAGAAAGGAGATCAGGGGCACTGTAATTCACAAACCTGCAGAGTTATAAATGACAGCTATCATCCAAAAATAGACTGAAGTAAGGCTGCCAAGAGGACTTGAAAGCGGGGCAGAATTGCAGGAAACCGATTTCAGGAGGTAGACTGGAATTGCATTGAAAGCATAGGAAAAGAGGCAGAACGTCCACAATGATGCACTTGGCCAAAAAGGGCGTATGCGTTTTTTCCTGAATATATTCAGGAAAAAACGCATACGCCCTTTTTGGCCAACCAAGCAAGCTTGCAAAGGAAATCTGCACTACAATGAAGTCTCACTTCCCCCCGGTCAAAAGGGCCATCTGAAAAAAGGGTAAAATCCAGAAAGGCAGGACAGGCCATGGAGAACTGGGAGCCTTGTTATGCTGATGGGCGGGATGTAAATTGCCAACAACCACTCGGGAGAAGTGTATGGTGTTTCCTGAAACATCTAAAAAACAAAGCAACAGAGCCTAGGGCACTTCCACTTATGGTCCTATAGCTTAGGGAAATTAAAATCAAAAAGACACAGCCACCCCAAAGTTTCGGACGCCTCCGTTTACAAGAACCTCGTTTACCGTACAAGTTCAATATCACAGAAAGTGAAAAATGGATAAAGAACTTGTGGTACTTATGTACAATGCAGTATCACTCAGCAATGAAATCTATGTCATCAGGCCCATAGCAGCACAATGAGTGGATTCAGGTATGATGATTCTAACTGAAGTAAGTCACACAGAAAAAGAAACATCATAAGATATCAGTAATACACGGAATGTAAACTTGGCTACACAGGAACTGAATTACAGAACAGAACAGGGTCTCAAATTTAGAAAACCAACTTATGCTTGCTTAAGGGGAAAGGCGAGTTGGGGTGCTGCATAAAACCAGAGATTGAAATGAGCACAGATAAAGTTCCTTAAGCCAAATATGGAATAGACAAGAGCTACTCCTTGCTCAACGAAATGGACTCAACACCGCATATTAAACGCCTAAGAATGTACCTGACTAGTAAGTATCTTAAAACCTATGGATTGCTATGTCTCCGAAAGAGAATCAAGCATGTGTACAGGGGCATAAACGCAGCAGTGATAGGATTGGAGATGTTCAGTGAGCAAATGAAGACCCTTTGAAGTCATATTGCAGGGTACCCATTACACGGGTTTCAACTACCCAGGTTTAAGGTATTCTTCCTTCAGCTAAAACATGCATGTGGAACCTAGAGTATGATCAACCATGTGAACGGGAGACGTGTTCAAATATGTCTCAGTTTTCGTACCCTGGTACTCGGGTGCAATATTCCAGACGCTTTACTAACACTCTCCCGACTTGGACAGTCAGTCCCTTTAACCTCCTGTTTGACCCAGTTTGCAATTTCTGCAGAAGATGAACAGGAATAGCGAGAACCAATGAGAGACTAGCTGGAGGTGTCTGGACGGGCAAATTTAACTCTCATTTCCCACCAGGAAGAGGAATTAACCAAAGCTCAGGGTGCTGTGCCGGAACCAGATTAGGGCCTGAAGCCATCCTGCGGTGTTGCGGCCAGCTCACAAGAAAGCGAGTTGAAGAAAGGAGCTCAGGGGCACTGTAATTCACAAACCTGCAGAGTTATAAATGACAGCTATCGTCCAAAAATAGACTGAAGTAAGGCTGCCAAGAGGACTTGAAAGCAGGGCACAATTGCAGGAAACCGATTTCAGGAGGTAGACTGGAATTGCATTGAAAGCATAGGAAAAGAGGCCTAAGGTCCACAATGATGCACTTGGCCAAAAAGGGCGTATGCGTTTTTTCCTGAATATATTCAGGAAAAAACGCATACGCCCTTTTTGGCCAACCAAGCAAGCTTGCAAAGGAAATCTGCACTACAATGAAGTCTCACTTCCCCCGGTCAAAAGGGCCATCTGAAAAAAGTGGAAAATGCAGAAAGGCAGGACAGGCCATGGAGAACTGGGAGCCTTGTTATGCTGAAGGGCGGGATGTAAATTGCCAACAAACACTCGGGAGAAGTGTATGGTGTTTCCTGAAACATCTAAAAAACAAAGCAACAGAGCCTAGGGCACTGCCACTTATGGTCCTATAGCTTAGGGAAATTAAAATCAAAAAGACACAGCCACCCCAACGTTTGGGATGCCTCTGTTTACAAGAACCTCGTTTACAGTACAAGCTCAACATCGCAGAAAGTGAAAAATGGATAAAGAAGTTGTGGTATTTACTTACAAAGCAATATCACTCAGCAATGAAATCTATGTCATCAGGCCCTTAGCAGCACAATGAGTGGATTCAGGTATGATGATTCTAACTGAAATAAGTCACACAGAAAAAGAAACATCATAAGATATCAGTAATACACGGAATGGAAACTTGGCTACACAGGAACTGAATTACAGAATAGAACAGGGTCTCAAATTTAGAAAACGAACATATGCTTGCTTAAGGGGAAAGGTGAGTTGGGGTGCTGCATAAAACCAGAGATTGAAATGAGCACAGATAAAGTTCCTTAAGCCAAATATGGAATAGACAAGAGCTACTCCTTGCTCAACGAAATGGACTCAACACCGCATATTAAACGCCTAAGAATGTACCTGACTAGTAAGTATCTTAAAACCTATGGATTGCTATGTCTCCGAAAGAGAATCAAGCATGTGTACAGGGGCATAAACGCAGCAGTGATAGGATTGGAGAGGTTCGGTGAGCAAATGAAGACCCTTTGAAGTCATATTGCATGGTACCCATTACACGGGTCTTAACTCTCCAGGTTTAAGGTATTCTTCCTTCGGCTAAAACATGCATGTGGAACCCAAGTATGATCAACCATGTGAACGGGAGACGTGTTCAAATATGTCTCAGTTTTCCTCCCCTGGTACTCGGGTGCAACATTCTAGACGCTTTACTAACACTCTCCCCACTTGGAGAGTCAGCGCCTTTAACTTCCTGTTTGGCCCAGTTTGCAATTTCTGCGGAAGATGAACAGGAATAGCGAGAAACAATGAGAGACTAGCTGGAGGTGTCTGGACGGGCAAATTTAACTCTCATTTCCCACCAGGAAGAGGAAATAACCAAAGGCTCAGCGTGCCGTGCCGGAACCAGATTAGGGCCTGAAGCCATCCTGCGGTGTTGCGGCCAGGTCACAAGAAAGCGAGTTGAAGAAAGGAGCTCAGGGGCACTGTAATTCACAAACCTGCAGAGTTATAAATGACAGCTATCGTCCAAAAATAGACTGAAGTAAGGCTGCCAAGAGGACTTGAAAGCGGGGCAGAATTGCAGGAAACCGATTTCAGGAGGTAGACTGGAATTGCATTGAAAGCATAGGAAAAGAGGCAGAACGTCCAGAATGATGCACTTGGCCAAAAAGGGCGTATGCGTTTTTTCCTGAATATATTCAGGAAAAAATGCATACGCCCTTTTTGGCCAACCAAGAAAGCTTGCAAAGGAAATCTGCACTACAATGAAGTCTCACTTCCCCCCGGTCAAAAGGGCCATCTGAAAAAAGTGTAAAATCCAGAAAGTCAGGACAGGCCATGGAGAACTGGGAGCCTTGTTATGCTGATGGGCGGGATGTAAATTGCCAACAGACTCTCGGGAGAAGTGTATGGTGTTTCCTGAAACATCTAAAAAACAAAGCAACAGAGCCTAGGGCACTTCCACTTATGGTCCTATAGCTTAGGGAAATTAAAATCAAAAAGACACAGCCACCCCAAAGTTTGGGACGCCTCCGTTTACAAGAACCTCGTTTACCGTACAAGTTCAATATCACAGAAAGTGAAAAATGGATAAAGAACTTGTGGTACTTACGTACAATGCAGTATCACTCAGCAATGAAATCTATGTCATCAGGCCCGTAGCAGCATAATGAGTGGATTCAGGTACGATGATTCTAACTGAAATAAGTCACACAGAAAAAGAAACATCATAAGATATCAGTAATACACGGAATGTAAACTTGGCTACACAGGAACTGAATTACAGAAGAGAACAGGGTCTCAAATTTAGAAAACCAACTTATGCTTGCTTAAGGGGAAAGGTGAGTTGGGGTGCTGCATAAAACCAGAGATTGAAATGAGCACAGATAAAGTTCCTTAAGCCAAATATGGAATAGACAAGAGCTACTCCTTGCTCAACGAAATGGACTCAACACCGCATATTAAACGCCTAAGAATGTACCTGACTAGTAAGTATCTTAAAACCTATGGATTGCTATGTCTCCGAAAGAGAATCAAGCATGTGTACAGGGGCATAAACGCAGCAGTGATAGGATTGGAGATGTTCAGTGAGCAAATGAAGACCCTTTGAAGTCATATTGCAGGGTACCCATTACACGGGTTTCAACTACCCAGGTTTAAGGTATTCTTCCTTCAGCTAAAACATGCATGTGGAACCCAGAGTATGATCAACCATGTGAATGGGAGACGTGTTCAAATATGTCTCAGTTTTCCTCCCCTGGTACTCGGGTGCAACATTCCAGACGCTTTACTAAGACTCTCCCGAATTGGAGAGTCAGTCCCTTTAACCCCCGGTTTGGCCCAGTTTGCAATTTCTGCGGAAGATGAACAGGAATAGCGAGAACCAATGAGAGACTAGCTGGAGGTGTCTGGACGGGCAAATTTAACTCTCATTTCCCACCAGAAGAGGAAATAACCAAAGGCTCAGCGTGCCGTACCGGAACCAGATTAGGGCCTGCAGCCATCCTGCGGTGTTGCGGCCAGCTCAAAAGAAAGCGAGTTGAAGAAAGGAGCTCAGGGGCACTGTAATTCACAAACCTGCAGAGTTATAAATGACAGCTATCGTCCAAAAATAGACTGAAGTAAGGCTGCCAAGAGGACTTGAAAGCGGGGCAGAATTGCAGGAAACCGATTTCAGGAGGTAGACTGCAATTGCATTGAAAGCATAGGAAAAGAGGCAGAACGTACACAATGATGCACTTGGCCAAAAAGGGCATATGCGTTTTTTCCTGAATATATTCAGGAAAAAACGCATACGCCCTTTTTGGCCAACCAAGCAAGCTTGCAAAGGAAATCTGCACTACAATGAAGTCTCACTTCCCCCCGGTCAAAAGGGCCATCTGAAAAAAGTGTAAAATCCAGAAAGGCAGGACAGGCCATGGAGAACTGGGAGCCTTGTTATGCTGATGGGTGGGATGTAAATTGCCAACAACCACTCGGGAGAAGTGTATGGTGTTTCCTGAAACATCTAAAAAACAAAGCAACAGAACCTAGGGCACTTCCACTTATGGTCCTATAGCTTAGGGAAATTAAAATCAAAAAGACACAGCCACCCCAAAGTTTGGATCGGCTCTGTTTACAAGAACCTCGTTTACAGTACAAGTTCAACATCGCAGAAAGTGAAAAATGGATAAAGAAGTTGTGGTATTTACTTACAAAGCAATATCACTCAGCAATGAAATCTGTGTCACAAGGCCCTTAGCAGCACAATGAGTGGATTCAGGTATGATGATTCTAACTGAAATAAGTCACACAGAAAAAGAAACATCATAAGATATCAGTAATACACAGAATGTAAACTTGGCTACACAGGAACTGAATTACAGAAGAGAACAGGGTCTCAAATTTAGAAAACCAACTTATGCTTGCTTAAGGGGAAAGGTGAGTAGGGGTGCTGCATAAAACCAGAGATTGAAATGAGCACAGATAAAGTTCCTTAAGCCAAATATGGAATAGACAAGAGCTACTCCTTGCTCAATGAAATGGACTCAACACCCCATATTAAACGCCTAAGAATGTACCTGACTAGTAGGTATCCTAAAACCTATGGATTGCTATGTCTCCGAAAGAGAATCAAGCATGTGTACAGGGGCATAAACGCAGCAGTGATAGGATTGGAGAGGTTCGGTGAGCAAATGAAGACCCTTTGAAGTCATATTGCATGGTACCCATTCCACGGGTTTCAAATACACAGGTTTAAGGTATTCTTCCTTCAGCTAAAACATGCATGTGGAACCCAAGTATGATCAACCATGTGAACGGGAGACGTGTTCAAATATGTCTCAGTTTTCCTCCCCTGGTACTCAGGTGCAACATTCCAGACGCTTTACTAACACTCTCCCGACTTGGAGAGTCAGTCCCTTTAACCTCCTGTTTGGCCCAGTTTGCAATTTCTGTGGAAGATGAACAGGAATAGCGAGAACCAATGAGAGGCTAGCTGGAGGTGTCTGGACGGGCAAATTTAACTCTCATTTCCCACCAGGAAGAGGAATCAACCAAAGGCTCAGCATGCCGGGCCGGAACCAGATTAGGGCCTGAAGCCATCCTGCGGTGTTGCGGCCAGGTCACAAGAAAGCGAGTTGAAGAAAGGAGCTCAGGGGCACTGTAATTCACAAACCTGCAGAGTTATAAATGAGAGCTATCGTCCAAAAATAGACTGAAGTAAGGCTGCCAAGAGGACTTGAAAGCGGGGCAGAATTGCAGGAAACCGATTTCAGGAGGTAGACTGGAATTGCATTGAAAGCATAGGAAAAGAGGCAGAACGTCCACAATGATGCACTTGGCCAAAAAGGGCGTATGCGTTTTTTCCTGAATATATTCAGGAAAAAACGCATACGCCCTTTTTGGCCAACCAAGCAAGCTTGCAAAGGAAATCTGCACTACAATGAAGTCTCACTTCCCCCCCGGTCAAAAGGGCCATCTGAAAAAAGTGTAAAATCCAGAAAGGCAGGACAGGCCATGGAGAACTGGGAGCCTTGTTATGCTGATGGGCGGGATGGAAATTGCCAACAACCACTCGGGAGAAGTGTATGGTGTTTCCTGAAACATCTAAAAAACAAAGCAACAGAGCCTAGGGCACTTCCACTTATGGTCCTATAGCTGAGGGAAATTAAAATCAAAAAGACACAGCCACCCCAAAGTTTGGAATGGCTCTGTTTACAAGAACCTCGTTTACAGTACAAGTTCAACATCGCAGAAAGTGAAAAATGGATAAAGAACTTGTGGTACTTACGTACAATGCAGTATCACTCAGCAATGAAATCTATGTCATCAGGCCCGTAGCAGCATAATGAGTGGATTCAGGTACGATGATTCTAACTGAAATAAGTCACACAGAAAAAGAAACATCATAAGATATCACTAATACACGGAATGTAAACTTGGCTACACAGGAACTGCATTCCAAAACAGAACAGGGTCTCAAATTTAGAAAACCAACTTATGCTTGCTTAAGGGGAAAGGTGAGTTGGGGTGCTGCATAAAACCAGAGATTGAAATGAGTACAGATAAAGTTCCTTAAGCCAAATATGGAATAGACAAGAGCTACTCCTTGCTCAACGAAATGGACTCAACACCCCATATTAAACGCCTAAGAATGTACCTGACTAGTAAGTATCTTAAAACCTATGGATTGCTATGTCTCCAAAAAAGAATCAAGCGTGTGTACAGGGGTATAAACGCAGCAGTGATAGGATTGGAGAGGTTCGGTGAGCAAATGAAGACCCTTTGAAGTCATATTGCATGGTACCCATTACACGGGTCTCAACTCTCCAGCTTTAAGGTATTCTTCCTTCAGCTAAAACATGCATGTGGAACCCAGAGTATGATCAACCATGTGAACGGGAGACGTGTTCAAATATGTCTCAGTTTTCCTCCCCTGGTACTCGGGTGCAACATTCCAGACGCTTTACTAACACTCTCCCCACTTGGAGAGTCAGCGCCTTTAACCTCCTGTTAGGCCCAGTTTGCAATTTCTGCGGAAGATGAACAGGAATAGCGAGAACCAATGAGAGGCTAGCTGGAGGTGTCTGGACGGGCAAATTTAACTCTCATTTCCCACCAGGAAGAGGAAATAACCAAAGGCTCAGCGTGCCGTACCGGAACCAGATTAGGGCCTGAAGCCATCATGCGGTGTTGCGGCCAGCTCAAAAGAAAGCGAGTTGAAGAAAGGAGCTCAGGGGCACTGTAATTCACAAACCTGCAGAGTTATAAATGACAGCTATCGTCCAAAAATAGACTGAAGTAAGGCTGCCAAGAGGACTTGAAAGCGGGGCAGAATTGCAGGAAACCGATTTCAGGAGGTAGACTGGAATTGCATTGAAAGCATAGGAAAAGAGGCAGAACGTCCACAATGATGCACTTGGCCAAAAAGGGCGTATGCGTTTTTTCCTGAATATATTCAGGAAAAAACGCATACGCCCTTTTTGGCCAAACAAGCAAGCTTGCAAAGGAAATCTGCACTACAATGAAGTCTCACTTCCCCCCGGTCAAAAGGGCCATCTGAAAAAAGTGTAAAATGCAGAAAGGCAGGACAGGCCATGGAGAACTGGGAGCCTTGTTATGCTGAAGGGCGGGATGTAAATTGCCAACAAACACTCGGGAGAAGTGTATGGTGTTTCCTGAAACATCTAAAAAACAAAGCAACAGAGCCTAGGGCACTTCCACTTATGGTCCTATAGCTTAGGGAATTTAAAATCAAAAAGACACAGCCACCCCAAAGTTTCGAACGGCTCTGTTTACAAGAACCTCGTTTACAGTACAAGTTCAACATCGCAGAAAGTGAAAAATGGATAAAAAAGTTGTGGTATTTACTTACAAAGCAATATCACTCAGCAATGAAATCTGTGTCATCAGGCCCTTAGCAGCACAATGAGTGGATTCAGGTATGATGATTCTAACTGAAATAAGTCACACAGAAAAAGAAACATCATAAGATATCAGTAATACATGGAATGTAAACTTGGCTACACAGGAACTCAGTTACAAAACAGAACAGGGTCTCAAATTTAGAAAACCAACTTATGCTTGCTTAAGGGTAAAGGTGAGTTGGGGTGCTGCATAAAACCAGAGATTGAAATGAGCACAGATAAAGTTCCTTAAGCCAAATATGGAATAGACAAGAGCTACTCCTTGCTCAACGAAATGGACTCAACACCACATATTAAACGCCTAAGAATGTAACTGACTAGTAAGTATGTTAAAACCTATGGATTGCTATGTCTCCGAAAGAGAATCAAGCATGTGTACAGGGGCATAAACGCAGCAGTGATAGGATTGGAGAGGCTCGGTAAGCAAATGAAGACCCTTTGAAGTCATATTGCATGGTACCCATTCCACGGCTTTCAAATACACAGGTTTAAGGTATTCTTCCTTCACCTAAAACATGCATGTGGAACCCAAGTATGATCAACCATGTGAACGGGAGACGTGTTCAAATATGTCTCAGTTTTCCTCCCCTGGTACTCAGGTGCAACATTCCAGACGCTTTACTAACACTCTCCCGACTTGGAGAGTCAGTCCCTTTAACCTCCTGTTTGGCCCAGTTTGCAATTTCTGTGGAAGATGAACAGGAATAGCGACAACCAATGAGAGACTAGCTGGAGGTGTCTGGACGGGCAAATTTAACTCTCATTTCCCACCAGGAAGAGGAAATAACCAAAGGCTCAGCATGCCGTGCCGGAACCAGATTAGGGCCTGAAGCCATCCTGCGGTGTTGCGGCCAGCTCAAAAGAAAGCGACTTGAAGAAAGGAGCTCAGGGGCACTGTAATTCACAAACCTGCAGAGTTATAAATGACAGCTATCGTCCAAAAATAGACTGAAGTAAGGCTGCCAAGAGGACTTGAAAGCGGGGCAGAATTGCAGGAAACCGATTTCAGGAGGTAGACTGGAATTGCATTGAAAGCATAGGAAAAGAGGCAGAACGTCCACAATGATGCACTTGGCCAAAAAGGGCGTATGCGTTTTTTCCTGAATATATTCAGGAAAAAACGCATACGCCCTTTTTGGCCAACCAAGCAAGCTTGCAAAGGAAATCTGCACTACAATGAAGTCTCACTTCCCCCCGGTCAAAAGGGCCATCTGAAAAAAGTGTAAAATCCAGAAAGGCAGGACAGGCCATGGAGAACTGGGAGCCTTGTTATGCTGATGGGCGGGATGGAAATTGCCAACAACCACTCGGGAGAAGTGTATGGTGTTTCCTGAAACATCTAAAAAACAAAGCAACAGAGCCTAGGGCACTTCCACTTATGGTCCTATAGCTTAGGGAAATTAAAATCAAAAAGACACAGCCACCCCAAAGTTTGGAACGGCTCTCTTTACAAGAACCTCATTTACAGTACAAGTTCAACATCGCAGAAAGTGAAAAATGGATAAAGAACATGTGGTACTTACGTACAATGCAGTATCACTCAGCAATGAAATCTATGTCATCAGGCCCGTAGCAGCATAATGAGTGGATTCAGGTACGATGATTCTAACTGAAATAAGTCACACAGAAAAAGAAACATCATAAGATATCACTAATACACGGAATGGAAACTTGGCTACACAGGAATTGCATTCCAAAACAGAACAGGGTCTCAAATTTAGAAAACCAACTTATGCTTGCTTAAGGGGAAAGGTGAGTTGGGGTGCTGCATAAAACCAGAGATTGAAATGAGCACAGATAAAGTTCCTTAAGCCAAATATGGAATAGACAAGAGCTACTCCTTGCTCAACGAAATGGACTAAAAACCCCATATTAAACGCCTAAGAATGTACCTGACTAGTAAGTATCTTAAAACCTATGGATTGCTATGTCTCCGAAGGAGAATCAAGCATGTGTACTGGGGCATAAATGCAGCAGTGATAGGATTGGAGAGGTTCGGTGAGCAAATGAAGACCCTTTGAAGTCATATTGCATGGTACCCATTACACGGGTTTCAACTACCCAGGTTTTAGGTATTCTTCCTTCAGCTAAAACATGCATGTGGAACCTAGAGTATGATCAACCATGTGATTGGGAGACGTGTTCAAATATGTCTCAGTTTTCCTCCCCTGGTACTCGGGTGCAACATTCCAGACGCTTTACTAACACTCTCCCCACTTGGAGAGTCAGCGCCTTTAACCTCCTGTTTGGCACAGTTTGCAATTTCTGCGGAAGATGAACAGGAATAGCGAGAACCAATGAGAGACTAGCTGGAGGTGTCTGGACGGGCAAATTTAACTCTCATTTCCCACCAGGAAGAGGAAATAACCAAAGGCTCAGCGTGCCGTACCGGAACCAGATTAGGGCCTGAAGCCATCCTGCGGTGTTGCGGCCAGCTCAAAAGAAAGCGAGTTGAAGAAAGGAGCTCAGGGGCACTGTAATTCACAAACCTGCAGAGTTATAAATGACAGCTATCGTCCAAAAATAGACTGAAGTAAGGCTGCCAAGAGGACTTGAAAGCGGGGCAGAATTGCAGGAAACCGATTTCAGGAGGTAGACTGGAATTGCATTGAAAGCATAGGAAAAGAGGCAGAACGTCCACAATGATGCACTTGGCCAAAAAGGGCGTATGCGTTTTTTCCTGAATATATTCAGGAAAAAACGCATACGCCCTTTTTGGCCAACCAAGCAAGCTTGCAAAGGAAATCTGCACTACAATGAAGTCTCACTTCCCCCCAGTCAAAAGGGCCATCTGAAAAAAGTGTAAAATCCAGAAAGGCAGGACAGGCCATGGAGAACTGGGAGCCTTGTTATGCTGATGGGCGGGATGTAAATTGCCAACAACCACTCAGGAGAAGTGTATGGTGTTTCCTGAAACATCTAAAAAACAAAGCAACAGAACCTAGGGCACTTCCACTTATGGTCCTATAGCTTAGGGAAATTAAAATCAAAAAGACACAGCCACCCCAAAGTTTGGAACGGCTCTGTTTACAAGAACCTCGTTTACAGTACAAGTTCAACATCGCAGAAAGTGAAAAATGGATAAAGAAGTTGTGGTATTTACTTACAAAGCAATATCATTCAGCAATGAAATCTGTGTCATCAGGCCCTTAGCAGCACAATGAGTGGATTCAGGTATGATGATTCTAACTGAAATAAGTCACACAGAAAAAGAAACATCATAAGATATCAGTAATACACGGAATGGAAACTTGGCTACACAGGAACTGAATTACAGAACAGAAAAGGGTCTCAAATTTAGAAAACCAACTTATGCTTGCTTAAGGGGAAAGGTGAGTTGGGGTGCTGCATAAAACCAGAGATTGAAATGAGCACAGATAAAGTTCCTTAAGCCAAATATGGAATAGACAAGAGCTACTCCTTGCTCAACGAAATGGACTCAACACCCCATATTAAACGCCTAAGAATGTACCTGACTAGTAAGTATCTTAAAACCTATGGATTGCTATGTCTCCGAAAAAGAATCAAGCATGTGTACAGGGACATAAACGCAGCAGTGATAGGATTGGAGAGGTTCGTGAGCAAATGAAGACCCTTTGAAGTCATATTGCATGGTACCCATTCCACGGGTTTCAACTACCCAGGTTTAAGGTATTCTTCCTTCAGCTAAAAGATGCATGTGGAACCCAAGTATGATCAACCATGTGAACGGGAGACCTGTTCAAATATGTCTCAGATTTCCTCCACTGGTACTCGGGTGCAACATTCCAGACGCTTTACTAACACTCTCCCCACTTGGAGAGTCAGCGCCTTTAACCTCCTGTTTGGCCCAGTTTGCAATTTCTTGGAAGATGAACAGGAATAGTGAGAACCAATGAGAGACTAGCTGGAGGTGTCTGGACGGGCAAATTTAACTCTCATTTCCCACCAGGAAGAGGAAATAACCAAAGGCTCAGCGTGCCGTGCCGGAACCAGATTAGGGCCTGAAGCCATCCTGCGGTGTTGCGGCCAGCTCAAAAGAAAGCGAGTTGAAGAAAGGAGCTCAGGGGCACTGTAATTCACAAACCTGCAGAGTTATAAATGACAGCTATCGTCCAAAAATAGACTGAAGTAAGGCTGCCAAGAGGACTTGAAAGCGGGGCAGAATTGCAGGAAACCGATTTCAGGAGGTAGACTGGAATTGCATTGAAAGCATAGGAAAAGAGGCAGAACGTCCACAATGATGCACTTGGCCAAAAAGGGCGTATGCGTTTTTTCCTGAATATATTCAGGAAAAAACGCATACGCCCTTTTTGGCCAACCAAGCAAACTTGCAAAGGAAATCTGCACTACAATGAAGTCTCACTTCCCCCCGGTCAAAAGGGTCATCTGAAAAAAGTGTAAAATCCAGAAAGGCAGGACAGGCCATGGAGAACTGGGAGCCTTGTTATGCTGATGGGCGGGATGTAAATTGCCAACAGACACTCGGGAGAAGTGTATGGTGTTTCCTGAAACATCTAAAAAACAAAGCAACAGAGCCTAGGGCACTGCCACTTATGGTCCTATAGCTTAGGGAAATTAAAATCAAAAAGACACAGCCACCCCAATGTTTGGGACGCCTCTGTTTACAAGAACCTCGTTTACAGTACAAGTTCAACATCGCAGAAAGTGAAAAATGGATAAAGAAGTTGTGATATTCACTTACAAAGCAATATCACTCAGCAATGAAATCTATGTCATCAGGCCCTTAGCAGCACAATGAGTGGATTCAGGTATGATGATTCTAACTGAAATAAGTCACACAGAAAAAGAAACATCATAAGATATCAGTAATACACGGAATGGAAACTTGGCTACACAGGAACTGAATTACAGAACAGAACAGGGCCTCAAATTTAGAAAACCAACTTATGCTTGCTTAAGGGTAAAGGTGAGTTGGGGTGCTGCATAAAACCAGAGATTGAAATGAGCACAGATAAAGTTCCTTAAGCCAAATATGGAATAGACAAGAGCTACTCCTTGCTCAACGAAATGGACTCAACACCGCATATTAAACGCCTAAGAATGTACCTGACTAGTAAGTATCTTAAAACCTATGGATTGCTATGTCTCCGAAGGAGAATCAAGCATGTGTACAGGGGCATAAATGCAGCAGTGATAGGATTGGAGAGGTTCGGTGAGCAAATGAAGACCCTTTGAAGTCATATTGCATGGTACCCATTACACGGGTCTCAACTCTCCAGCTTTAAGGTATTCTTCCTTCAGCTAAAACATGCATGTGGAACCCAGAGTATGATCAACCATGTGAACGGGAGACGTGTTCAAATATGTCTCAGTTTTCCTCCCCTGGTACTCGGGTGCAACATTCCAGACGCTTTACTAACACTCTCCCGACTTGGAGAGTCAGTCCCTTTAACCTCCTGTTTGGCCCAGTTTGCAATTTCTGCGGAAGATGAACAGGAATAGTGAGAACCAATGAGAGGCTAGCTGGAGGTGTCTGGACGGGCAAATTTAACTCTCATTTCCCACCAGGAAGAGGAATTAACCAAAGGCTCAGCATGCCGGGCCGGAACCAGATTAGGGCCTGAAGCCACCCTGCGGTGTTGCGGCCAGGTCACAAGAAAGCGAGTTGAAGAAAGGAGCTCAGGGGCACTGTAATACACAAACCTGCAGAGTTATAAATGACAGCTATCGTCCAAAAATAGACTGAAGTAAGGCTGCCAAGAGGACTTGAAAGCAGGGCAGAATTGCAGGAAACCGATTTCAGGAGGTAGACTGGAATTGCATTGAAAGCATAGGAAAAGAGGCAGAACGTCCACAATGATGCACTTGGCCAAAAAGGGCGTATGCGTTTTTTCCTGAATATATTCAGGAAAAAACGCATACGCCCTTTTTGGCCAACCAAGCAAGCTTGCAAAGGAAATCTGCACTACAATGAAGTCTCACTTCCCCCCGGTCAAAAGGGCCATCTGAAGAAAGTGTAAAATCCAGAAAGGCAGGACAGGCCATGGAGAACTGGGAGCCTTGTTATGCTGATGGGCGGGATGTAAATTGCCAACAACCACTCGGGAGAAGTGTATGGTGTTTCCTGAAACATCTAAAAAACAAAGCAACAGAACCTAGGGCACTTCCACTTATGGTCCTATAGCTTAGGGAAATTAAAATCAAAAAGACACAGCCACCCCAAAGTTTGGAACGGCTCTGTTTACAAGAACCTCGTTTACAGTACAAGTTCAACATCGCGGAAAGTGAAAAATGGATAAAGAAGTTGTGGTATTTACTTACAAAGCAATATCACTCAGCAAAGAAATCTGTGTCATCAGGCCCTTAGCAGCACAATGAGTGGATTCAGGTATGATGATTCTAACTGAAATAAGTCACACAGAAAAAGAAACATCATAAGATATCAGTAATACACGGAATGGAAACTTGGCTACACAGGAACTGAATTACAGAACAGAACAGGGTCTCAAATTTAGAAAACCAACTTATGCTTGCTTAAGGGTAAAGGTGAGTTGGGGTGCTGCATAAAACCAGAGATTGAAATGAGCACAGATAAAGTTCCTTAAGCCAAATATGGAATAGACAAGAGCTACTCCTTGCTCAACGAAATGGACTCAACACCGCATATTAAACGCCTAAGAATGTACCTGACTAGTAAGTATCTTAAAACCTATGGATTGCTATGTCTCCGAAAGAGAATCAAGCATGTGTATAAGGGCATAAACGCAGCAGTGATAGGATTGGAGAGGTTCGTGAGCAAATGAAGACCCTTTGAAGTCATATTGCATGGTACCCATTCCACAGGTTTCAACTACCCAGGTTTAAGGTATTCTTCCTTCATCTAAAACATGCATGTGGAACCTAGAGTATGATCAACCATGTGATCGGGAGATGTGTTCAAATATGTCTCAGTTTTCGAACCCTGGTACTCGGGTGCAACATTCCAGACGCTTTACTAACACTCTCCCCACTTGGAGAGTCAGTCCCTTTAACCACCTGTTTGGCCCACTTTGCAATTTCTGTGGAAGATAAACAGGAATAGCGAGAACCAATGAAAGACTAGCTGGAGGTGTCTGGATGGGCAAATTTAACTCTCATTTCCCACCAGGAAGAGGAATTAACCAAAGGCTCAGCGTGCCATGCCGGAACCACATTAGGGCCTGAAGACATCCTGCGGTGTTGCGGCCAGCTCACAAGAAAGCGAGTTGAAGAAAGGAGCTCAGGGGCACTGTAATTCACAAACCTGCAGAGTTATAAATGACAGCTATCATCCAAAAATAGACTGAAGTAAGGCTGCCAAGAGGACTTGAAAGCGGGGCAGAATTGCAGGAAACCGATTTCAGGAGGTAGACAGGAATTGCATTTCAAGCATAGGTAAAGAGGCAGAACGTCCACAGTGATGCACTTGGCCAAAAAGGGCGTATGCGTTTTTTCCTGAATATATTCAGGAAAAAACGCATACGCCCTTTTTGGCCAACCAAGCAAGCTTGCAATGGAAATCTGCACTACAATGAAGTCTCACTTCCCCCCGGTCAAAAGGGTCATCTGAAAAAAGTGTAAAATCCAGAAAGGCAGGACAGGCCATGGAGAACTGGGAGCCTTGTTATGCTGATGGGCGGGATGTAAATTGCCAACAGACACTCGGGAGAAGTGTATGGTGTTTCCTGAAACATCTAAAAAACAAAGCAACAGAGCCTAGTGCACTTCCACTTATGGTCCTATAGCTTAGGGAAATTAAAATCAAAAAGACACAGCCACCCCAAAGTTTGGGACGCCTCTGTATACAAGAACCTCGTTTACCGTACAAGTTCAATATCACAGAAAGTGAAAAATGGATAAAGAAGTTGTGGTACTCATGTACAAAGCAATATCACTCAGCAATGAAATCTATGTCACCAGGCCCGTAGCAGCATAATGAGTGGATTCGGGTATGGTGATTCTAACTGAAATAAGTCTAACAGAAAAAGAAACATCAAAAAATATCACTAATACATGGAATTTAAACTTGGCTACAGAGGAACTGAATTACAAAACAGAACAGGGTCTCAAATTTAGAAAACCAACTTATGCTTGCTTAAGTGGAAAGGTGAGTTGGGGTGCTGCATAAAACCAGAGACTGAAATGAGCACAGATAAAGTTCCTTAAGCCAAATATGGAATAGACAAGAGCTACTCCTTGCTCAACGAAATGGACTCCACACCCCATATTAAACGCCTAAGAATATACCTGACTAGTAAGTATCTTAAAACCTATGGATTGCTATGTCTCCAAAAGAGAATCAAGCGTGTGTACAAGGGTCATAAACGCAGCAGTGATAGGATTGGAGAGATTCGGTGAGCAAATGAAGACCCTTTGAAGTCATATTGCATGGTACCCATTCCACGGGTCTCAACTCTCCAGGTTTAAGGTATTCTTCCTTCAGCTAAAACATGCATGTGGAACCCAGAGTATGATCAACCATGTGATCGGGAGACATGTTCAAATATGTCTCAGTTTTCATCCCCTGGTACTTCGGTGCAACATTCCAGACGCTTTACTAACACTCTCCCCACTTGGAGAGTCAGTGCCTTTAACCTCCTGTTTGGCCCAGTTTGCAATTTCTGCGGAAGATGTACAGGAATAGGGAGAACCAATGAGAGACAAGCGGGAGGTGTGTGGATTGGCAAATTTAACTCTAATTTCCCACCAGGATGAGGAATTAACCAAAGGCTCAGCGTGCCGTGCCGGAACAAGATTAGGGCCTGAAGCCATCCTGCGGTGTTGCGGCCAGGTCACAAGAAAGCGAGTTGAAGAAAGGATCTCAGGGGCACTGTAATTCACAAACCTGCAGAGTTATAAATGACAGCTATCGTCCAAAAATAGACTGAAGTAAGGCTGCCAAGAGGACTTGAAAGCGGGGCAGAATTGCAGGAAACCGATTTCAGGAGGTAGACTGGAATTGCATTGAAAGCATAGGAAAAGAGGCAGAACGTCCACAATGATGCACTTGGCCAAAAAGGGCGTATGCGTTTTTTCCTGAATGTATTCAGGAAAAAACGCATACGCCCTTTTTGGCCAACCAAGCAAGCTTGCAAAGGAAATCTGCACTACAATTAAGTCTCACTTCCCCCCGGTCAAAAGGGCCATCTGAAAAAAGTGTAAAATCCAGAAAGGCAGGACAGGCCATGGAGAACTGGGAGCCTTGTTATGCTGATGGGCGGGATGTAAATTGCCAACAGACACTCAGGAGAAGTGTATGGTGTTTCCTGAAACATCTAAAAAACAAAGCAACAGAGCCTAGGGCACTTCCACTTATGGTCCTATAGCTTAGGGAAATTAAAATCAAAAAGACACAGCCACCCCAAAGTTGGGGACGCCTCTGTTTACAAGAACCTCGTTTACCGTACAAGTTCAATATCACAGAAAGTGAAAAATGGATAAAGAACTTGTGGTACTTATGTACAATGCAATATCACTCAGCAATGAAATCTAAGTCATCAGGCCCGTAGCAGCATAATGAGTGGATTCAGGTACGATGATTCTAACTGAAATAAGTCACACAGAAAAAGAAACATCATAAGATATCACTAATACACGGAATGTAAACTTGGCTACACAGGAACTGCATTCCAAAACAGAACAGGGTCTCAAATTTAGAAAACCAACTTCTGCTTGCTTAAGGGGAAAGGTGAGTTGGGGTGCTGCATAAAACCAGAGATTGAAATGAGCACAGATAAAGTTCCTTAAGCCAAATATGGAATAGACAAGAGCTACTCCTTGCTCAACGAAATGGACTCAAAACCCCATATTAAACGCCTAGGAATGTACCTGACTAGTAAGTATCTTAAAACCTAGGGATTGCTATGTCTCCAAAAGAGAATCAAGCGTGTGTACTGGGGCATAAATGCAGCAGTGATAGGATTGGAGAGGTTCGGTGAGCAAATGAAGACCCTTTGAAGTCATATTGCATGGTACCCATTCCACGGGTCTCAACTCTCCAGGTTTAAGGTATTCTTCTTTCAGCTAAAACATGCATGTGGAACCCAGAGTATGATCAACCGTGTGATCGGGAGACGTGTTCAAATATGTCTCAGTTTTCATACCCTGGTACTCGGGTGCAACATTCCAGACGCTTTACTAACACTCTCCCGACTTGGACAGTCAGTGCCTTTAACCTCCTGTTTGGCCCAGTTTGCAATTTCTGCGGAAGATGAACAGGAATAGCGAGAACCAATGAGAGGCTAGCTGGAGGTGTCTGGACGGGCAAATTTAACTCTCATTTCCCACCAGGAAGAGGAAATAACCAAAGGCTCAGCGTGCCGTGCCAGAACCAGATTAGGGCCTGAAGCCATCCTGCGGTGTTGCGGCCAGGTCACAAGAAAGCGAGTTGAAGAAAGGAGCTCAGGGGCACTGTAATTCACAAACCTGCAGAGTTATAAATGACAGCTATCGTCCAAAAATAGACTGAAGTAAGGCTGCCAAGAGGACTTGAAAGCGGGGCAGAATTGCAGGAAACCGATTTCAGGAGGTAGACTGGAATTGCATTGAAAGCATAGGAAAAGAGGCAGAACGTCCACAATGATGCACTTGGCCAAAAAGGGCGTATGCGTTTTTTCCTGAATATATTCAGGAAAAAACGCATACGCCCTTTTTGGCCAACCAAGCAAGCTTGCAAAGGAAATCTGCACTACAATGAAGTCTCACTTCCCCCCGGTCAAAAGGGCCATCTGAAAAAAGTGTAAAATCCAGAAAGGCAGGACAGGCCATGGAGAACTGGGAGCCTTGTTATGCTGATGGGCGGGATGTAAATTGCCAACAGACACTCGGGAGAAGTGTATGGTGTTTCCTGAAACATCTAAAAAACAAAGCAACAGAGCCTAGGGCACTGCCACTTATGGTCCTATAGCTTAGGGAAATTAAAATCAAAAAGACACAGCCACCCCAAAGTTTGGGACGCCTCTGTTTACAAGAACCTCGTTTACCGTACAAGTTCAATATCACAGAAAGTGAAAAATGGATAAAGAACTTGTGGTACTTACGTACAATGCAATATCACTCAGCAATGAAATCTATGTCATCAGGCCCGTAGCATCATAATGAGTGGATTCAGGTACGATGATTCTAACTGAAATAAGTCACACAGAAAAAGAAACATCATAAGATATCACTAATACACGGAATGTAAACTTGGCTACACAGGATCTGAATTACAGAACAGAACAGGGTCTAAAATTTAGAAAACCAACTTATGCTTGCTTAAGGGGAAAGGTGAGTTGGGGTGCTGCATAAAACCAGAGATTGAAATGAGCACAGATAAAGTTCCTTAAGCCAAATATGGAATAGACAAGAGCTACTCCTTGCTCAACGAAATGGACTCAAAACCCCATATTAAATGCCTAAGAATGTACCTGACTAGTAAGTATCTTAAAACCTATGGATTGCTATGCCTCCAAAAGAGAATAAAGCATGTGTACAGGGGCATAAATGCAGCAGTGATAGGATTGGAGAGGTTCGGTGAGCAAATGAAGACCCTTTGAAGTCATATTGCATGGTACCCATTACACGGGTCTCAACTCTCCAGCTTTAAGGTATTCTTCCTTCAGCTAAAACATGCATGTGGAACCCAGAGTATGATCAACCATGTGAACGGGAGACGTGTTCAAATATGTCTCAGTTTTCCTCCCCTGGTACTCGGGTGCAACATTCCAGACGCTTTACTAACACTCTCCCGACTTGGAGAGTCAGTCCCTTTAACCTCCTGTTTGGCCCAGTTTGCAATTTCTGCGGAAGATGAACAGGAATAGTGAGAACCAATGAGAGGCTAGCTGGAGGTGTCTGGACGGGCAAATTTAACTCTCATTTCCCACCAGGAAGAGGAATTAACCAAAGGCTCAGCATGCCGGGCCGGAACCAGATTAGGGCCTGAAGCCATCCTGCGGTGTTGCGGCCAGGTCACAAGAAAGCGAGTTGAAGAAAGGAGCTCAGGGGCACTGTAATTCACAAACCTGCAGAGTTATAAATGACAGCTATCGTCCAAAAATAGACTGAAGTAAGGCTGCCAAGAGGACTTGAAAGCAGGGCAGAATTGCAGGAAACCGATTTCAGGAGGTAGACTGGAATTGCATTGAAAGCATAGGAAAAGAGGCAGAACGTCCACAATGATGCACTTGGCCAAAAAGGGCGTATGCGTTTTTTCCTGAATATATTCAGGAAAAAACGCATACGCCCTTTTTGGCCAACCAAGCAAGCTTGCAAAGGAAATCTGCACTACAATGAAGTCTCACTTCCCCCCGGTCAAAAGGGCCATCTGAAGAAAGTGTAAAATCCAGAAAGGCAGGACAGGCCATGGAGAACTGGGAGCCTTGTTATGCTGATGGGCGGGATGTAAATTGCCAACAACCACTCGGGAGAAGTGTATGGTGTTTCCTGAAACATCTAAAAAACAAAGCAACAGAGCCTAGGGCACTTCCACTTATGGTCCTATAGCTTAGGGAAATTAAAATCAAAAAGACACAGCCACCCCAAAGTTTGGAACGGCTCTGTTTACAAGAACCTCGTTTACAGTACAAGTTCAACATCGCGGAAAGTGAAAAATGGATAAAGAAGTTGTGGTATTTACTTACAAAGCAATATCACTCAGCAAAGAAATCTGTGTCATCAGGCCCTTAGCAGCACAATGAGTGGATTCAGGTATGATGATTCTAACTGAAATAAGTCACACAGAAAAAGAAACATCATAAGATATCAGTAATACACGGAATGGAAACTTGGCTACACAGGAACTGAATTACAGAACAGAACAGGGTCTCAAATTTAGAAAACCAACTTATGCTTGCTTAAGGGTAAAGGTGAGTTGGGGTGCTGCATAAAACCAGAGATTGAAATGAGCACAGATAAAGTTCCTTAAGCCAAATATGGAATAGACAAGAGCTACTCCTTGCTCAACGAAATGGACTCAACACCCCATATTAAACGCCTAAGAATGTACCTGACTAGTAAGTATCTTAAAACCTATGGATTGCTATGTCTCCGAAAGAGAATCAAGCATGTGTATAAGGGCATAAACGCAGCAGTGATAGGATTGGAGAGGTTCGTGAGCAAATGAAGACCCTTTGAAGTCATATTGCATGGTACCCATTCCACAGGTTTCAACTACCCAGGTTTAAGGTATTCTTCCTTCATCTAAAACATGCATGTGGAACCTAGAGTATGATCAACCATGTGATCGGGAGATGTGTTCAAATATGTCTCAGTTTTCGAACCCTGGTACTCGGGTGCAACATTCCAGACGCTTTACTAACACTCTCCCCACTTGGAGAGTCAGTCCCTTTAACCACCTGTTTGGCCCAGTTTGCAATTTCTGTGGAAGATAAACAGGAATAGCGAGAACCAATGAAAGACTAGCTGGAGGTGTCTGGATGGGCAAATTTAACTCTCATTTCCCACCAGGAAGAGGAATTAACCAAAGGCTCAGCGTGCCATGCCGGAACCACATTAGGGCCTGAAGACATCCTGCGGTGTTGCGGCCAGCTCACAAGAAAGCGAGTTGAAGAAAGGAGCTCAGGGGCACTGTAATTCACAAACCTGCAGAGTTATAAATGACAGCTATCGTCCAAAAATAGACTGAAGTAAGGCTGCCAAGAGGACTTGAAAGCGGGGCAGAATTGCAGGAAACCGATTTCAGGAGGTAGACAGGAATTGCATTTCAAGCATAGGTAAAGAGGCAGAACGTCCACAGTGATGCACTTGGCCAAAAAGGGCGTATGCGTTTTTTCCTGAATATATTCAGGAAAAAACGCATACGCCCTTTTTGGCCAACCAAGCAAGCTTGCAATGGAAATCTGCACTACAATGAAGTCTCACTTCCCCCCGGTCATAAGGGTCATCTGAAAAAAGTGTAAAATCCAGAAAGGCAGGACAGGCCATGGAGAACTGGGAGCCTTGTTATGCTGATGGGCGGGATGTAAATTGCCAACAGACACTCGGGAGAAGTGTATGGTGTTTCCTGAAACATCTAAAAAACAAAGCAACAGAGCCTAGTGCACTTCCACTTATGGTCCTATAGCTTAGGGAAATTAAAATCAAAAAGACACAGCCACCCCAAAGTTTGGGACGCCTCTGTATACAAGAACCTCGTTTACCGTACAAGTTCAATATCACAGAAAGTGAAAAATGGATAAAGAAGTTGTGGTACTCATGTACAAAGCAATATCACTCAGCAATGAAATCTATGTCACCAGGCCCGTAGCAGCATAATGAGTGGATTCGGGTATGGTGATTCTAACTGAAATAAGTCTAACAGAAAAAGAAACATCAAAAAATATCACTAATACATGGAATTTAAACTTGGCTACAGAGGAACTGAATTACAAAACAGAACAGGGTCTCAAATTTAGAAAACCAACTTATGCTTGCTTAAGTGGAAAGGTGAGTTGGGGTGCTGCATAAAACCAGAGACTGAAATGAGCACAGATAAAGTTCCTTAAGCCAAATATGGAATAGACAAGAGCTACTCCTTGCTCAACGAAATGGACTCCACACCCCATATTAAACGCCTAAGAATATACCTGACTAGTAAGTATCTTAAAACCTATGGATTGCTATGTCTCCAAAAGAGAATCAAGCGTGTGTACAAGGGTCATAAACGCAGCAGTGATAGGATTGGAGAGATTCGGTGAGCAAATGAAGACCCTTTGAAGTCATATTGCATGGTACCCATTCCACGGGTCTCAACTCTCCAGGTTTAAGGTATTCTTCCTTCAGCTAAAACATGCATGTGGAACCCAGAGTATGATCAACCATGTGATTGGGAGACATGTTCAAATATGTCTCAGTTTTCATCCCCTGGTACTTCGGTGCAACATTCCAGACGCTTTACTAACACTCTCCCCACTTGGAGAGTCAGTGCCTTTAACCTCCTGTTTGGCCCAGTTTGCAATTTCTGCGGAAGATGTACAGGAATAGGGAGAACCAATGAGAGACAAGCGGGAGGTGTGTGGATTGGCAAATTTAACTCTAATTTCCCACCAGGATGAGGAATTAACCAAAGGCTCAGCGTGCCGTGCCGGAACAAGATTAGGGCCTGAAGCCATCCTGCGGTGTTGCGGCCAGGTCACAAGAAAGCGAGTTGAAGAAAGGATCTCAGGGGCACTGTAATTCACAAACCTGCAGAGTTATAAATGACAGCTATCGTCCAAAAATAGACTGAAGTAAGGCTGCCAAGAGGACTTGAAAGCGGGGCAGAATTGCAGGAAACCGATTTCAGGAGGTAGACTGGAATTGCATTGAAAGCATAGGAAAAGAGGCAGAACGTCCACAATGATGCACTTGGCCAAAAAGGGCGTATGCGTTTTTTCCTGAATGTATTCAGGAAAAAACGCATACGCCCTTTTTGGCCAACCAAGCAAGCTTGCAAAGGAAATCTGCACTACAATTAAGTCTCACTTCCCCCCGGTCAAAAGGGCCATCTGAAAAAAGTGTAAAATCCAGAAAGGCAGGACAGGCCATGGAGAACTGGGAGCCTTGTTATGCTGATGGGAGGGATGTAAATTGCCAACAGACACTCAGGAGAAGTGTATGGTGTTTCCTGAAACATCTAAAAAACAAAGCAACAGAGCCTAGGGCACTTCCACTTATGGTCCTATAGCTTAGGGAAATTAAAATCAAAAAGACACAGCCACCCCAAAGTTTGGGACGCCTCTGTTTACAAGAACCTCGTTTACCGTACAAGTTCAATATCACAGAAAGTGAAAAATGGATAAAGAACTTGTGGTACTTATGTACAATGCAATATCACTCAGCAATGAAATCTAAGTCATCAGGCCCGTAGCAGCATAATGAGTGGATTCAGGTACGATGATTCTAACTGAAATAAGTCACACAGAAAAAGAAACATCATAAGATATCACTAATACAGGGAATGTAAACTTGGCTACACAGGAACTGCATTCCAAAACAGAACAGGGTCTCAAATTTAGAAAACCAACTTCTGCTTGCTTAAGGGGAAAGGTGAGTTGGGGTGCTGCATAAAACCAGAGATTGAAATGAGCACAGATAAAGTTCCTTAAGCCAAATATGGAATAGACAAGAGCTACTCCTTGCTCAACCAAATGGACTCAAAACCCCATATTAAACGCCTAGGAATGTACCTGACTAGTAAGTATCTTAAAACCTAGGGATTGCTATGTCTCCGAAAGAGAATCAAGCGTGTGTACTGGGGCATAAATGCAGCAGTGATAGGATTGGAGAGGTTCGGTGAGCAAATGAAGACCCTTTGAAGTCATATTGCATGGTACCCATTACACGGGTCTCAACTCTCCAGGTTTAAGGTATTCTTCTTTCAGCTAAAACATGCATGTGGAACCCAGAGTATGATCAACCGTGTGATCGGGAGACGTGTTCAAATATGTCTCAGTTTTCATACCCTGGTACTCGGGTGCAACATTCCAGACGCTTTACTAACACTCTCCCGACTTGGACAGTCAGTGCCTTTAACCTCCTGTTTGGCCCAGTTTGCAATTTCTGCGGAAGATGAACAGGAATAGCGAGAACCAATGAGAGACTAGCTGGAGGTGTCTGGATGGGCAAATTTAACTCTCATTTCCCACCAGGAAGAGGAAATAACCAAAGGCTCAGCGTGCTGTGCCAGAACCAGATTAGGGCCTGAAGCCATCCTGCGGTGTTGCGGCCAGGTCACAAGAAAGCGAGTTGAAGAAAGGAGCTCAGGGGCACTGTAATTCACAAACCTGCAGAGTTATAAATGACAGCTATCGTCCAAAAATAGACTGAAGTAAGGCTGCCAAGAGGACTTGAAAGCGGGGCAGAATTGCAGGAAACCGATTTCAGGAGGTAGACTGGAATTGCATTGAAAGCATAGGAAAAGAGGCAGAACGTCCACAATGATGCACTTGGCCAAAAAGGGCATATGCGTTTTTTCCTGAATATATTAAGGAAAAAACGCATACGCCCTTTTTGGCCAACCAAGCAAGCTTGCAAAGGAAATCTGCACTACAATGAAGTCTCACTTCCCCCGGTCAAAAGGGCCATCTGAAAAAAGTGTAAAATCCAGAAAGGCAAGACAGGCCATGGAGAACTGGGAGCATTGTTATGCTGATGGGCGGGATGTAAATTGCCAACAGACACTCGGGAGAAGTGTATGGTGTTTCCTGAAACATCTAAAAAACAAAGCAACAGAGCCTAGGGCACTGCCACTTATGGTCCTATAGCTTAGGGAAATTAAAATCAAAAAGACACAGCCACCCCAAAGTTTGGGACGCCTCTGTTTACAAGAACCTCGTTTACCGTACAAGTTCAATATCACAGAAAGTGAAAAATGGATAAAGAACTTGTGGTACTTACGTACAATGCAATATCACTCAGCAATGAAATCTATGTC